>NC_143168.1:1595000-1897500 GCF_047325235.1 Durio zibethinus | reverse complement strand
ATGAGCTCCTTATGCCTCAGCCAACTCGCTAAACGGGCGTGCGGGCGCTCAGTCAGTCAGAGAGGCCGAATGCGCAAGCCAGGGATCGACCCGATCCCCCCTATGTGCTGTCGATCCTACTACCACAACCCTCGGTCTGATTTGATCTCAGACTGGGAATGAACTCCATATGCTTAGACTGGGGATGAACTCCGTATGCCTAAGTCGACCCATGAAACGAGCGTGCAGGCACTCAACCGACGATGCTCCGGTGATTGTGCCCCGGGTGAAAAAAATGTGGCACTAGCACATGCCCGAGCCCAGCATGTGCACTGTGGCTCAAATTCTTAGACTGGGAATGAACTCCATATGCTTAGACGTGGAATGAACTCCGTATGCCTAAGCCATCCCATGAAATGAGCGTGCGGGCACTCAGTCGATCAGAGAGGTAGAATGCGTAAGCCGGGGACCAGCCCAGTCCCCCCCTGCATGTGGTCAATCCTGCTACCGCAACCCTTGGTCTGATCCGATCTTAGACTGGGAATGAACTCCATATGCATAAGTCAACCCACGAAATGAGGGTGCGGGCGCTGAGCCGACCGAAGAGGCATAATGCGAAAGCCGGGGATTGGCTCGATCCCCCTCTGCATGCTACCGATCCCACTACCACAACCCTCGGTCTGGTTGGAGCTTAGACATGGAATGAACTTCCTATGCCTAAGCCAACCCACGAAACGGGCATGCGGGCACTCTACCAACCGGAGAGGCAGAATGCGCAAGTCGGGGATCGGCTCGGTCCCCCCCTGCGTGCTACCGATCCTATTGTTGTAACCCTCAGTCCGGTCTGATCATAGACTGGGAATGAACTCCGTATGCTTAGATTGGGGATGAACTCCGTATGCCTAAGTCAACCCACGAAACGACCGTGTGAGCGCTCAGCAGGCTGGAGATGCATAATGCGCAAGCCGGGGATCAGCCTAGTCCCCCTCTGCATGCTGTCGATCCCGTTGATGGTCCTGCTACCAGAACCCTTGGTCCGGCTGGGGCTTAGACATGGAATGAACTCCATATGCCTAAGCCAACCCACAAAACAAGCATCCGGGCACTCAGCCGGCAGGAGAGGCAGAATGCGTAACCCTTTATCCGGTCTGATCTTAGACTGGGAATGAACTTCGTATGCTTAGACTGGGGATGAACTCCTTTTGCCTATGTCAACCCATGAAACAAGTGTGCTCCTACTCAGCCGACCGAAGAGGCCGATCGAAAAGGCATAATGCACAAGCCGAGGATCAGCTCGGTCCCCCTTTACGTACTGCCGATCCCACTGCCGATCCTACTACCACAACCCTCAGTCCGGTTGAGGCTTAGACATGGAATGAACTTCGTATGCCTAAGCCAACCCACGAAACGAGCGTGCGGGTGCTCAATCGACCGAAGAGGTAGAATGCGTAAGTCAGGGATCGGCTCGACCCCACCTACGTGTTGTCGATCCTGCTGTTGCAACCTTTGGTCCGGTCCGATCTTAGACTGAGAATGAACTCTGTATGCTTAGACTAGGGATGAACTCCGTATGCCTAAGTCAACCCACGAAACGAGTGTACTGGCGCTCAACTGACCAGAGAGGCAAGATGCTCAAGCCAGAGATCGAATGGGTGGTAGGTGGGTTCAAGTGTCATGCCTTGGGCGGGTGCGCCAGGCACATCGCACCAGCAGGGGAGCCAAAAGTTAAGGCCCATAGACTAGGTGTGCTGGCTGGTATCTGCACGCAAAGCCTAGTGAATGAGTTTAGAATGCCCGCCCAACTTGCAGGCCAGCCCGTGAGACCAAGGCCTGGCATACAAGCTGCCCGCACCACATCCAAAAGGGCCAAAGGTGCTAGACAGGCAAGGGAAGCTTCTGGAAATAGGTAGGATCAACAGGAGCATCTTGGGAGATTTGGTTGACCCTAAAAATTAGGAGTTAGCATCCTAATTGATTGTAATCCCATGATTTTAGCCTTTATTCTAGGGATATTGCCATTAAGTTGTAGCTGGAGCCTCAACTATAAATAGAAGGCTACTCCACCCTCATTTGTACACCATCAAACACTTCTGTTTCAGTGAATACAAGAGCATTTCCAGAATTCTATCTTGTTCATCCTATTTCTCTTTAACTTGCGTAATCAACCCTTCCCATTGTTCTAGTGCCCGCACGCTTGTGTTTTAGGCTAACTTAGGCAAAAAGGAGGAGATTCCAAGCCTAAGGCCGCATGGATTCTGAGTCTAAGGTCGGAGCTCATGACAGTTGGTATCAGAGCAAGTTCGATTCTGCGTGTTTGTGTTGTGCAAGTTAGATCGTGATTGAGGAGATGGCATCCCAAAGCGACGTTGCTAGCCAACAACCAGAGGCCTCGGAGCATGGGCATGGAAGAGGCAAGAAAGTCGATTCTAGAGATATTTGGTCTACCATGGACGGTAGGCTGGCCAAGGTGGAAGTGACTATGGGCGACATGGGGGAGAAGCTTGAGGAGGTAGAGACTCACATTACATCGCTAGACTTTATCGGGGAAGAGATCCCAAGTGAGCTGGAAGCTGCTTTCAACAAAGGCATGGATGTGATCACTCAGAAGAATAAGGCCTTGGAGGCTGAAGTGCTGACCTTGCACGATGGCATGGAGGCCATGCACTAGCGAATGAAAGCGCTTATCGGTGAGCTCGTTGCTTGCAAGACTGCCATTGGGAATGGCATGTTTGCTGGAGTGTCCAAGTCCAGATTGGATGTCCCCAAGCCTAAGGAGTTCAAGGGGACTAGGGCGGCTAAGGAAGTAGACAGCTACCTTTGGGGTATAGAGCAGTACTTCCAAGCCATGGGCATGCAAGACCAGGTGATAAAGGTAAGCAACGCTACTATGTATCTCACTGATGTAGCCTTATTGTGGTGGAGAAGCAGGTGTGATGATGTTAAGCGTGGGAGTGCCAAGATTGGAACCTAGGAAAATTCCAAAAGGAGTTCAGAGAACAATTTTAGCCGGAGTATGCCGATGATGAGGCGCGGGCAAAGTTGTGCAGGCTGAGCCAGCAAGGGGACATAAGGGAGTATGTCCAAAAATTCTCTGAACTGATGCTACAGATCTCGAATCTAGGTGAGATGGATGCCTTATTTGCTTTCATGGATGGGTTAAAGCCATGGGTGAAGCATGAGCTACAAAGGAAGGGAGTTCATGACTTGGCTAAAGCCATGACTACTGCCAAGGCCTTGATAGAGTTCAAGTCTCTGAACAAGTTCGAGTCTTCCAAGCCCAAGGGTAAGGGCAGGGATGATAGGGACCGAAAGAAGTAGTCCAAAGGGAAGGACCATGATCGAGAGTCCAAAGATGGGGACCAAGACCGTTCAACCAAAGATGGTGAGAGGAAGCCACCGATAGGCAAATGGAAAGCAAAAGGGGACCGAGAGCCACTAGAATGCTACCTATGTGGAGGGAGCCACATAGCGTGCAATTACCCGCAGAAGGGTAAGCTGGCTACTGTAGATAAGGAGTTTGACGAGGAGCCAGAGTCAGGGGCAGCAAAGCTTAGGTCATTGGTGCTCAATGCTATCCAGAGTAAGGGGAGCCGTAAGCCAAAGGGCTTGATGTTTACGGATCTGATAGTTACGGGTCAGAAGGTGAGTGCACTAGTGGACAAAAGTGCCTCACATCTTTTTATTTCAGGTGATGGAGCCTAAAAGCTCGGACTAAAGGTGCAAAAAGGGACTGGTACCATTAAAATGGTGAACTCCAAAGAGGTTCCAGCCATTGAAGTAGCACGGGGAGTGGAGTTACAGCTTGGAGACTGGAGAGGCAAGGAGAACATTGAGGTAATACCCCTTGACGACTATGAGTTTGTGATTGGGTTGGATTTCCTTGTTTGGATTAACACCCTCCTTGTGCCTTTTGCCAATTGTGTTTGCATCTTAGATGCACGGTGCCAATGCCTAGTGCCATTGAAGAGAGGGTCTGGAGTTGGGTCGCGGGTGGTGTCAGCCATCCAATTTGCCAAGGCGGTAAGCAGACAAGAAGACACCTTATTGGCAACCCTGAAATATGATGAGCCAAGGGAGAAGGAGACCGAATCACCCTTGGAGGTGCTAAAGGTGTTGAAGACCTTTAGTGATGTGATGCCCGCAAAGCTGCCTAGCAAGCTACCACCTAAGAGGGAGGTGGACCACAAGATCGAGCTCGTGTCCGAGGCCAAGCCACCAACCAGAGCCCCTTACCGAATGTCTCCACCAGAGTTGGAGGAGTTAAGGAAGTTGCTCAAGGAGTTAGTTGATGCTGGCTTCATCAGGCCATCGAAGGCACCCTATGGTGCACCGACTCTATTCCAGCACAAGCATGATGGGTCATTGTGGTTGTGCATAGACTACCGGCCTTTGAACAAGCTGACCATCAAGAACAAGTACCCCATCCCACTCATTGCGGACTTGTTCGATAAACTTGGGAACGTAAGGTGGTTCACCAAGCTGGATTTGAGGTCAGGCTACTATCAAGTCAGGATCATGGAGGGAAATGAGCCAAAGACAGCATGTGTCACTTGGTATGGTTCGTATGAGTTCTTGGTGATGCCTTTCGGACTCACGAACGCCCCAGCAACATTTTGCACCCTTATGAACAAGGTACTTCAGTCATTCCTTGATCGGTTTGTTGTGGTTTATTTGGATGACATTGTGATCTATAGCCAAACTTTGAGAGAGCATGTAGACCACTTGAGATAAGTGTTTGAGGTGCTGTGGGCGCACAAGTTGTTTGTCAAGAGGGAGAAGTGCTCATTCACCCAGCAGGAGATCCCGTTCCTTAGCCACATAGTGGAAGGTGGCAGGATATCATGGATGAAGGCAAGATACACGCCATCCTGGAGTGGCAACCGCCAGCCAAGGTCACTGAGTTGAGATCATTCCTTGGGCTGGTTAACTACTACAGGCGCTTCATGAAAGGTCACTCAGAGATAGCCATGCCATTGATTGACTTGCTCAAGAAAAGGAGAGTATGGGAGTGGAGCGCAGGGTGCCAGGAAGCCTTTGATAGGTTGAAGTGGGCTATGATTGAGGAGCCAATCTTTGCCTTGCCAGACCATGCCAAGTCATATGAGGTACATACGGATGCATCAGACTTTGCCATAAGGGGCATGTTGATGTAGGAGGGATGTACAGTCACGTTCGAGAGCAGAAAGCTGAACGAGACTGAACATAGGTACTTGGTCCAAGAGAAAGAGATGACTGCAGTGGTGCACTGCTTGTGCACTTGGCGCCATTACCTGTTGGGGTCGAGGTTCATGGTGAGGACGGACAATGTGTGGCGACCAGCTACTTCTAGATGTAGAAGAAGCTGTCCCCCAAGCAAGTGAGATGGTAAGATTTTCTTGTAGAATTTGATTTCCAGATGGAGTACAAGCCAAGACGGGCAAACCTAGTGGCAGACGCCCTGAGCAAAAAGGCTAACCTTGCTGCCATCAGCCCGATCCCCCTGCGTGCTGTCGATCCTGCTGTCACAACCTTCGATCTGATTCGATCATAGACTGGGAATGAACTCTATATGCTTAGACTGGGGATGAACTCTGTATGCCTAAGTCAACCCATAAAACGAACGTGCGGGTGCTCAGTTGACCAGAGAGGCAGGATGTGCAAGTCGGGGATCGAACGGGTGGTAGGTGGGTTCAAGCACGTCTTTATATGTCTACCATGCCAATACCATTTTTATGGCTTGTAAATTCATACAATGGTCCCCTAAGCCTTCATGTGAAGTTTCGTGGCAAGCTGACCCGTTTTCTATTTTTCATGATTTTTGAAACTTTTTACGGTTCAAGATTTTTTAAAATTTTTTTAGAAAGAGTTTTGTCCCTAAATTTGGTAGAGGTGATCCTTGTATTTTTGTTGGCATGCAGAAAACAATTCAGCTTAAAACTCGAAGTGGAGAAGATTTGGTGATCGTTTGAAAAAAGTGTCCCCATTTCAGACAATTTAATGGCTGCTGGCAGCAAACCTATAAAATCTCAAATGCTCTTTAAGGGGGTGTGAGTTCTCGAGGTTTGGTGAGGGATAGGGGGCCAATATAAAGGCCAAGTACCAGCACCCATCGCACATCATGTGCGCACACCCCTCAGCTCCCCCAATCACCGAAACCCCCAATGCCGCCGATTAGGTTCTCCGGTGATGCTCTGGCGATGGTGCCCTGGGTGAAAAAAATACGACACGAGCACATGCCCGAGCCCAGCACGTGCACCGTGGCTAAAAATCTTAGACTGGGAATGAACTTCATATGCTTAGACATGGAATGAACTCCGTATACCTAAGCCAACCCACGAAACGAGCGTGCGGTGCTCAGCGACCAGAGAGGCAGAATGTGCAAGCCGAGGATTCACCCGATCCCCCCCTGCGTGCTGTCGATCTTGCTACTGCAACCCTCGGTCCAGTCTGATCTTACACTGGGAATGAACTCCGTATGCATAAGTCAACCCACGAAACGAGTGTACGGGAGCTGAGCTGACCGAAGAGGCATAATGTGCAAGCCGGGGATCGGCCCGGTATCCCTCTGTGTGCTGCCGGTCCTGCTGCCACAACCCTCGATCTGACTGGGGCTTAGACATGGAATGAACTCCCTATGCCTAAGCCAACCCACAAAATGAGCGTGCGGGCACTCAGTCGATCGGAGAGGCAAAATGCGCAAGCCGAGGATCAGCTCGGTCCCCCTTGCATGCTATCGATCCTGCTGCCGCAACGTTTGGTCTGGTCCAGTCATAGACTGGGAATGAACTCCGTATGCTTAGACTGGGGATGAACTCTGTATGCCTAAGTCAATCCACGAAACAAGCGTGCTGGCGCTCAGTCAACAAGAGAGGCAGGATGCGCAAGCTGGGGATCGAACATGTGGTAGGTGGGTTCAAGCACATCTTCATATTTCTGCCATGCCAATGCCATTTTTATGGCTTGCAAATTCATACAATGGTCCCCTAAGCCCTCATGTGAAGTTTCATGGCAAGACGACCCGTTTTCTGTTTTTCATGATTTTTGAAACTTTTTACGATTCGGGATTTTTTAAAACTTTTTTACAAAGAGTTTGGTCCCAAATTTGGTAGAGGTGATCCTTGTATTTTTGTTGGCATGCACAAAAAAATTCAGCTAAAAACTTAAGGTGGAGATATTTTGTGACCGTTTGAAAAAAGTGTTCCCATTTCAGACACTTTAATGGCTACTGGCAACAAACCTATAAAATCTCAAATGCTCTTTAAGGTGGTGTGAGTTCTTGAGGTTTGATGAGGGATAGGGGACCAATATAAGGGCTGAGTACCAGCACCCATCGTACATCATGTGCACCCCCCCGGCCCCCTAATCATCAGGACCCCCAATGCCGCTAGTTAGGCTCTCTGGCGATGGTGCCCCGGGTAAAAAAAATGTGGCACCAGCACATGCCCAAGCCCAGCATGTGCACCGTGGCTTAAATCTTAGACTAGGAATGAACTCCGTATGCTTAGACATGGAATGAACTCCGTATGCCTAAGCCAACACACGAAATGAACATGTGGGCACTCAACCGGCCGAAGAGGCAAAATATGCAAGCCGGGGATCGACTAGGTCCCCCAATGCATGCTGTCGATCCTGCTACTGCAACCCTCGGTTGGGTCTGATCTTACACTGGGGATGAACTCCATATGCATAAGTCAACCCGCAAAACGAGCGTCTGAGCGCTGTGCCGGCCGAAGAGGCATAATGCGCAAGCCGAGGATCGACCCAGTCCCCCTTTGCATGCTGCGTGTCCCGCTACCACAACCCTCGGTCTGGCTGGGGCTTAGACATGGAATGAACTCCCTATGCCTAAGCCAACCCATGAAATGGGCGTGTGGGCGTTCAGCCAGTCGGAGAGGCAGAATACGTAAGCTCGGGATGGCCCGATCCCCCCTGTGTGCTATCGATCTTGCTGTCGCAACCCTCGATCCGATCCGATCTTAGACTGGGAATGAACTCCATATGCCTAAGTCAACCCATGAGACGAGCGTGCAGGCACTCAGCCGGTGGGATAGGCCAATTGGTGAGGCATAATGCGCAAGCCGGGGATTAGCCCGATGCCCCTCTGCGTGCTACCGATCCCGCTGCCGGTCCGACAGCCAAAACCCTCGGTCCAACTGGGGTTTAGACATGGAATGAACTCCATATGCCTAAGCCAACCCACGAAATGCACATGCGGGTACTCAACCGGTCGGAGAGGCAGAATGCGTAAGCCGAGATCGACCCGATCCCCCCTGCATGCTGTCGATCCTATTACCGCAACCCTCAGTCCGATCCAATCTTAGACATGGAATGAACTCCGTATGCTTAGACATGGAATGAACTCCGTATGCCTAAGCCAACCCATGAAATGAGCGTGTGGGCGCTCAGTCGATCGGAGAGGCAGAATGCGTAAGTCGAGGATCAGCCCGATCCCCCTCTGCATGCTACCGATCTTGCTGCTGGTCTTGTTGTCGCAACCTTCAGTCCGGTCCGATCTTAGACTAGGAATGAACTCCGTATGCTTAGACATGGAATGAACTCAGTATGCCTAAGCCAACCTATGAAACGAGCGTGCGGGCGCTCAGCCGATCGGAGAGGCAGAATGCATAAGTCGAGGATCAGCTCGATCGCCCCTGCGTGCTGTCAATCCTGCTGCTGTAACCCTCGGTCTGATTCGATCTTAAACTGGGAATGAACTCCGTATGCCTAAGTCAACCCACGAAATGAGCCTGCGGGCACTGAGTCTGCTGGAGACATAATGCGTAAGCCGAGGATTGGCCCAGTCCCCCTCTACGTGCTGTCGGTCCTGCTGCCACAACCCTCGGTTCGACTGGGGCTTAGACATGGAATGAACTTCATATGCCTAAGCCAACCCACGAAACGAGCGTACGGGCACTCAGCCAGCCAAAGAGGTAGAATGCGTAAGTCGAGGATTGACCCGACCCCCCCTGCGTGCTGTGGATCCTGCTGCCACAACCCTCGGTTCGATTCGATCTTACACTGGGAATGAACTTCGTATGCATAAGTTAACCCACGATACGAGCATATGGGCATTGAACGGATCAAAGTGGCATAATGCACAAGTTGGGGATTGACCGGGTCCCCCTCTACGTGTGGCTGGTCTCGCTGCCACAACCCTCGGTCCGGTTGGGGCTTACACATGGAATGAACTCCCTATGCCTAAGCCAACCCATGAAATGGGCGTGTGGGCGCTCAGCCAGTCGAAGAGGCAGAATGCGCAAGACAGGGATCGACTCGGTCCCCCCTGTGTGCTGTCGATCCTGCTGCCACAACCCTCGGTCTGGTCTGATCTTAGACTGGGAATGAACTCCATATGCTTAGACATGGAATGAACTCCGTATGCCTAAGCCAACCCATGAAACGAGCGTGCGGGCGCTCAACTGACCGGAGAGGCAAAAAGTGCAAGCCGGGGATTGACTCGATCCCCCTTATGTACTGTCGATCCTGCTACCGCAACCTTCGGTCCGATTCGATCTTACACTGGGAATGAACTCTGTATACATAAGTCAACCCACAAAACGAGCGTGCGGGCGTTGACCTACTGAAGAGGCATAATGTGCAAGCCGGGGATCGACCCGATCCCCCTATACGTGCTGTCGGTCCCACTGCCACAACCCTAGGTCCGGCCGAGGCTTAGACATGGAATGAAATCCCTATGCCTAAGCCAACCCACGAAACGGGCGTGCGGGCACTAAACCGGCCGGAGAGGTAGATCCGTAAGTCGGGGATCGGCCCGGTCCCCCCTACGTGCTATCGATCCTGTTGTCGCAACCCTCAGTCCGATCCGATCTTAGACTAGGAATGAACTCCATATGCTTAGACTGAGGATGAACTCCGTATGTGTAAGTCAACCCAAGAAACGAGCGTGCGGTTGCTCAACAAACCAGAGAGGCATAATACGAAAGTTGGGGATCAGCCCATCCCCTTTTACATGCTACCGATCCCACTGCTGGTCCTGCTGCAACAACCCTGGGTCCGATTGGGGCTTAGACATGGAATGAACTCTGTATGCCTTAGTCAACCCACGAAACGAGCGTACGAGCGCTCAGTCAGCCGAAGAGGCAGAATGTGCAAGTCAAGGATCGACTTGGTCCCCCTTGCATGCTGCTGATTCGCTATCGCAACCTTTAGTCCGGTCCGATCTTAGACCGGGAATGAACTCCGTATGCTTAGACATGGAATGAACTCCGTATGCCTAAGCCAACCCATGAAACGAACGTGCGGGCACTCAGCCGGCCGAAAAGGCAGAATGCATAAGCCGAGGATCAGCCCGATCCCCCCTTACGTGCTGTCGATCCTGCTTTTGTCCTACTGCCACAACCCTCGGTCCGGTCTGATATTAGACTGGGAATGAACTCCATATGCTTAGACATGGAATGAACTATGTATGCCTAAGCCAACCCACGAAACGAGCATGCGGGCTCTCAGCCGACCGAAGAGGTAGAATGTGTAAGATGGGGATCGACCCGATCCCCCCTCCGTACTGTCGATCCTGCTGCCGCAACCCTCGGTCCGATCTGATCTTAGACTGGGAATGAACTCCGTATGCCTAAGTCAACCTAAGAAATGAGTGTACGGGCGCTGAGCCGATCGGAGAGGCATAATGCGCAAGCCGGGGATCGGCCCGGTCCCCCTCTACATGTTCCCAGTCTCGCTGCCACAACCCTCAGTCCAGCTAGGGCTTAGACATGGAATGAACTCCCTATGCCTAAGCCAACCCACGAAACGAGCGTACGGGCGCTCAGCCGGTCGGAGAGGTAGAATGCGCAAGCCGGGGATCGACCTAGTCCCCCCTACGTGCTGCCGATCCTGCTGCCGCAACCCTCAATCCAGTCTGATCTTAGATTGGGAATGAACTTCGTATGCTTAGACTGGGGATGAACTCCGTATGCCTAAGTCAACCCATGAAACGAGCGTACGGGCACTCAGCCGACCAGAGAGGCAGGATGCGCAAGCCGAGGATCGAATGGGTGGTAGGTGGGTTCAAGCACATCTTCATATTTCTGTCCTACCAATGCCAATTTTTATAGCTTGTAAATTCATACAATGGTCCCCTAAGCCTTCATGTGAAGTTTCGTGGCAAGACGATCCGTTTTCTATTTTTCACGATTTTTAAAACTTTTTGCGGTTAGGGATTTTTTAAAATTTTTTAGCAAGAGTTTTATCCCCAAATTTGGTAGAGATGATCCTTGTATTTTTGTTGGCATGCACAAAAAAATTCAGCTAAAAACTTGAAGTGGAGAAGATTTTTTGATCGTTTGAAAAAAGTGTCCCCATTTCAGAAACTTTAATGGCTACTGGCAGCAAACCTATAAAATCTCAAATTCTCTTTAAGGGGGTGTGAGTTCTTGAGGTTTGATGAGGGACAGGGGGCCAATATAAGGGCCAAGTGTCATGCCCTGGGGGGGTGCGCCAGGTGCATCAGGCGCACCAGCAGGCCAACCCACAGACTAGGCATGCTGGCGGGTATCTGCACGTAAAGCCTAGCAAATGAGTTCATAACGCCAGCCCAACTTGCAGGCCAGCCCGTGAGACCAAGGCCTAGCATACAAGCTACCCGCACCACATCCAAAAGGGCCCAAGATGCTGGACACGCAATGGAAGCTTCTAGAAGCAGGCAGGATCAACAACAGCATCTTGGCAGATTTGGTTGACCCTAAAAATGAGGAGTTAGCATCCTGATGGATTGTAATCTATATAATCCCATGATTTTAGCCTTTATTCTAGGGATATTGCCATTGAGTGTAAGCTGGAGCCTCAACTATAAATAGAGGGCTGCTCCTCCCTCATTTGTACTCCATCAAACACTTCTATTTCAGTGAATACAAGAGCATTTCCAGAATTCTACCTTCTTATCCTGTTTCTCTTTAACTTGCATAATCAGCCCTTCCTGTTGTTCTAGTGCCCATACGCTTGTGTTTTAGGCTGACTTACGCATAAAGGAGGAGATTCTAAGCCTAAGGCCACACAATTTCTGAGTCTAAGGTTGGAGCCTGTGACAGTTGGTATCAGAGCAAGTTTGATTCTGCATGTTTGTGTTGTGTAGGTTAGAGGAGATGGCATCCCAAAGTGACACTGCTAACCAACAACCAGAGGCCCAGGAGCATGGGCATGGAAGAAGGAGGAAAGCTAGTTCTAGAGATATCTAGTCTACCATGGACGGTAGGCTGGCCAAGGTAGAGGTGACCATAGGTGACATGGACGAGAAGTTTGAGAGGGTAGAGACTCACATTGCATCGCTAGACTCCATAGGGAAGGAGATCCAAAGTGAGCTACAAGCTACTCTTAACAAAGGCTTGGACGCGTTCACCCAAAAGAATCAGACCTTCGAGGCTAAAGTGCTGACCTTGCACGATCACATGGAGGCCATGCGCCAGCGGATGGAGGAGCTTACCAGTGAGCTCGTTGCTTGCAAGACTGCCATTGGGAATGGCATGTTTGCTGGAGTGTCCAAGTCCAAATTGGATGTCCCCAAGCCTAAGGAGTTCAAGGGGACTAAGGCGGCGAAGGAAGTAGATAACTACCTTTGGGGTATGGAGTAGTACTTCCAGGCCATGGGCATGCAAGACGAGGCGATAAAGGTAAGCACCGCTGCTATATATCTCACTGATGTAGCCTTATTATGGTAGAGGCGCAGGTGTGATGATGTCAAGTGTGGGAGCGCCAAGATTGGAACCTGGGCAAAGTTCCAAAAAGAGTTCAAAGAACAATTTTGCCCGGAGTATGCCGATGATGAGGCGTGGGCAAAGTTACATAGGCTGAGCCAGCAAGGGGACATAAAGGAGTATGTCCAGAAATTCTCTGAAATGATGCTATAGATCTCGGATCTAGGTGAGGAAAGGAGTTCATGACTTGGCTAAAGCCATGACTACTGCCGAGGCCTTGATAGAGTTCAAGCCTCTGAACAAGTTCGAGTCTACCAAGCCCAAGGGTAAGGGCAGGGACGATAGGGACCAAAAAAAGTAGTCCAAGGGGAAGGACCGTGACTGGGAGTCCAAGGATGGAGACCGAGACCGTTTAACCAAGGATGGCAATAGGAAGCCACTAGCAGGCAAGTGGAAAGCAAAGGGGGACCGAGAGCCACTAGTATGCTACCTATGTGGAGGGAGCCACATAGCGTGCAATTACCCACAGAAGGGCAAGCTGGCTGCTGTAGACAAGGAGTCTGACGAGGAGCCAGAGTTAGGGGCAGCAAAGCTTGGATTGTTGGTGCTCAATGTTGTCCAGAATAAGGGGAGTCGTAAGCCAAAGGGCTTGATGTTTGCGGATCTGATGGTTACGAGTCAAAAGGTGAGTGCACTGGTGGACACAGGTGCCTCACATCTTTTTATTTCAGGTGATAGAGCCTGGAAGCTCGGACTAAAGGTGCAGAAAGGGACTGGTACCATCAAAATGGTGAACTCCAAGGAAGTTCCAGCCATTGGAGTAACGCGAGGAGTGGAGTTACAGCTTGGAGACTGGAAAGGCAAGGAGACCATTGAGGTAATACCCCTTGACGACTATGAGTTTGTGATTGGGTTGGATTTCCTTGTTCGGATTAACGCCCTCCTTGTGCCTTTTGTCGATTGTGTTTGCATTTTGGATGCACGGTGCCAATGCCTAGTGCCATTGAGGAGAGGGTCTGGAGTTGGGTCGCGGGTGGTGTCAGCCATCCAATTTGCCAAGGTGGTAAGCAGACAAGAAGACACCTTCTTGGCAGCCCTGAAATATGATGAGCCAAGGGAAAAGGAGATCGAGTCACCCTTGGAGGTGCTAAAGGTGCTGAAGACCTTCAGTGATGTGATGCCCACAAAACTACCTAGCAAGCTACCACTTAAGAGGGAGGTAGACCATAAGATCAAGCTAGTGTCCGAGGCCAAGCCACCAGCTAGAGCCCCTTACCGAATGTCTCCACCAGAGTTTGAAGGGTTGAGGAAGCAGCTCAAAGAGTTAGTTGATGCTAGCTTCATCAGGCAAACGAAGGCACCCTATGGTGCACTGGTTCTATTTCAGTGCAAGCATGATGGGTCGTTGCGGTTATGCATAGACTACCAGGCTTTGAACAAGCTAACCATCAAGAAAAAGTACCCCATCCCACTCATTACGGACTTGTTCAATCAACTTGGGAGCGCAAGGTGGTTCACCAAGCTGGATTTAAGGTAAGGCTGCTATCAAGTCAGGATCGCGAAAGGAGATGAGCCAAAGATAGCATGTGTCACTCGATATGGTTCGTATGAGTTCTTGGTGATGCCTTTCGAACTCACGAACACCCCAGCAACATTCTGCACCCTTATAAACAAGGTACTTTAGTCATTCTTTGATCGGTTTGTTGGGTTTATTTGGATGACATTGTGATCTACAGCCAGACTTTGAGAGAGCATGTAGACCACTTGAGACAGGTGTTCGAGGTGTTGCGGGTGCACGAGCTGTTTGTCAAGAGGGAGAAGTGCTCATTCACCTAGCAAGAGATCCCGTTCCTTAGCCACATAGTGGGAGGTGGCAGGATACGCATGGATGAAGGCAAGATACATGCCATCCTGGAGTGGCAATCGCCAGCCAAGGTCACTGAGTTGAGATCATTCCTTGGGCTGGTCAACAACTACAAGCGCTTCATCAAAGGTCACTCAGCAATAGCCACGCCATTGACTGACTTGCTCAAGAAAGGGAAAGCATGGGAGTGGAGCGCAGGGTGCCAGGAAGCCTTTGACAGGTTGAAGTGGGTCATGATCGAGGAGCCAGTCTTGGCCTTGCCAGACCATGCCAAGCCGTATGAGGTGCATAAGGATGCATCGGACTTTGCCATAGGAGGCATGTTGATGCAGGAGGGACGTACAGTCACGTTCGAGAGCAGGAAGCTGAATGAGACTGAGTGCAAGTACACGGTCCAAGAGAAAGAGATGACTGTAGTGGTGCACTACTTGCACACTTGGCACCATTACCTGTTGGGGTCAAGGTTCGTGGTTAGGATGGACAATGTGGTGACCAGCTACTTCCAGACGCAAAAGAAACTATCCCCCAAGCAGGTGAGATGGTAAGATTTTCTTGCGAAATTTGATTTCCAGATGGAGTACAAGCAGGGGCGGGTCAACCTAGTGACAAACGCCCTGAGTAGGAAGGCTAACCTTGCTGCCATTAGCCAACCAGAGGGGTCATTGGTGCTGTGCATCAAGGAAGGACTTACGCATGATCCTACAGCCAAGGCTTTCATGGAGTACGCCCAGCAAGGTAAAACTAGGCAATTTTGGTTACAGGATGGCTTGCTGTACACCAGGGGTAGTAGACTATTTGTGCCACAGCACGGGAAGCTCCGCAAGGAAGTTTTACAAGAATGCCATGATTCAAGGTGGACTGGACACGTCGAAATGAGCCATACCTTGGCATTGATAGAGGATCGGTACTACTGGCCGCACATGAGGGATGATGTGGAGTCCTATGTGAAGACTTATCTTGTGTGCCAACAGGACAAGGTGGAGCTCAAGAAACCAGGCGGTCTCTTAGAGCCATTGCCAGTGCCAGAGCGACCATGGGAGAGTGTTTCTCTGGACTTTATAGTCGGTCTACCCAAAGCAGAAGGGTTTGGAAGCATCATGGTAGTGGTGGACAGGTTTTGCAAGTATGGAATCTTCATTCCAGCAACCAAAGAGTGCCCAGCCGAGGAGGCAACTCGATTGTTCCTGAAGAACATGGTTAAGTACTGGGGAGTGCCGAGGACCATTGTTAGTGATTGGGACAGGAATTTCACGGGCAGGTTCTGGACTGAGTTGTTCAAGCTGTTGGGGTCAGACTTGAACTTTTCCACCAGTATGCATATGCAGATCGATGGGTAGACAGAACGAGTGAATAGACTATTAGAAGTCTACCTTAGGCACTATGTGAGTGCCATACAAAGGGACTGGCCAAAGTTGCTAGATATTCGCAGTTTTCCTCAACTTGCAAAGGAGCGAGGCAATGAACCAGAGCCCATTTGAGGTTGTGACAGGGCAACAACCACTAACACCCGATTCGATTGCTGTAGGTTATACAGGGCCAAATCCAGCAGCATACAAGTTTGCCAAGGCATGGTAGGAGCAAACTGACTTGGCCAGAGTTTCTCTACACAAGGCAGCCAAGACGTCGAAGAAGTGGGCAGACCAGAATAGGCAGGACATGCAGTTCCAGGTTGGAGACTTGGTGTTGGTGAAGCTACATCCCATTGTATGCCATAGGGGGCTGCATAAAGGCCTAGTCTAGAGGTAGGAGAGACCTTTTTGAGTAGTCAAGAGGGTAGGCAAGGTTGCCTACAAGCTGGATATGCCACCCAAGCTGAGGGTACACTCGGTGTTCCATCTGAGCATGCTCAAGCCATTCCATGAGGATGAGGGAGATCCAGGATGGGCAGAGTCAAAGCGTGCGCCATTGGGAGCAAGGGCCTCATATGAGAAGGAGGTCCATAGCATCATAGATGACCAGGAGGTGAGACAGAAGAACTATCAGCCAAGACAAGAGTACTTGGTATGCTAGAAGGGACTTCTAGACAGTGAGGTGAGCTGAGAACCAGCAGATGACTTATGGTAGTTCAAGGACCAGATCAGGCAGTACCATGCAGAAGATGCAACGAGGGTGTTACGCAATCAGGTGTGGGAGAATGTCACGCCCTGGGCGGGCGGGCCAGGCACATCAGGTGCACTAACAGGCAAGCCAGAGGTTGAGGCCTGTAGACCAGGCGTGCTGGTGGGTATCTGCACGCAAAGGTAGCAAAAGAGTTTAGAACACCCGCCCAACTTGCAGGCCAGCTCATGAGACCAAGGCCTAGCATACAAGCTGCCCGCACTACATCCAGAAGGGCCCAAGGTATTGGACATGCAAGGGAAGCTTTTGTAAGCAAGCAGGATCAGCAACAGCATCCTGGCAGATTTGGTTGACCCTAAAAATCAGGGGTTAGCATCCTGATTGATTGTAATCGGTATAATCCCATGATTTTAGCCTTTATTCTAGGGATATTGCCATTAAGTGTAAGCTGGAGCCTTAACTATAAATAGAGGGCTGCTCCTCCCTCATTTGTACACCATCAAACACTTCTGTTTCAGTGAATACAAGAGCATTTCCAGAATTCTGCCTTCTTATCCTGTTTCTCTTTAACTTGCGTAATCAGCCCTTCTCGTTGTTCTTGTGCCCGTACGCTTGTGTTTTAGGCTAACTTAGGCATAAAAGAGGAGATTCCAAGGCTAAGGCCGCACGGTTTCTGCGTCTAAGGTAAAAGCCTGTGACACAAGTACCAGCACCCATCGCACATCATGTGCGCACACCCCTCCGGCCCCCCAATCGTCGAAACCCCCAATGCTACCAGTTAGGCTCTCCGATGATGCTCCGGTGATGCTTCGACGATGGTGCCCTGGGTAAAAAAATGTGGCACCAGCACATGCCCGAGCCCAACATGTGCACCGTGGCTCAAAATCTTAGACTGGAATGAACTCCGTATGCTTAGACATGGAATGAACTCCGTATGCCTAAGCCAACCCATGAAACGAGCGTGCGGGTGCTCAGTCGATCGGAGAGGCGAATGTGCAAGCTGGGGATCAGCCCGGTCCCTCATGAGTTTGCCGATCCTACTGACGCAACCCTCGGTCCGGTCCGATCTTAGACTGGCAATAAACTCCGTATGCCTAAGTCAACCCACGCAACGAGCGTGTGGGCACTGGGCTAGCCGGAGAGGCATAATGCACAAGTCGGGGATCGACTCGGTCCCCTTCTATGTGCTGTTGGTCCCACAGCCACAACCCTCGATCTAGCTGGGGCTTAGACATGGAATAAACTCCCTATGCCTAAGCCAACCCATGAAATAGGCGTACGGGCACTCAGCCGGTCGGAGAGGTAGAATCCGCCAGCCGGGGATTGACCCGATCCCCCCTGCGTGCTGTCGATCCTATTACCACAAACCTTGGTCCAGTCTGACCTTAGACTGGGAATGAACTCCGTATGCTTAGACTGGGGATGAACTCCGTATGCTTAAGTCAACCCACGAAACGAGCGTACGGGCTCTTAGCTGACTGGAGAGGCCGAACGGAGAGGCATAATGCACAAGTCAGGGATCAGCTCGTTCCCCCTTTACGTGCTGTCGATCTCGCTGTCGATCCTGCTACCATAACCCTCGGTTTGGCTAGGGCTTAGACATGGAATGAACTTCGTATGCCTAAGCCAACCCATGAAACGAGCGTGCGGGCGCTCAATCGGTCGGAAAGGTAGAATATGCAAACCGCAGATCGGTCGAGTCCCCTCTGCATGCTGTTGATCCTACTGTCACAACTCTCGGTTTGATCTAATCTTAGACTGGGAATGAACTCCGTATGCCTAAGTCAACCCACAAAACGAGCCTACGGGTGTTGAGCCAGTCGGAGAGGCATAATGCACAAGCCGAGGATCAATCCGGTCCCCCTCTATGTGCTATCGGTCCCGCTGCCACAACCCTCGGTCTGGCTGGGGCTTAGACATGGAATGAACTCCCTATGCCTAAGCAAACCCACAAAATGGGAGTACGAGCGCTAAGCCGACCGGAGAGGCAGAATGTGCAAGCTGGGGATCGGCCCGGTCCCCCCTGCGTGCTCTTGATCCTGCTGCTGCAACCCTCGATCCGATCTGATCTTAGACTGAAAATGAACTTCGTATGCTTAGACTGGGGATGAACTCCATATGCCTAAGTCAACCCACAAAACGAGCATGCGAGCACTCAACCAGCCAAAGAGGTCGGACAGAGAGGCAAAATGCGCAAGCCGGAGATCAACCCGGTTCCCCTCTATGTCCTACCGATTCCGCTGCCAGTTCTGCTACCATAATCCTCGATCCAGCTGGGGCTTAGACATGGAATGAACTTTGTATGCCTAAGCCAACCCACGAAACGAGCGTACGGCTGCTCAACCAGCCAGAGAGTCAGAATGCACAAGCCGAGGATTGGCCCTGTCCCCCTTACGTGCTGCCAATCCTGCTGCTGGTCCTGCTGTCGCAACCCTCGGTCTGGTCCGATCTTAGGCTGAGAATGAACTCTGTATGCTTAGACATGGAATGAACTCCGTATGCCTAAGCCAACCCATGAAACAAGCGTGTGGGCGCTCAGTCGGCCGAAGAGGTAGAATGCACAAGCCGGGGACAAGCCTAGTCCTCCTTTGCATGCTGTCAATCCTGCTACCACAACCCTCAGTCCAGTTCAATCTTAGACTGGGAATGAACTCTGTATGCCTAAGTCAACCCATGAAATGAGCATGCCGATGCTAAGCCAGTCGAAGAGGCATAATGTGTAAGTCGGGGATCGGCCCGATCCCCCTCTGCGTGTTGCCAGTCCCGCTGCCACAACCCTTGGTCCGGTTGGGGCTTAGACATTGAATGAACTCCCTATGCCTAAGCCAACCCATGAAACGGGCATGCAGGTGCTCAACCGACCGGAGAGGCAGAATGCGCAAGCCGAGGATCGACCCGGTCCCCCTGCGTGCTGTCGATCCCTCTGTCGTAACCTTCGGTCTGGTCTGATCTTAGACTGGGAATTAACTTCATATGCTTAGATTAGGGATGAACTCTATATGCTTAGACTGGGGATGAACTCCGTATGCCTAAGTCAACCTAAGAAACGAGCGTGCGGGCGCTCAGCCGACGAGAGAGGCAGGATGCGCAAGCCGGGGATCGAACGGGTGGTAGGTGTGTTCAGGCACATCTTCATATTTCTATCGTGCCAATGCCATTTATGGCTTTTAAATTCACACAATGGTCCCCTAAGCCTTCATGTGAAGTTTTGTGGCAAGACGACCCATTTTCTATTTTTCATGATTTTTGAAACTTTTTGCGGTTTGAGATTTTTTAAAATTTTTTTAGAAAGCGTTTTGTCCCCAAATTTGGTAGAGGTGATCCTTGTTTTTTTTTTGGCATGCATAAAAATATTCAGCTAAATATTCGAAGTGGAGAAGATTTTGTGACCATTTCAAAAAAGTGTCCCCATTTCAGACACTTTAATGGCTACCAACAGCAAACCTATAAAATCTCAAATGCTCTTTAAGGGGGTGTGAGTTCTTGAGGTTTGATGAGGAATAGGGGGCCAATATAAGGGCCAAGTACCAGCACCCATCACACATCATGTGCGTGCACCCCCCCAGCCACCCAATCGCCGAAACCCCCAATGCTGCCAGTTAAGCTCTCCGACGATGCTCCGACGATGGTGCCCCGAGCGAAAAAAAGTGGCACCAGCACATGCCCAAACCCAGCATGTGCACCATGGCTCAAAATCTTAGATTGGGAATGAACTCTGTATGCTTAGACATGGAATGAACTCCGTATGCCTAAGCCAACCCACAAAACGAGCGTGCGGGCGCTCAGCTGATCGAAGAGGCAGAATGTGCAAGCCGGGGATTGGCCCGATCCCCCCTGCCTGTTCTGATAACCCTTGATCTGATCCAATCTTAGATTGGGAATGAACTCCGTATGCATAAGTCAACCCATGAAATGAGCGTGCGGGCGCTGAGCCAGCCGAAGAGGCATAATGTGTAAGCCGATGATCAGATCGGATCGGTCCCCCTCTGTGTGCAGCTAGTCCCGCTGGCACAACACTCAATCCGGCTGGGGCTTACACATGGAATGAACTCCCTATGCCTAAGCCAACCCATGAAACGGACGTGCGGGCACTCAGCCAGCCGGAGAGGCAGAATGCACAAGCCAGGGATCGGCCCGATCCCCCCATCATGCTACCGATCCTACTGTCGCAACCCTCGGTCCAGTCTGATCTTAGACTGGGAATGAACTCCATATGCTTAAACTGGGGATGAACTCCATATGCCTAAGTCAACCCATGAAACAAGCGTGCAGGCACTCAGTCGGCCGGAGAGGTCGGTCGGAGAGGCATAATGCACAAGTCGAGGATCAGCTCGGTCCCCCTCTGCGTGCTGTCGATCCTACTACTGGTCCTGCTACCATAACCCTCGGTCCGGCTACCATAACCCTCGGTCCGGCTGGTGCTTACACATGGAATGAACTCCCTATGCCTAAGCCAACCCATGAAACGAATGTGCGGGTGCTCAACCGATCGAAGAGGCAGAATGCACAAGCCTGGGATCGATTCGGTCTCCTTCTGTATGCTGTCGATCCTACTGCTGGTCCTACTATCACAACCTCGGTCCGGTCTGATCTTAGACTGGGAATGAACTCCATATGCTTAGACATGGAATGAACTCCGTATGCCTAAGCCAACCCATGAAACAAGCGTGCGGGCACTCAACCGATCAGAGAGGTAGAATGCGCAAGCCGGGGATCGACTTGGTCCCCCCCTACGTGCTGTCGATCCTACTGTGCAACCCTCGGTCTGGTCCGATCTTAGACTAGGAATGACCTCCGTATGCCTAAGTCAACCCATGAAACAAGCATGCGGGCGCTGAGCAGGCCGAAAGGCATAATGCACAAGTCGGGGATTGGCCCGGTCCTCCTCTACCTACTGTCGGTCCCACTGCCAAAACCCTCAGTCCGACTGGGGCTTAGGCATGGAATGAACTCCCTATGCCTAAGCCAACACACGAAACGGGCGTACGGTCGCTCAGTCGACTGGAGAGGTAGAATGTGCAAGCCGGGGATCGATTTGGTCCCCCCTGCATGTTGCCGATCCTGCTACCGCAACCTTCAGTCCGATCCGATCTTAGACTGGGAATGATCTCCGTATGCTTAACTGGGGATGAACTCCGTATGCCCAAGTTAACCCACGAAACGAGCATGCGGGCACTCGGCCAACCAGAGAGGCAGGATGTGCAAGCCGGGGATCGAACGTGTGGTACGTGGGTTCAAGCACATCTTCATATTTCTGATATGCCAATACCATTTTTATGGCTTGTAAATTCATACAATGGTCCCCTAAGCCTTCATGTGAAGTTTCATTTCAAGATGACCCATTTTCTTTTTGCACGATTTTCGAAACTTGTTGCAATTCAAGATTTTTTAAAATTTTTTTAGGAAGAGTTTTGTCCCCAAATTTGGTAGAGGTGATCCTTGTATTTTTGTTGGCATGCATAAAAACTCGAAGTGGAGAAGATTTTGTGACCCTTTGAAAAAAGTGTCCCCATTTCAGACACTTTAATGGTTACTGGCAGCAAACCTATAAAATCTCAAATGCTCTTTAAGGGGGTGTGAGTTCTCAAGGTTTGATGAGGGATAGGGGCCCAATATATGTGCCAAGTACCAGCACCCATCGCACATCATGTGCGCACACCCCCTGGCCCCCCCAGTCGTCGGAACCCCCAATGTCACTGGTTAGACTCTCCGACGATGTCCAGCAATGGTGCCTCGGGCGATAAAAATGCAGCACCAGCACATGCCTGAGCCCAGCATGTGCACCGTGGCTAAAAATATTGGACTGGGAATGAACTCCATATGCTTAGACATGGAATGAACTTCATATGCCTAAGCCAACCCACGAAACAAGCGTGCGGATGCTTAGCGGACCGGTAAGGCAGAATGTGCAAGCTAGGGATCGACTTAGTCCCCCCCTGCGTGCTGTCGATCTTGCTGCCGTAACCCTCGATCTGGTTCGATCTTAGACTCAAAATGAACTCCGGATACATAAGTCAGCCCATGAAATGAGCGTGTGGGTGCTGAGCCGGCCAAAGAGGCATAATACGTAAGCCGGGGATCGGCTCGGTCCCTTTCTGCGTGCTCCGATCCCACTGCCACAACCCTCAATCCGGCTGGGGCTTAGACATGGAATGAACTCCCTATGCCTAAGCCAACCCACGAAATAGGCATGTGGGTGCTCACCGGTCAGAGAGGCAAAATACGTAAGCCGGGGATCAGCTTGGTCCCCTCTATGTGCTGTCGATCCTGCTGTCACAACCTTCGATTCGATTCGATCTTAGACTGGAATGAACTCCGCATGCTTAGACTGGGGATGAACTCGGTATGCCTAAGTCAACCCATAAAACGAGCATACGGGCGCTCAGCCGGTCGGAGAGGCCAGCTGGAGTGGCATAATGCGTAAGCCAGGGATCAACCTAGTCCCCCTCTACTTGCTGTCGATCCCGTTACTGGTCCTACTGCCACAACCCTTGGTTCGACTGGGGCTTAAACATGGATTGAACTCCGTATGCCTAAGCCAACCCACGAAACGAGCGTGCAGGCACTCAGCCAACCGGAGAGGCAGAATGCGTAAGCCAGGGATTGACCCGATCCCACCTTGCGTGCTGTCGGTCCTGCTGCTGGTCCTATTGTCGTAACTCTTGGTCCGGTCTGATCTTAGACTCGGAATGAACTCCGTATGCTTAGACATGGAATGAACTCCGTATGCCTAAGTCAACTCATGAAACGAGCGTACGGGTGCTCAACCGATCGAAGAGGCAGAATGCGTAAGCTGAGGATCGGCCCGGTTCCCCCCTGTGTGCTACCAATCCTGCTACCGGTCCTACTGCTGCAACCCTTGGTCCGGTCTAATCTTAGTCTAGGAATGAACTCCGTATGCCTAAGTCAACCCACGAAACTAGCGTGCGGGCGTTCAGCCGGTCAGAGAGGCGTAATGCACAAGCTGGGGATCGACCTGATCCCCCAATCCGTGCTGTCGATCTCACTATCGGTCCTGTTGCCACAACCCTCGGTCCGATTGGGGCTTAGACATGGAATGAACTCCCTATGCCTAAGCCAACCCACGAAACGAGCGTGCGGCGCTCAGTCGGCCAGAGAGGCAGAATGCGCAAGCTAGGGATCGACTAGGTCCCCCTGCGTGCCGTCGATCCTGCTATTGCAACCCTCGGTCTGGTTCAATCTTAGACTGGGAATGAACTCTGTATGCCTAAGTTAACCCATGAAACAAGCATGCGGGCGCTGAGCCGATCGGAGAGGCATAAAGCGCAAGCCAGCGATTGGCTCGATCCCCCTTTGCATGCTGTCGGTCCGCTGCCCCAACCCTCGATCGAACTGGGGCTTAGACATGGAATGAACTCCCTATGCCTAAGCCAACCCACGAAACGGGCGTGCAGGTGCTCAATCGGTTGGAGAGGCAAAATACGCAAGCCAGGGATTGGCTCGATCCCCCTGCGTGCTATCGATCCTACAGTTGCAACCCTCGGTTCGGTCCGATCTCAGATTGGGAATGAACTTCGTATGCTTAGACTAGGGATGAACTCCCTATGCCTAAGTCAACCCACAAAATGAGTATGCGGGCGCTCAGCCGACCAGAGAGGCAGGATGCACAAGCCGGGGATCGAACGGGTGGTAGGTGGGCTCAAGCACATCTTCATATTTTTGCCGTGCCAATGCCATTTTTATGGCTTGTAAATTCATACAATGGTTCCCTAAGCGTTCATGTGAAGTTTCGTGGCAAGACAACCCGTTTTCCATTTTTCACAATTTTTGAAACTTTTTACAGTTCAGGATTTTTTAAAACTTTTTTAGAAAGAGTTTTGTCCACAAAATTGGTAGAGGTGACCCTCGTATGTTTGTTGGCATGCATAAAACAATTCAGCTAAAAACTCGTAGTGGAGAAATTTTGTGTTCGTTTGAAAAAAGTGTCCCCATTTCAGACACTTTAATGGCTACTGCCAGCAAACCTATAAAATCTCAAATGCTCTTTAAGGGGGTGTCAATTCTTGAGGTTTGATGAGGGATAAGGGGCCAATATAAGGGCCAAGTACCAGCACCCATCCGACATCATGTGCGCACACCCCCCGGCCTCCCTAATCGTCGGAACCCCCAATGCCGTCGGTTAGGCTCTCCGACGATGCTGTCGGATAGGGTTCGATCCCCCTCTGCATGCTGTCGGTCCCACTACCTCAATCCTCAGTGCGACTGGGGCTTAGACATGGAATGAACTCCCTACGCCTAAGCCAACCCATGAAATGGGTGTACAGGTGCTCAGCTGATTGGAGAGGTTGAATGCGTAAACCGGGGATCGGCCCTATCCCCCCTATATGCTATCGATCCTGCTGTCGCAACCCTCAGTCTGGTCCGATCTTAGACTGGGAATGAACTCCGTATGCTTAGACTCGGGATGAACTCTGTATGCCTAAGTCAACCCATAAAACGAGCGTGTGGGCGCTCAACCGATCGGAGACACCCACCGAAGAGGCATAATGCACAAGTCTACGTGCTACCGATCCCGTTCTACGTGCTACCGATCCCGCTGTCGGTCCTGCTGTGACAACCCTCGACCGGCTGTAGCTTAGACATGGAATGAACTTCGTATGCCTAAGCCAACCCACGAAATGAGCGTGCGGGCACTTAGTCAGCCGGAGAGGCAGAATACGCAAGCCGGGGATTGGCTCGGTCCCTCCTGCGTGCTGCCAATCCTGTTGCTGGTCCTACTGCCACAACCTTTGGTTCGGTCCGATCTGATCTTAGACTGGGAATGACCTCTTTATGCCTAAGTCAACCCACAAAATGAGTGTACGGGTGTCGAGCCGATCGGATAGGCATAATGCGCAAGCCAGGGACCGGCCCAGTCCCCCTCTGCGTGCTGTCAGTCTGACTACCCAACCCTCGGCCCGGCTAGGGCTTAGACATGGAATGAACTCCCTATGCCTAAGCCAACCCACAAAACGGGCGTTCGGGCACTCAGCCGACTAGAGAGGCAAAATGCGCAAGCTGGGGATCGGTCTTACCCCCCTGCATGCTGCCGATCCTGCTGCTGCAACCCTCGGTCTGGTGTGATCTTAGACTGGGAATGAACTCCGTATGCTTGGACTGGGGATGAACTCCGTATGCCTAAGTCAACCCATGAAATGAGCGTCCGGGCGCACAGTCGACCAGAGAGGCAGGATGCGTAAGCCAGGGGTGGGTTCAAGTACATCTTCATATTTCTGCCATGCCAATGCCATTTTTATGGCTTTTAAATTCATACAATGGTCCCCTAAGCCTTCATGTGAAGTTTCGTGGCAAGACGACCCGTTTTCTATGTTTCACAATTTTTGAAACTTTTTACGGTTCGGGATTTTTTAAAATTTTTTTAGAAAGAGTTTTGTCCCCAAATTTGGTAGAGGTGATCCTTCTATTTTTGTTGGCATGCACAAAAACACTCAGCTAAAAACTCGAAGTGGAGAAGATTTTGTGACCGTTTGAAAAAAGTGTCCCCGTTTCAGACACTTTAATGGCTACTAGCAGCAAACCTATAAAATCTCAAATGCTCTTTAAGGGGGTGTGAGTTCTCGAGGTTTGATGAGGGATAGGGGGCCAATATAAGGGCCAAGTACCAGCACCCATCGCACATCATGTGCGCACACCCCTTGGCCCCCAATCGCCGAAACCCCCAATGCCACCGGTTAGGCTCTCCGTCGATGCTCTGGTGCTGATGTGGCACTAGCACATGCCCGAGCCCAGCAAGTGCACCATGGCTCAAAATCTTAGACTGGGAATGAACTTTGTATGCTTAGACATGGAATGAACTCTGTATGCCTAAGCCAACCCACGAAATGAGTGTGCGAGCGCTCAGTCGGCCGGAGAGGCAGAATGCGCAAGCCGGGGATCGGCCTGGTCCCCCCTGCGTGCTGTCAATCCTACTTTTGCAACCCTCAATCCGATCCGATCTTAGACTGGGAATGAACTCCATATGCATAAGTTAATCCATGAAACGAGTGTGTGGGTGTTGAGCCAACCGAAGAGGCATAATGCGCAAACGGGGGAACGACTCGGTCCCCCTCTGCGTGCTGCTAGTCCCGCTGTCGCAACCCTCGGTCAGACTGGGGCGTAGACATGGAATGAACTCCCTATGCCTAAGCCAACCCATGAAACGGGCGTGCGAGCACTCAGCCGACCGAAGAGGCAGAATGAGCAAGCTGGGGATCAATCCGATCCCCTTTACGTGCTGTCGATCCTGCTGCCGCAACCCTCGATCCAGTTTGATCTTAGACTGGGAATGAACTCCGTATGCTTAGACTGGGGATGAACTCCGTATTCCTAAGTCAATCCACAAAACGAGCGTGCGGGTGCTCAGCCGGCCGGAGAGGCCAGTAGGAGAGGCTAGTCGGAGAGGCATAATGCGTAAGTCGAGGATCAACCTGATTTGCCTCTACGTGCTATCGATCCTGCTGCCGCAACCCTCGATCCAGTTTGATCTTAGACTAGGAATGAACTCCGTATGCTTAGACTGGGGATGAACTCCGTATTCCTAAGTCAATCCACAAAACGAGCGTGCGAGTGCTCAGCCGACCGGAGAGGCCAGTCGGAGAGGCATAATGCGTAAGTCAAGGATCAACCTGATCTGCCTCTACGTGCTATCGATCCTACTATTGATCCTGCTGCCACAACCCTTGATTCGGCTGCCATATCCTTTGGTCCGGTTGGAACAACCCTCGGTCCGGCTGGGGCTTAGACATGGAATGAACTCCATATGCCTAAGCAAACCCATGAAACGAGCGTGCGAGTGCTCAGTCGACCAGAGAGGCAAAATGCACAAGTTGAGGATCAGCTCGGTCCCCCCTGCGTGCCGTCGATCCTGCTGCTAGTCCTACTACCGCAACCTTCGGTTCGGTCTGATCTTAGACTGGGAATGAACTTCGTATGCTTAGACATGGAATGAACTTCGTATGCCTAAGCCAACCCACGAAATGAGTGTGCGACAGCTCAGCCGGCCTGAGAGGTAGAATGCGCAAGTCGAGGATTGGCCCGGTCCTCCCCTGCGTGCTGTTGATCCTGCTACCACAACCCTCGGTCCGATCTGATCTCAGAGTAGGAATGAACTCCGTATGCCTAAGTGAACCCACAAAATGACCATGCGGGTGCTGAGCAGGCCGGAGAGGCATAATGCACAAGCTGAGGATCGATCCGGTCCCCCTCTGTGTGCTGCTGGTCGTGCTGCCACCACCCTTGGTCCGGCTGGGGCTTAGACATGGAATGAACTCCCTATACCTAAGCCAAACCATGAAACGGGCCTACGGCCACTCAGCTGACCGAAAAGGCAGAAAGCGCAAGCCGAGGATCGACCCGATCCCCCTTGGGTGCTGTCGAACCTGCTGTCGCAACCCTCAATCCGATCCGATCCTAGATTGGGAGTGAACTCCGTATGCTTAGACTGGGGATGAACTCCGTATGCCTAAGTCAACCCACGAAACGAGCGTGCGGGCACTCAGTCGACCAGAGAGGCAGGATGTGCAAGCCGAAGATCGAACAGGTGGTAGGTGGGTTCAAGCACATCTTCATATTTCTGCCATGCCAATGCCATTTTTATGGCTTGTAAATTCATACAATGGTCCCCTAAGCCTTTATGTGAAGTTTCGTGGCAAGACGAACCGTTTTCTATTTTTCATGATTTTTGAAACTTTTTACGGTTCGAGATTTTTTAAAAATTTTTTAGAAAGAGTTTTGTCCCAAAATTTGGTAGAGGTGATCCTTTTATTTTTGTTGGCATGCATAAAAACATTCAGCTAAAAACTCGAAGTGGAGAAGATTTTTTGACCATTTGAAAAAAGTGTCCCGATTTCAGACACTTTATTGGCTACTGGCAGCTAACCTCTAAAATCTCAAATGCTCTTTAAGGGGGTCTGAGTTCTCTAGATTTGATGAGGGATAGGGGGCCAATACAAGGGCCAAGTACCAGCATCCATCACACATCATGTGCGCACACACCTCTGGCCCCCCCAATCGTCAAAACCCCAAATGCCGCCGGTTATGCTTTCCAACGATGCTCCAGCGATGCTCCAGCGATGATGCCCCGGGCGAAAAAAATGTGGCACCAGCACATGCCTGAGCCCAACATGTGCACCGTGGCTCAAAATCCTAGATTGGGAATGAACTCCGTATGCTTAGACATGGAATGAACTCCGTATGCCTAAGCCAACCCACGAAATGAGCGTGCAAGCGCTCAACGGACAGGAGAGGCAGGATGCGCAAGCCGGGGATCCACCCGGTCTCGCCCTACGTGCTGTCGATCCTACAGACGTAACCCTCGGTTCGGTCCGATCTAAGACTGGGAATGAACTCCGTATGCATAAGTCAACCCACGAAACGAGCGTGCGAGCGCTGAGCTGGCCGGAAAGGCATAATGCGCAAGCAAGGATCGGCTTGGTCCCCCTCTGCGTGCTGCCACAACCCTCGGTTCGGCTTAGGCTTAGACATGGGATGAACTCCCTATGCCTAAGCCAACCAACGAAACGGGCGTACGGGCGCTCAGCTGATCGAAAAGGCAGAATGCATAAGCTAGGGATCGGCTCGGTCCCCCTGTGTGTTGCCGATCCTGCTATCGCAAAACTCGGTGCAATCTAACCTTAGACTGGGAATGAACTCCGTATGCTTAGATTGGGGATGACCTCCGTATGCCTAAGTCAACCCACGAAATGAGCATGCGAGCGCTCAGCCAACCAAAGAGGTAGGCCAGAGAGGCATAATGCGCAAGTCGGGATTAGCTCGGTACCCCTCTGCGTGCTGTCGATCCCGCTGTCGGTCTTGCTACCACAACCCTCAATCTGGCTGAGGCTTAGACATGGAATGAACTCACTATACCTAAGCCAACCCACGAAATGAGTGCGCGGGTGTTCAGTCGGCCGGAGAGGCAGAATGCGCAAGCCAGGGATTGGCTTGGTCCCCTCTGCATGCTGTCGATCCTGTTGCTAGTCCTGTTACCGCAACCCTCGATCCGGTCCGATCTTAGACTGGGAATGAACTTCGTATGCTTAGACATACAATGAACTCCGTATGCCTAAGCCAACCCATGAAACGAGCGTGCGGGCGCTCAGCTGACCGGAGAGGCAGAATGTGCAAGTCAAGGATCAGCACGGTCCCCCCTGCATGCTATCGATCCTGCTACCGCAACCCTTGGTTCGGTCCAATCTCAGACTGGGAATGAACTTCGTATGCCTAAGTCCACCCATGAAATGAGCATACGGGCACTAAGCTGATCGGAGAGGCATAATGCGCAAGCTGGGGATCGACCCAGTCCCCCTCTACGTGTTGCCAGTCTCACTGCCACAACCATTGATTTGGCTGGGGCTTAGACATGGAATGAACTCCCTATGCCTAAGCCAACTCACGAAACGGGCGTGCGGGTGCTCAACCGATCAAAGAGGCAGAATGTGCAAGTCGAGGATCGACCCGGTCCCTCCTGCATCCTGTCGATCCTGCTACCATAACCCTTGATCCGGTCTGATCTTAGACTGGGAATGAACTCTGTATCCGTATGCCTAAGTCAACCCATGAAATGAGCGTATGGGTGCTCAGTCGGCTGGAGAGGCATAATGCGCAACCCGGGGATCAGATCGATCCCACTTCCACTCTACGTGCTATCGATCCCACTGTCGGTCCTGCTACCATAACCCTCGATCCGACTAGGGCTTAGACATGGAACGAACTCCCTATGCCTAAGCCAACCCACGAAACGAGCGTGCAGGCACTCAGCCGGTCGAAGAGGCAGAATGCGTAAGCCAAGGATCAGCACGGTCCCCCGTGTGTGTTGTCGATCCTGCTGCTGGTCCTACTAATGCAATCCTCAGTCCGATCCAATCTTAGACTGGGAATGAACTCCATATGCTTAGACATGGAATGAACTCTGTATGCCTAGGCCAACCCATGAAATGAGCGTGCGGTCACTTAGCGACCGGAGAGGCAGAATGTGCAAGTCGGGGATCGACCTGGTCCCCCCTACATGCTGTCGATCCTACTGCCGTAACCCTCAGTCTAGTCTGATCTTAAACTGGGAATGAACTCTGTATGCCTAAGTCAACCCATGAAACAAGCGTGCGGGCGTTGAGCCAGTCGAAGAGGCAAAATGCGCAAGCCAGGGATCGACCCGGTCCCCCTCTGCGTGCTGCCAGTCCTGCTACCACAACCCTCAGTCCGAATGGGGCTTAGACATGGAATGAACTCCCTATGCCTAAGCCAACCCATGAAACGGGCATGCGAGCGCTCAGCCGACCGAAGAGGCAAAATGCATATGCTAGAGATCGGCTCGATCCCCCCTGCGTACTATCAATTTTACTGTTGCAACCTTCGGTCCAGTCTGATCTTAGACTGGGAATGAACTCCATATGCTTAGACTAGAGATAAACTCTGTATGCCTAAGTCAACCCATGAAACGAGCGTGCGGGCGTTCAGTCGACCAAAGAGGCAAGATGCGTAAGTCGAGGATAGACCCTGTCCCGCCTACGTACTACCGATCCTACTGCCGCAACCCTCGGTCCGGTTTGATCTTACACTGGGAATGAACTCCGTATGCTTAGACTGGGGATGAACTCTATATGCCTAAGTCAACCCACGAAACAAACGTGCCGACCAGAGAGGCAGGATGCGCAAGCTGGGGATCGAACGGGTGGTAGGTGGGTTCAAGCACATCTTCATATTTCTACCATGCCAATGCCATTTTATGGCTTGTAAATTCATACAATGGTCCCCTAAGCCTTCATGTGAAGTTTTGTGGCAAGACGACCCGTTTTCTATTTTTCATGATTTTTGAAACTTTTTGTGGTTCAGGATTTTTTAAAATTTTTTTAGAAAGAGTTTTGTCACTAAAATTGGTAATGGTGATCCTTGTATTTTTTTTGGCATGCATAAAAAAATTCAACAAAAAACTTGAAGTGGAGAAGATTTTGTGACCGTTTGAAGTGCTACCGATCCTGTTGCTGGTCCTGCTGCCACAACCCTCGATCCGACTGGGGCTTAGACATGGAATGAACTCCGTATGCCTAAGCCAACCCACGAAATGAGTGTGCAGGTGCTCAGCTGGCTGGAGAGGCAGAATGCACAAGCCGGGGATTAGCCTGATCCCCTCTTCCATGCTATCGATCCTGCTGCTGGTCCTACTACCGCAACCCTCAGTCTGGTCTGATCTTAGACTGAGAATGAACTCTGTATCCCTAAGTCAACCCATAGAATGAGCGTACAGGTGCTGAACCGGCCGAAGGGCATAATGTGTAAGTAGAGGATCAGCACAGTACCCCTCTGCGTACTGCAGATCTCACTACCATAACCCTTGGTCCGGCTAGAGCTTAGACATGGAATGAACTCCCTATGCCTAAGCCAACCCACGAAATGGGCGTGCGGGCGCTCAGCCAATCGGAGAGGCAAAATGCGTAAGCCGGGGATCAACCCGATCCCCCCTACGTGCTACCAATCCTGCTGCCGCAACCCTCGGTACGATCCAATTTTAAACTAGGAATGAACTCCGTATGCTTAGACTGAGGATGAACTCCATATGCCTAAGTCAACCCACGAAACGAGCGTGCGGGTGCTCAGTCAACCAGAGAGGCAGGTTGTGCAACTCGGGGATCGAACGGGTGGTAGGTGGGTTCAAGCACATCTTCATATTTCTGCCATGCCAATGCCATTTTTATGACTTGTAAATTCATACAGTGGTCCCCTAAGCCTTAATGTGAAGTTTCGTGGCAAGACAAACCATTTTTTATTTTTCAAGATTTTTGAAACTTTTTACGATTCGGGATTTTTAAAATTTTTTTAGAAAGAGTTTTGTCGTAAAAATTTGGTAAAGGTGATCCTTGTATTTTTGTTGGTGTGCATAAAAAAATTCAGCCAAAAACTCGAAGTGGAGAAGATTTTGTGACTGTTTGAAAAAAGTGTCCCAATATCAGACACTTTAATGGCTACTGGCAGCAAAGTATATAAGGGCCAAGTACCCAACCGATCGGAGAGGCAGAATGCGAAAGCCAGGGATCGACCCGATCCCCCCTACGTGCTGTTGATCTTACTACCACAACCCTTGGTCTGGATCGATCTTAGACTAGGAATGAACTCCGTATGCTTAGACTGGGGATGAACTCCGTATGCCTAAGCCAACCCATCAAACAAGCGTGCGGGCGCTCAGCAAACCGGAGAGGCAAAATGTGTAAGTAGGGGATCAGGCCGATCCCTGCCTGCATGCTGCTGATCCTGCTGCCACAACCCTCGGTCCGGTCTGATCTTAGACTGGGAATGAACTCCGTATGCTTAGACAAGGAATGAACTCCGTATGCCTAAGCCAACCCATGAAATGAGCGTGCAGACACTCGACTGGCCGGAGAGGCAGAATACGTAAGCCGGGGATCGGCTTAGTCCCCCCTGTGTGCTGTCGATCCTACTGCCGTAACCCTCAGTTTGGTCTAATCTTAGACTAGGAATGAACTCTATATGCTTAGACTGGGGATGAACTCCGTATGCCTAAGCCAACTCACGAAATGAGCATATGGGTGCTCAGCCAGTCAAAGAGGTAGACTTTGCAAGTCAAGGATCAGCCCGATCCCCACTGCGTGCTGTCGATCCTGCTGCTGGTCCTACTGCCACAATCTTTGGTCTGGTCCAATCTTATATTGGGAATGAACTCCATATGCTTAGACATGGAATGAACTTCGTATGCCTAAGCCAACCCAAGAAACGAGTGTACGGGTACTCAGCCAACCGACGAGGTAGAATGCACAACCCGGGGACCGGCCCGATCCTCCCTAGTGTGCTATCGATCGTACTACCATAACCCTCGGTCCGATCCAATTTTAGACTGGGAATGAACTTCGTATGCCTAAGTTAACCCACAAAACGAGTGTGCCGACGCTGAGCCGACCGGAGAGGCATAATGCGCAAGCCGGGGATCGGTCCGATCCTCCTCTATGTACTGCCGATCCCGCTACCACAACCTTCGGTCCGACTGGGGCTTTGACATGGAATGAACTCCCTATGCCTAATACAACTTACAAAACAGGCGTGCGGGCGCTCAGTCGATCGAAGAGGCAGAATGTGCAAGATGGGGATCGGCCCGATCGCCCCTGCATCTTGTCGATCCTTCTGTCGCAACCCTCAGTCCGATCTGATCTTAGACTGGGAATGAACTCCATATGCTTAGACTAGGGATGAACTCTGTATGCCTAAGTCAACCCATGAAACGAGCGTGCGGGTGCTCAGTCGGCTGGAGAGGCATAATACGTAAGTCGAGGATCAACCTGATCCCTTTTTGCATGCTGTCGATCCCGCTATCGGTCCTGCAGCCACAACCCTCAGTCCAGCTAGGGCTTAGACATGGAATGACTCTGTATGCCTAAGCCAACCCATGAAATGAACGTGCGGCTGCTCAGTCGGTCAGAGAGGTAGAATGCGCAAGCCAGGGATCAGCTTGGTCCCCCCTATGTGCTACCGATCCTGCTGCTGGTCCTACTACCATAACACTCGGTTCGGTCCGATCTTAGACTGGGAATGAACTCCGTATGCTTAGACATGGAATGAACTCTGTATGCCTAAGTCAACCCAAGAAATGAGTGTGCGGGCGCTCAGTCGATCGGAGAGGCAGAATGCATAAGCTGAGGATCGACCTGGTCCCCCCTGCGTGCTGTCGATCCTGCTATCACAACCCTCTGTTTGGTCTGATCTTAGACTGGGAATGAACTCTGTATGCCTAAGTTAACCCACAAAATGAGCATACGGGCGCTGAGCCGATCGGAGAGGCATAATGCATAAGTCGAGAATCGACACGGTCCCCCTTACGTGCTACCTATCCCGCTGCCACGACCCTCAATTCGGCTGGGCCTTAGACTTGGAACGAACTCCCTATGCCTATGCCAACCCATGAAACGGGCGTGCGGGCGCTCAGCCGGCCGGAGATTCAGAATGTGCAAGCCGGGGATCGGCCTGGTCCCCCCTGTGTGCTACTGATCCTGCTACCGCAACCCTCGGTCTGATCCGATCTTAAACTAGGAATGAACTTCATATGCTTAGATTGGGGATGAACTCCATATGCCTAAGTCAACCCATGAAACGAGCATACGGGCGCTCAGTCGACTAGAGAGGCAGGTTACGTAAGCCGGGGACCGAATGGGTGGTAGGTGGGTTCAAGCACATCTTCATATTTCTACCATGCCAATGCCATTTTTATGGCTTTTAAATTCATACAGTGGTCCCCTAAGCCTTCATGTGAACTTTTGTTGCAAGACAACCCGTTTTCTATTTTTTAAGATTTTTGAAACTTTTTATGATTCTGAATTTTTTAAAATTTTTTTAGAAAGAGTTTTGTAAGCAAATTTGGTAGAGGTGATCCTTGTATTTTTGTTGGCGTGCACAAAAAAATTCAGCTAAAAACTCGAAGTGGAGAATATTTTGTGACCGTTTGAAAAAAGTATCCCCATCTCAGACACTTTAATGGCTTCTGGCAGCAAATCTATAAAATCTCAAATGCTCTTTAAGAGAGTGTGAGTTCTCGAGGTTTGATGAGGGATAGGGGGCCAATATAAGGGCCAAGTACCAGCACCCATTGCACATCATGTGCGCACACCCCCCGACCCCCCAATCGTCGAAACCCCTAATACCGTCGATTAGGCTCTCTGGTGATGCTCCGACGATGGTGCCCCGGGCAAAAATAATGCGGCACCAGCACATGCCCGAGCCCAGCATGTGCACCGTGGCTCAAAATCTTAGACTGGGAATGAACTCCATATGCTTAGACATGGAATGAACTCCATATGCCTAAGCTAACCTACGAAATGAGCGTACGGGCACTCAGTCGGTCGGAGAGGCAGAATGCGCAAGTCGGGGATCGGCCCAGTCCCCCCTGCGAGCTGTCGATCCTGCTATTGCAACCATCAATCCAGTCTGATCTTAGATTGGGAATGAACTTCGTATGCATAAGTTAACCCATGAAATGAGCATGCGGGCCCTGAACCGACCGAAGAGGCATAATGCGAAGCCGGGGATCAGCCCGATCCCCCTCTGCGTGCTGTCGGTCCCACTGCCATAACCCTCAATTTGGCTGGGGCTTAGACATGGAATGAACTCCCTATGCCTAAGCCAACCCACAAAACAAGTGTGCGGGCGCTTAGCCGATCGGAGAGGTAGAATGCTCAAGCTGGGGATCGACTCGGTCCCCACTAATGCTGCCGATCCTACTACCGCAACTCTCAGTCCGATCCGATATTAGACTGGGAATGAACTCTATATGCTTAGACTGGGGATGAACTTCGTATGCTTAAACCAACCCATGAAATGAACATGCAGGCGCTCAGTCAGCCGAAGAGGCAGAATACGCAAGCTAGGGATCAGCCCGGTCCCCCCTATGTGCTATCGATCCTGTGGCCTCAACCCTCAGTCTGGTCTGATCGTAGATTGGGAATGAACTCCATATGCATAAATCAACCCACGAAACGAGCGTGCGGGCATTGAGTCAACCGAAGAGGCATAACACGCAAGTCAGGGATCGACTCGATCCCCTTCTGCAGCCACAACCGTCGGTCCGACTGAGGCTTAGACATGGAATGAACTCCCTATGCCTAAGCCAACCCATGAAACAGGCGTGCGGGCGTGTGGGCGCTCAGTCGGTCAGAGAGGTAGAATGCGCAAGCTGGGGATCGACCCTGTCCCCCCTGCGTGCTGCCGATCCTACTGCTGGTCCTACTGTCGTAACCCTCGATCCGGTCTGATCTTAGACTGGGAATGAACTTCGTATGCTTAGACTTGGAATGAACCCCGTATGCCTAAGCCAACCCACAAAATGAGCGTACGGGCACTCAGCCGACCAGAGAGGCAAAATGCGCAAGTCATGGATCGGCCCGGTCCCCTCCTGCGTGCTGTCGATCTTGCTGTCGCAACCCTCGGTCTGGTCTGATCTTAGATTTGGAATGAACTTCGTATGCCTCAGTCCACCCCCGAAACGAGTGTGCGAGCGCTGACCTGGCCGGAGAGGCATAATGCGCAAGTCGAGGATCGACCCAGGCCCCCTCTGCGTGCTGTCAGTCTCACTGCCACAACCTTCGATCCGACTGGGGCTTAGGCATGGAATGAACTCCCTATGCCTAAGCCAACCCACGAAACGGTCGTACGGGTGCTCAACCGGTCGGAGAGGTAGAATGCGCAAGTCGGGGATCGGCTCGGTCCCTCCTACGTGCTGTCGATCCTACTGTTGTATCCCTCAGTCTGATTTGATCTTAGACTAGGAATGAACTCCGTATGCTTAGATTGGGGATGAACTCCGTATGCCTAAGTCATCCACGAAACGAGCGTGCGGGCACCCAGCCGACCAAAGAGGCAGGATGCGCAAGTCGGGGATCGAACGAGTGGTAGGTGCGTTCAAGCAGATCTTCATATTTCTGCGGTGCCAATGCCATTTTTATGGCTTGTAAATTCATACAATGGTCCCCTAAGCCTTCATGTGAAGTTTCGTGGCAAGACAACCCGTTTTCTATTTTTCACGATTTTTGAAACTTTTTACGGTTCGAGATTTTTTTAAATTTTTTTAGAACGAGTTTTGTCCCCAAATTTGGTAGAGGTGATCCTTGTATTTTTGTTGGCATGCACAAAACAATTCAGCTAAAAACTGGAAGTGGAGAAGATTTTGTGACCATTTGAAAAAAGTGTCCCCATTTCAGACACTTTAATGGCTACTGCCAGCAAACCTATAAAATCTCAAATGCTCTTTAAGGGGGTGTGAGTTCTCGAGGTTTGATGAGGGATAGGGGGCCAATATAAGGGCCAAGTACCAGTACCCATCACACATCAAGTGCGCACACCCCCCAGCCCCCCAATCGCTAAAACCCCTAATGTCGCCGGTTAGGCTCTCCGGCGATGGTGCCTCAGGCGAAAAAAATGTGGCACCAGCGCATGCTCGAGCCCAGCATGTGCATATGCTTAGACTGAGAATGAACTCCATATGCTTAGACATGAAATGAACTCTGTATGCCTAAGCCAACCCACGAAACGAGCGTGCGGGCACTCAATCGATCGGAGAGGCAAAATGGGCAAGCCGGGGATCGGCCCGGTCCCCCCTATGTGCTATCGATCTTGCTGCCACAACCCTCAATCCGGTTTGATCTTAGACTAGGAATGAACTCCATATGCATAAGTCAACCCATGAAAAGAGCGTGCGGGCACTGAGCCGGCCGAAGAGGCATAACACGTAAGCCAGGGATCGACCCTATCCCCCTCTGCGTGCTACCAGTCCCGTTGCCACAACCCACGATCTGGATGGGGCTTAGACATGGAATGAACTCTGTATGCCTAAGCCAACCCATGAAACGAGAATGCGGGCGCTCAGCCGGGCGGAGAGGCAGAATGGGCAAGTCGGGGATCAGCCCGATCACCCCCTGCGTGCTGTCAATCCTGCTGCTGCAACCCTTGGTACGGTTCGATCTTAGAGTGGGAATGAACTCCGTATGCCTAAGTCAACCCATGAAACAAGCGTACGGGCACTGAACTGACCGAAGAGGCATAGTGCGCAAGTCGAGGATCGGCCCGATCCCCTTCTACATGCTGTTGGTCCCGCTGCCACAACCCTTAGTCCGACTAGGGCTTAGACATGGAATAAACTCCCTATGCCTAAGCCAACCCATGACACGGGCGTACGGGTGCTAAGCTGATCAGAGAGGCAGAATGCGTAAGCTAGGGATCGGTCCGGTCCTTCCTGTGTGCTGTCGATCCTGCTATCACAACCCTCGATCCGGTCTGATCTTAGACTGGGAATGAACTCCGTATGGTTAGACTGGGGATGAACTCCGTATGCCTAAATCAACCCACAAAACGAGCGTATGGGTGCTCAACCGACTGGAAAGGCCGATCGGAAAGGCATAATACGCAAGCTGGGGATTAGCCCGATCCCCCTTTGCGTGCTGCCGATCTCGCTGCCAGTCCTACCGCCACAACCCTCGGTCTGGCTAGGGCTTAGACATGGAATGAACTCCGTATGCTTAAGCCAACCCACGAAACGAGAGTGCGGGCGCTCAGTCGGCCGGAAAGGCAGAATGCACAAGTCAGGGATCGGCCTGGTCCCCCCTGCATGCTGTCGATCCTGCTGCCGGAACCCTTGGTCCGGTCCGATCTTATACTGGGAATGAACACTGTATGCTTAGACTGGAGATGAACTCCGTATGCCTAGGTCAACCCATGAAACGAGCGTGCGGGCGCTCAGCTGACCAAGAGGCAAGATATGCAAGCCAGGGATCGAACGGGTGATAGGTGGGTTCAAGCATATCTTCATATTTCTACCGTGCCAATGCTATTTTTATGGCTTGTAAATTCATACAATGGTCCCCTAAGCCTTCATGTGAAGTTTCACGGCAAGACGACCCATTTTGTATTTTTCATGATTTTCAAAACGTTTTGCGGTTCGGGATTTTTTTAAAATTTTTTTAGAAAGAGTTTTGTTCCCAAATTTGGTAGAGGTGATCCTTGTATTTTTTTTTGCATGCACAAAAACATTCAGCTAAAAACTCAAAGTGGAGAAGATTTTGTGACCGTTTGAAAAAAGAGTCCCCATTTCAGACACTTTAATGGCTACTGGCAGCAAACCTATAAAATCCCAAATGCTCTTTAAGGGGGTGTGAGTTCTCAAGGTTTGATGAGAGATAGGGGGCCAATATAAGGGCCAAGTACCAACACCCATCGCACATCAAGTGTGCATACCCCACGGTCCCCCCAATCATCGAAACCCCTAATACATTCGGTTAGGCTCTCCGGTGATGCTCCGACGATGGTGCCCCGAGCAAAAATAATGCGGCACCAGTACATGCCCGATCCTAGCATGTGCACCATGGCTCAAAATCTTAGACTGGAAATGAACTCCATATGCTTAGACATGGAATGAACTCCGTATGCCTAAGCCAGCCCACGAAATGAGCGTACGGGCACTCAGCCGGTCAGAGAGGTAGAATGCACAAGTCGGGGATCGGCCCAGTCCCCCCCTACGTGCTGTTGATCCTGCTATTGCAACCCTCGGTCCGTCCAATCTTAGACTGGGAATGAACCCCGTATGCATAAGTTAACCCACGAAACGAGCGTACGGGCGCTGAGCCGACCGAAGACGCATAATGCGCAAGCCATGGATCGACCTGATCCCCATCTGTATGCTGCCAGTCCTGCTGCCACAACCCTCGATTCGGCTGGGGCTTAGACATGGAATGAACTCCCTATGCCTAAGCCAACCCACGAAATGGGCGTGGTGGTCGCTCAGCCGATCAGAGAGGTAGAATTCGCAAGCCGGGGATCAGCCCGGTCCCCCCTGCGTGCTACTGATCCTACTACCGCAACCCTCAGTTCGGTCTGATCTTAGACTGGGAATGAGCTCCGTATGCTTGGACTGGGGATGAACTCTGTGTGCCTAAGTCAACCCATGAAATGAGTATACGGGCGCTTAGCTGGCTGGAGAGATCGACTAGAGAGGTACAACTCGTAAGCCAAGGATCAGCCCAGTCCCCTTCTACATGCTGTCGATCCCGCTGTTGGTCCTGCTGCCACAACCTTCGGTTCGGCTAGGGCTTGGACATGGAATGAACTTCGTATGCCTAAGCTAACCCATGAAATGACCGTACGGGCGCTGAGCCGGCCGGAGAGGCAGAATGCGCAAGCCGGGGATCGGCCCAACCCCCTCTGCGTGCTGTTGATCATGCTGCTGGTCCTGCAGCCACAACCCTTGTTGGCATGCACAAAAAAATTTGGCTAAAAGCTCGAAGTGGAGAAGATTTTGTGACCATTTGAAAAAATTGTCCCCATTTCAGACACTTTAATGAATACTGGCAGCAAACCTATAAAATCTCATATGCTCTTTAAGGGGGTGTGAGTTCTCGAGGTTTGATGAGGGATAGGGGGCCAATATAAGGGCCAAGTACCAGCACCCATCGCACATCATGTGCGTACACCCCCCGGCCCCCCAAACGCCGAAACCCCAATGCTGCCGGTTAGGCTCTCCGGTGATGGTGCCTCAGGCCAAAAAAATGCGGCACCAGCACATGCCCGAGCCCCGTATGTGCACCGTGGCTCAAAATCTTAGACTGGGAATGAACTCCGTATGCTTAGACATGGAATGAACTCCGTATGCCTAAGCCTACCCATGAAATGAGCGTACGGGCGCTCAATCGGCTGGAGAGGTAGAATGTGCAAGTCGGGGATCTACCCAATACCTCCCTTCGTGCTGTCGATCTTGCTACCACAACCCTCAATCTGATCCAATATTAGATTGGCAATGAACTCCGTATACATAAGTCAACCCACGAAACGAGCGTGTGGGTGCTAAGCCGATCGTAGAGGCATAATGCACAAGTCGAGGATCGGTCCGATCCGATCTGAGACTAGGAATGAACTCTATATGCTTAGAATGGGGATGAACTTTGTATGCCTAAGTCAACCCATGAAACAAGCATCCGGGCACTCAACCGATCGAAGAGGCATAATGTGTAAGCCGGGGATAAACCCGGTCCCCCTCTGCATGCTGTCGATCCCGCTGTCGGTCCTACTACCACAACCCTCAGTCCAGCTAGGGCTTAGACACGGAATGAACTCCGTATGCCTAAACCAACCCATGAAACAAGCGTGTGGGTGCTTAGCCGATCGGAGAGGCAGAATGCGTAAGCAGGGGATCGACCCGGTCCCCCCTGCGTGCTATCGATCCTACTGTTGGTCCTACTACCGTAAGCCTCGGTCCGATTGATATTAGACTGGGAATGAACTCCGTATGCTTAGACATGGAATGAACTCCATATGCCTAAGCCAACCCACAAAATGAGCGTGTGGGCCCTCAACCGATCGGAGAGGTAGAATACGTAAGTCGAGGATCAACCCAGTCCCCCCTGCGTGCTGTCAGTCCTGCTATCACAACCCTCGGTTTGGTCCGATCTTAGACTGGGAATGAACTTTGTATGCCTAAGTGAACCCACAAAATGAGTGTGCGGGAGCTGAGCCGGCCGAATAGGCATAATGTGCAAGCCAGGGATCGGCCCGATCCCTTCTATATGTTGTCGATCCCGCTACCACAACCCTCGGTCTGACTGGGGCTTAGACATGGAATGTACTCCCTATGCCTAAGCCAACCCATGAAACGGGTGTACGGACGCTCAGCCGGTCAGAGAGGCAGAATGCACAAGCCGAGGATCGCTCTGGTTCCCCTACGTGCTGTTGATCCTACTACCGCAACCCTCGGTCTGGTCTGATCTTAGACTAGAATGAGCACTGTATGCTTAGACTGGGGATGAACTCCGTATGCCTAAGTCAACCCATGAAATGAGCGTGCGGGTGCTCAGTCGGTCGGAGAGGCATAATGTGCAAGTTGAGGATCAGCCCGGTCCCCCTCTGCGTGCTGCCGATCCCACTGCCTGTCCTGCTGCCACAACGCTTGGTCCGACCGGGGCTTAGACATGGAATGAACTCCGTATGCCTAAGCCAATCCACGAAACGAGCGTGCGGGCACCCAGCTAGTCGGAGAGGTAGAATGCACAAGCCAGGGATCAGCCCGATCCCTCCCTACGTGCTGTCGATCCTGCTGCCGCAACCCTCAGTCCGATCCGATCTTAGACTGGGAATGAATTTCGTATCCATAAGTCAACCCATGAAACGAGCGTGCAAGGTGTTGAGTCGGTCGAAGAGGCATAATGCGCAAGTCGGGGATCGACTCGATCCCCCTCTACGTGCTGCCAGTCCCGCTGCCAAAACCCTCAGTCCAGCTGGGGCTTAGACATGGAATGAACTCCCTCTGCCCAAGTCAACCCACAAAACGGGCGTACGGGCGCTCAGCCGACCAGAGAGGCAGAATGCACAAGCCAGTGATCGGCTCGATCCCCCCTGCGTGTTGTTGATCTTGCTGCCGTAACCCTCGGTCCGGTCCAATCTTAGACTGGGAACGAACTTCGTATGCTTAGATTGCTCAGCCAGCCGGAGAGACAGAATGCGCAAGCTGAGGATCGACCCTCGGTCTGGTGTGATCTTAGACTGGAAATGAACTCTATATGCTTAGACTGGGGATGAACTCCGTATGCCTAAGTCAACCCATGAAACGAGCGTGGGGGCACTCAGTCGGCCGGATAGGCCGGCCAGAGAGGTATAATGCACAAGCCAGGGATCAGCTCGATCCCCCTCTGCGTGCTGTCGATCCCGCTGCCGGTCCTACTGCTATAACCCTCGATCCGACTGGGGCTTAGACAAGGAATAAACTCCGTATGCCTAAGCCAACCCATGAAATGAGCGTGCAGGCGCTCAGCCGATTGGAGAGGCAGAAAGCGCAAGCCGAGGATCGACCCGATCCCCTCTGCGTACTGTCGATCCTGTTGCTGGTCCTACTGTCGCAACCCTCGGTCCGGTCTGATCGTAGACTGGGAATGAACTTCGTATGCTTAGACATGGAATGAACTCCGTATGCCTAAGCCAACCCACGAAATTAGCGTGTGAGCTTTCAACCGACCGAAGAGACAGAATGCGTAAGCCGGGGACTAGCTCGGTCCCCCCTTGCGTGGTGTCGATCCTACTACTGCAACCCTCGGTCTGATTCGATCTTATACATGGAATGAACTTCGTATGCCTAAATCAACCCACGGAACGAGCGTGTGGGTGCTGAGCTGATCGGAGAGGCATAATGCACAAGCCAAGGATCAACTTGATCCCCCTCTGCATGCTGCTAGTCCTGCTGCCACAACCCTCGGTCCGATTGGGGTTAGACATGGAATGAACTCCCTACACCTAAGCCAACCCACAAAACAGGCGTGTAGGCGCTCAGCCGACGGGAGAGGCAGAATCCACAAGCCGGGGATCGGTTCGGTCCCCCTTGCGTGCTGCCTATCCTGCTGTCGCAACCCTCAGTCAGGTCTGATCTTAGACTGGAAATGAACTCCGTATGCTTAGACTGGGTATGAACTCTATATGCCTAAGTCAACCCACGAAATGAGCGTGCGGGCGCTCAGCCGACCAGAGAGGCAGGATGCGCATGTCGGGGATCGAATGGGTGGTAGGTGGGTTCAAGCACATCTTCATATTTCTGCCATGCCAATGCCATTTTTATGGCTTGTAAATTCATACAATGGTCCTCTAAGCCTTCATGTGAAGTTTCGTGGCAAGACGACCCGTTTTCTTTTTTTCAGGATTTTCAAAACTTTTTGCGGTTCAGGATTTTTTAAACTTTTTTTAGATAGAGTTTTGTCCCCAAATTTGGTAGAGGTGATCCTTTTATTTTTGTTGGCATGCACAAAAAAATTCAGCTAAAAACTTGAAGTGGAAAAAATTTTATAACCGTTTGAAAAAAGTGTCCCCATTTCAGACACTTTAATGGCTACTGGCAGCAAACCTATAAAATCTCAAATGCTCTTTAAGGGGGTGCGAGTTCTCGAGGTTTGATGAGGGATAGGGGGCCAATATAAGGGCCGAGTACCAGCACCCATTGCACATCATGTGCGCACACCCCCCGGCCCCCCCAATCACCGGAACCCCCAATGTCGCTAGTTAGGCTCTCCGGCGATGGTGCCCCAGGCAAAAAAAATGCAGCACTAGCACATGCCTGAGCCCAACATGTACACCGTGGGTAAAAATCTTAGACTGGGAATGAACTTTGTATGCTTAGACATGGAATGAACTCTGTATGCCTAAGCCAACCCACGAAACGAGCGTGCGGGCGCTCAATTGGCCAGAGAGGCAGAATGCGCAAGCCGAGGATCGACCCGGTCCCCCCCTGCATGCTGTCGATCTTGCTACCATAACCCTCGATCCGGTCCAATCTTAGACTGGGAATGAACTCCTTATGCATAAGTCAACCCATGAAATGAGCATGCGGGCACTGAGCCGGTTGAAGAGGCATAACGCGCAAGCCAGGGATCGGCCCGATCCCCCTCTACGTGCTGTCGATCTTGCTGCCACAACCCTCGGTCTGGTTGGGGCTTAGACATGGAGTGAACACCTTATGCCTAAGCCAACCCATGAAATGGGCGAGCGGGCGCTCAACCGGATGGAGAGGTAGAATGCGCAAGCTGGGGATCGACTCGGTCCCCCCTGCGTGCTGTCGATCCTACTACCGCAACCCTCGGTTTGATCCGATCTTAGACTAGGAATGAACTCCGTATGCTTAGACTAGTGATGAACTCCGTATGCCTAAGTCAACCCATGAAACGAGCGTGCGGGCGCTCAGTCGACCGAGGAGGCATAATGCGTAAGCCGGGGATCAGCCCGGTCCCCCTCTGCGTGCTGTCGATCTGACGGCTGGTCCTGCTACCATAACCCTCAGTCCGGCTGGGGCTAGGACATGGAATGAACTTTGTATGCCTAAGCCAACCCACCAAATGAGCGTACGGGCACTCAGCAGGTCGGAGAGGCAGAATGTGCAAGCCAGGATCGGTCCGGTCCCCCCTGCGTGCTGTTGATCTTGCTGCCGTAACCCTCAATCCAGTCCAAACTTAGACTGGGAATGAACTCCATATGCTTAGACTGGGGATGAACTCTGTATGACTAAGTCAACCTACGAAATGAGCGTGCGGGCGCTCAACCGACCAAAGAGGCAGGATGCGCAAGCTAGGGATCAAACGGGTGGTAGGTGGGTTCAAGCACATCTTCATATTTCTGCCCTACCAATGCCATTTGTATGGGTTATAAATTCAACGGTCCCCTAAGCCTTCATGTGAAGTTTCATGGCAAGACGACCTGTTTTCTATTTATCATGATTTTTGAAACTTTTTATGGTTCAGGATTTTTTTAAATTTTTTTAGAAAGAGTTTTGTCCCCAAATTTGGTAGATGTGATCCTTGTATTTTTTTTGGCATGCACAAAAAAATTCAGCTAAATACTCGAAGTGGAGAAGATTTTGTGACCATTTGAAAAAAGTGTCCCCATTTCACACACTTTAATGGCTACTGGCAGCAAACCTATAAAATCTCAAATGCTCTTTAAGGGGGTGTGAGTTCTCAAGGTTTGATGAGGGATAGGGGGCCAATATAAGGGCCAAGTACCAGCACCCATCGCACATCATGTGCGCACACCCCCCCGGCCCCCCCAATCGTCGGAACCCCCAATGCCGCCGGTTAAGCTCTCCGACGGTGCTCCAACGATGGTTCCCCAGGCGAAAAAAATGCGGCACCAGTACATGCTCAAGCCCTGCATGTGCACCGTGGCTCAAAATCTTAGACTGGGAATGAACTCTGTATTCTTAGACGTGGAATGAACTCCGTATGCTTAAGCCAACCCATGAAACGAGTGTAAAGGTGCTAACCGACCGGAGAGGCAGAATGTGCAAGTCAGGATTCGACTCGGTCCCCCCCGACATGCTGTCGATCCTGCTGTCACAACCTTCGGTCCGGTCCGATCTTATACTGGGAATGAACTCCATATGCATAAGTCAACCCATGAAACGAGCGTGCAGGTGCTGAGCCAGCCGAAGAGGCATAATGCGCAAGCCAGGGATCGGTCCGATCCCCCTTTGTGTGCTGTCGGTCCCGCTGCAACAACCCTCGGTCTGGCTAGGGCTTAGACATGGAATGAACTCCCTATGCCTAAGCCAACCCATGAAACGAGCTTACGGGTGCTCAGCCGGTCAGAGAGGTAGAATACGCAAGCCGGAGATCGACCCGATCCCCCCTGCGTGCTGTCGATCCTGCTGTCGCAACCCTCGGTCTGGTCCAATCTTAGACTGGGAATGAACTCCGTATGCTTAGACTGGGGATGAACTCCGTATGCCTAAGTCAACCCATGAAACAAGCGTGCGGGTGCTCCGCAGGCCAGAGAGGTCGACCGGAGAGGCATAATGCGCAAGTCGAGGGTCAGTCCGATCGCCCTCTGCGTGCTGTCGATCCCGCCGTCGGTCCTGCTGCCACAACCCTCAATCCGGGTGGGGCTTAGACATGGAATAAACTCCGTATGCCTAAGCCAACCCACGAAATGAGCGTGCAGGTGCTCAATCGATCAGAGAGGTATAATGCACAAGCCGAGGATCAGCCCGACCCCCCTACATGTTGTCGATCTTGCTGCCACAACCCTTGGTCCAGTCTGATCTTAGACTAGAATGAACTCCGTATGCTTAGACTGGGGATGAACTCTGTATGCCTAAGTCAACCCACAAAATGAGCGTACAGGCATTCAACCGACCAGAGAGGCAGGATGCGTAAGCTGGGGATCGAACGGGTGGTAGGTGGGTTCAAGTGTCACGCCCTGGGCGGGCACGCCAGGCACATCAGGTGCACCAGCAGGTGAGCCAGAAGTTAAGGCTCGCAGACCAAGAGTGCTGGTGGGTATCTGCATTCAAAGCCTAGCAAACGAGTTTAGAACACCCGCTCGACTTGCAGGCCAGCCCGTGAGACCAAGGCCTGGCATACAAGCTGCCCGCACCATATCCAGAAGGGCCCAAGGTGCTGGACACGCAAGGGAAGCTTCTGGAAGCAGGTAGGATCAGCAGGAGCATCCTGACAGATTTGGTTGACCCTGAAAATTAGGAGTTAGCATCCTGATTGATTGTAATACCATGATTTTAGCCTTTATTCTAGGGATATTGCCATTGAGTTGCAGCTGCAGCCTCAACTATAAATAGAGGGCTACTCCACCCTCATTTGTACACCATCAAACACTTCTGTTTCAGTGAATAGAAGAGCATTTCTAGAATTCTGTCTTATTCATCCTGTTTCTCTTTAACTTGCGTAATCAGCCCTTCCCATTGTTCTAGTGCCCGCATGCTTGTGTTTAGGCTGACTTAGGCACAAAGAAGGAGATTCCAAGCGTAAGGCCGCACGAATTCTGAGCTAAGGTTGGAGCCCGTGACAGTTGGTATCAGAGCAAGTTTGATTCTATGTGTTTGTGTTGTGTAGGTTAGATCGTGATTGAGGAGATGGCATCCCAAAGCAACGTTGCTAGCCAACAACAAGAGGCCTAAGAGCATGGGCATGGAAGAGGCAAGAAAGTCGGTTCTAGAGATATCTGGTCTACCATGGATGGTAGGTTGGTCAAGATGGAGGTGACCATGGGCGACATGGGAGAGAAGCTTGAGGAGGTAGAGACTCACATTGCATCGCTAGACTCTATGGGGGAGGAGATCCAAAGTGAGCTGGAAGCTGCTCTCAACAAAGGCATGGACGTGATCACCCAGAAGAATAAGGCATTGGAGGCTGAAGTGCTGACCTTACGCAATGGCATGGAGGCCATGCGCCAACGGATGGAAGAGCTTATCGGTGAGCTCGTTGCTTGCAAGACTACCATTGGAAATGGCATGTTTGCTGGAGTGTCCAAGTCCAGATTGGATGTCCCCAAGCCTAAGGAGTTCAAGGGGACTAGGGTGGCTAAGGAAGTAGACAACTACCTTTGGGGTATGGAGCAGTACTTCCAAGCCATGGGCATGCAAGACGAGGCGATAAAGGTAAGCACCGCTGCTATGTATCTCATTGATGTAGCCTTATTGTGGTGGAGGCGTAGGTGTGATGATCTCAGGCGTCCAAGATTGGAACCTAAGCAGAGTTCCAAAAGGAGTTCAGAGAACAATTTTACCCGGAGTATGCCGATGATGAGGCATGGGCAAAATTACATAGGTTGAGCCAGCAAGGGGACATAAGGGAGTATGTCTAGAAATTCTTTGAATTGATGCTACAGATCTCGGATCTAGTTGAGAAGGACGCCTTATTTGCTTTCATGGATGGGCTGAAGCCGTGGGTGAAGGATAAGCTACAAAGGAGGGGAGTTCATGACTTGGCTAAAGCCATGACTACTGCCGAGGCCTTGATAGAGTTCAAGCCTCTGAACAAGTTTGAGTCTTCCAAGCCCAAGGGTAAAGGCAGGGATGATAGGGACCGAAAGAAGCAGTCCAAGGGAAAGGATCGTGATCGAGAGTCCAAGGATAGGGACCGAGACCGTTTAACCAAGGATGGTGAAAGGAAGCCACCAGTAGGCAAATGGAAAGCAAAGGGGGATCGAGAGCCACTAGTATGCTACCTATGTGGAGGGAGCCACATAGCACGCAATTGCCCACAGAAGGGCAAGCTGGCTACTGTAGACAAGGAGTCTGACGAGGAGCCAGAGTCAGGGGCAGCAAAGCTTGGGTCATTGGTGCTCAATGTTGTCCAAAGTGAGGGGAGCCACAAGCCAAAGGGCTTGATGTTTGCGGATCTCAAGGTTGCAGGTTAGAAGGTGAGCGCACTAGTGGACACAAGTGCCTCACATCTTTTTATTTCAGGTGATGGAGCTCGAAAGCTCAGACTAAAGGTGCAGAAAAGGACTGGTACCATTAAAACGATGAACTCCAAAGAGGTTCCAGCCATTGGAGTAGCACGGGGAGTGGAGTTGCAGCTTGGAGACTAGAAAGGCAAGGAGACCATTGAGGTAATACCCCTTGATGACTATGAGTTTGTGATTGGGTTGGATTTCCTTGTTCAGATTAACACCCACCTTGTGCCTTTTGCTGATTGTGTTTGCATCTTGGATGCACGGTGCCAATGCCTAGTGCCATTGAAGAGAGGGTCTAGAGTTGGGTCGCGGGTGGTGTCAGCCATCCAATTTGCCAAAGCGATAAGCAAACAAGAAGACACCTTCTTGGCAGCCCTGACATATGATGAGCCAAGGGAAAAGGAGACCGAGTCACCCTTGGAGGTGCTAAAGGTGCTGAAGACCTTTAGTGATGTGATGCGCACAAAGCTACCTAGCAAGCTACCACCTAAGAGGAAGGTGGACAACAAGATTGAGCTGGTGTCCAAGGCCAAGCCACTAGCCAGAGCCCCTTACCGAATGTCTCCACCAGAGTTGGAGGAGTTAAGGAAGTAGCTCAAAGAGTTAGTTGATGCTGGCTTCATCAGGCCATCGAAGGCACCTTATGGTGCATCGGTTCTATTCCAGCTGTGCATAGACTACCGGGCTTTGAACAAGCTGACCATCAAGAACAAGTACCCCATCCCACTCATTGCGGACTTGTTCGATCAACTTAGGAGCGCAAGGTGGTTCACCAAGCTGGATTTGAGGTCAGGCTACTATCAAGTCAGGATCATGGAGGGAGATGAGCTAAAGACAGCATGTGTCACTCGGTATGGTTCGTATGAGTTCTTGGTGATGCCTTTTGGCCTCACGAACGCCCCAGCAACATTTTGCACCCTTATGAACAAGGTACTTCAGTCATTCCTTGATCGGTTTATTGTGGTTTATTTGGATGACATTGTGATCTACAGCCAGACTTTGGGAGAGCATGTAGACCACATGAGACAGGTGTTCAAGGTGTTACGGGCGCACAAGCTATTTGTCAAGAGGGAGAAGTGCTCATTTGCCCAGTAGGAGATCCCATTCCTTAGCCACATAGTGGGAGGTGGCAAGATACGCATGGATGAAGGCAAGATACACGCCATCACAGAGTGGCAACTGCCAGCCAACGTCACTGAGTTGAGATCATTCCTTGGGCTGGTTAACTACTACAGACGCTTCATCAAAGGTCACTCTAAGATAGCCACGCCATTGACTAACTTACTCAAGAAAAGGAGAGCATGGGAGTGGAGCGTAGGGTGCCAGGAAGCCTTTGACAGGTTGAAGCGGGCTATGACCAAGGAGCTAGTCTTGGCCTTGCCAAACCATGCCAAGCTGTATGAGGTACATACGGATGCATCAGACTTTGCCATAGGGGGCGTGTTGATGCGGAGGGACATCCATTCACTTTCGAGAGCAGGAAGCTGAATGAGACTGAACGTAGGTACACGGTCCAAGAAAAGGAGATGACTGCAGTGGTGCACTACTTGCACACTTGGTGCCATTACCTGTTGGGGTCAAGGTTCATGGTGAGGATGGACAATGTGGTGACCAGCTACTTTCAGATGCAGAAGAAGCTGTCCCCTAAGCAGGCGAGATGGTAAGATTTTTTTATAGAATTTGATTTCCAGATGGAGTACAAGCCAGGACGGGTGAACTTAGTGCCAGACACCTTGAGCAGAAAGGCTAACCTTGCTGCCATTTGCCAACCAGAGGGGTCACTGGTGTCGCGCATCAAGGAGTGACTTGTGCATGATCCTACAACCAAAGCTTTGATGGAGTACACCTAGCAAGGTAAGACTAGGCGATTTTGGTTACAGGATGGCTTACTGTACACCAGGGGCAGTAGACTATTTGTACCACAACACTGGAAGCTCCACAAGGAAGTTTTGCAAGAATGCCATGATGCAAGGTGGGCTGGACACCCTGGAGTGAGTCGTACCTTGGTGCTGATCGAGGACCAGTACTACTGACCGCACATGAGGGATGATATGGAGGCCTATGGGAAGACTTATCTTGTGTGCCAATAGGACAAGGTGGAGCTCAAGAAACCAGGCGATTTCTTGGAGCCATTGCCGGTGCCAGAGCGACCATGGAAGAGTGTTTCTCTGGACTTTATAGTCGATCTGCCCAAAGCAGAAGGGTTTGGAAGCATCATGGTAATGGTGGACAAGTTTTCCAAGTATGGAATTTTCATTCCAGCAACCAAGGAGTGCCCAGCCGAGGAGGCAGCTCGATTGTTCCTGAAGAACATGGTTAAGTACTGGGGAGTACTGAGGACCATTGTTAGTGATCGGGATGAGCATTTCACGGGTAGGTTCTAGACTGAGATGTTCAAGCTGTTGGGGTCAGACTTGAACTTTTCCACAGCATGCATCTGTAGACCGATGGGCAGACAGAATGAGTGAATGGACTATTGGAGGTCTACCTCAAGCACTATATGAGTGCCACACAAAGGGACTGGCCAAAACTGCTAGATATTGTGCAGTTTTCCTACAACTTACAAAAGAGCAAGGCAATGAACCAGAGCCCATTTGAGGTTGTGACAGGGCAACAACCACTAACACCCGGTTCGATTGTTGTAGGTTATACAGGGTCGAATCCAATAGCATACAAGTTTGCCAAGGCATGGCAGGAGCAAACTAACTTGGCCAGAGTTTGTCTACACAAGACGGCCAAGAGGTCGAAGAAGTGGGCAGACCAGAAGAGGCGGGATGTGCAGTTCCAAGTTGGAGACTTGGTGTTGGTGAAGTTGCATCCCATTGTGCGCCATAGGGGGCTGTACAAAGGCCTAGTCCGAAGGTATGAGGGACTTTTCTAAGTAGTCAAGAGGGTAGGCAAGGTTGCCTACAAGCTGGATATGCCACCCAAGATAAGGGTACACCCAGTGTTCCATGTGAGCATGCTCAAGCCGTTCCATAAGGATGAGAGAGATCCAGGACGGGCAGAGTGAAAGCGTGTGACATTGGGAGCAAGGGCCTCATATGAGAAGGAGGTTCACAGCATCATAGCTAATCGGGAGGTGAGACGAAAGAATTATCGCCAAGATAAGAGTACTTGGTACGCTGGAAGGGACTTCCAAACAGTGAGGTGAGCTGGGAACCAGCAAATGACTTATGCCAGTTCGGGGACTAAATCAGGCAATACCATGCAGAAGACGTAATGAGGGCGTTGTATAATCAGGTGGGAGAGAATGTCACATCTTGGGTGGGTGCGCCAGGCACATCAGGCGCAACAGTAGGAGAGCCAAAAGTTAAGGCCTACAGACCAAGCGTACTGGCAGGTATCTGCATGCAAAGCCTAGCAAACGAGTTCAAAATGCCCGCCCGAATTGCAGGCCAGCCTGTGAGCCTAAGGCCTAGCATACAAGCTGCTTGCACCACATCCAAAAGGGCCCAAGGTGCTGGACACACAAGGGAAGCTTCTGGAAGTAGGCAGGATCAGTAGGAGCATTCTGGCAGATTTGGTTGACCTTAAAAATCAGGAGTTGGCATCCTGATTGACTGTAATCCCATGATTTTAGCCTTTATTCTAGGGATATTGCCATTAAGTTGTAGCTAGAGCCTCAACTATAAATAGAGGGTTGCTCCACCCTCATTTGTACACCATCAAACACTTCTGTTTCAATGAATACAAGAGCATTTCCAGAATTCTATCTTGTTCATCCTGTTTCTCTTTAACTTGCGTAATCAGTTAGGATTCTGAGTCTAAGGTCGGAGCCCATGACATAAGCACATCTTCATATTTTTACCCTGCCAATGCCATTTTTATGGCTTGTAAATTCATACATTGGTCCCGTAAGCCTTCATGTGAAGTTTCGTGGCAAGATGACTCCTTTTTTCTTTTTCACGATTTTTCAAACTTTTTGTGGTTTGGAATTTTTTAAAATTTTTTTAGAAAGAGTTTTGTCCCTAAATTTGGTAGAGGTGATCCTTGTATTTTTGTTGGCATGCACAAAAAAATTCAGCTAAAAACTCTAGGTGGAGAAGATTTTGTGACCGTTTGAAAAAAGTATCCCCATTTCAGACACTTTAATGGCTACTGGCAGCAAACCTATAAAATCTCAAATGCTCTCTAAGGGGATGTGACTTCTAGAGGTTTGATGAGGGATAGGGCACCAATATAAGGGTCAACTACCAGCACCCATTGCACATCATGTGTGCACACCCCCCGGCCCCCCAAATCGCTAGAACCCCCAATGCCGCCGATTAGGCTCTCCGACGATGCATTGACGATGCTCCAGTGATGGTGCCCTGGCCAAAAAAAATGCAGCACCAGCACATGCCCGAGCCCAGCATGTGCACCGTGGCTCAAAATCTTAGACTAGGAATGAACTCCGTATGCTTAGCCATGGAATGAACTCTGTATGCCTAGGCCAACCCATGAACGAGCATACGGGCGCTTAGTCAATCGGAGAGGCAGAATGCGCAAGCTGGGGATCGACCCGATCCCCCCTACGTGCCGTGGATCCTGCTACTACAACCCTTGGTCCGGTCCAATCTTAGACTGGGAATGAACTCCGTATGCATAAGTTAACCCACGAAACGAGCATACGGGCGTTGAGCCGACAGAAGAGGCATAATCTGTAAGCCAGAGATCGGCTCGATCCCCCTCTGCATGCTACCAGTCCCGCTGCCACAACCCTCGGTCTGGCTGGGGCCTAGACATGGAATGAACTCCCTATGCCTAAGCCAACCCACAAAACTGGCGTGCGGGTGCTCAGCTGGGCGGAGAGCTAGAATGCGTAAGCCGAGGATCGACCCGATCCCTCCTGCGTGCTACCGATCCTGCTACCGCAACCCTCGGTCTGATCCGATCTTAGACTGTGAATTAACTTCGTATGCTTAGACTGGGGATGAACTCTGTATGCCTAAGTCAACCCATAAAACGAGCATGCGGGCGTTCACCCGACCAGAAAGGCAGGATGTACAAGCCACGGATCGAACGGGTGGTAGGTGTGTTCAAGCACATCTTCATATTTTTTCCATTCCAATGCGATTTTTATGGCTTGTAAATTCATACAATGGTCCCCTAAGCCGTCATGTGAAGTTTCGTGGCAAGACGACCCTTTTTCTATTTTTCATGATTTTTAAAACTTTTTACGGTTCGAGATTTTTTAAAATTTTTTTAGAAAGAGTTTTGTCCCCAAATTTGGTAGAGGTGATCCTTGTATTTTTTTTGGCATGCACAAAAAAGATTCAGCTAAAAACTCGAAGTGGAGAAGATTTTCTGACCGTTTGAAAAAAATGTCCCCATTTCAGACACTTTAATGGCTAGTGGCAGCAAACCTATAAAATCTCAAATGCTCTTTAAGGGGGTGTGAGTTCTCAAGGTTTGATGAGGGATAGGGGGCCAACATAAGGGCCAAGTAACAGCACCCATCGCACATCTTGTGCGCACACCCAATCGTCGGAACCCCCAATGCTGTCGGTTAGGCTCTCTAGCGATGGTGCCCCGGGCGAAAAAAATGTGGCACCAGCACATGCTCGAGCCCAACATGTGCATCGTGGCTCAAAATCTTAGACTGGGAATGAACTCCATATGCCTAGAGATGGAATGAACTCCGTATGCCTAAGCCAACCCATGAAATAAGTGTGCGGGCGCTCAGCTGGCCAAAAAGATAGAATGCGCAAGACGGGGATCGACCTGCACCCAACCCTGCGTGCTGTCGCAACCCTCAGTCTGGTCCTATCTTAGACTGGCATTGAACTTTGTATGCATAAGTCAACCCACGAAACGAGTGTGCGGATGGGCGTTGAGCCGGTTGAAGAGGCATAATGCGCAAGCCGAGGATCGACCCGGTCCCCCTTTGCGTGCTGTCAGTCTCGTTGCCACAACCCTCGATCTGACTGGGGCTTAGACATAGAATGAACTCCCTATGCCTAACACAACTGATGACATGGCCATGCGGGCGCTCAGCCGACCAAAGAGGCAAAATGCGTAAGCCAGGGATCGGCCTGGTCCCCTCTGCGTGCTGTCGATCCTGCTGTCACAACCCTCGGTCCGGTCTGATCTTAGACTGGGAATGACCTTTGTATGCTTAGATTGGGGATGAACTCCGTATGCCTAAGTCAACCTATGAAATAAGCGTGCGAGCGCTCAGCTGACCGGAGAGGTTGATCGGAAAGGCATAATGCGTAGGTCGAGGATCAGCCCGGTCCTCCTCTACGTGTTACCGATCCCTCTGCTGGTCCTGTTGCCATAACCCTCGGTCCGATTAGGGCTTAGACATGGAATGAACTCTGTATGCCTAAGCCAACCTACGAAACGAGTGTACCGACACTCAGTCGATCGGAGAGGCAGAATGCGTAAGCTGGGGATCGGCCTGATCCACCCTGCGTGCTATCGATCCTGCTACCGCAACCCTTGGTCCGGTTCGATCCTAGACTGGGAATGAACTCCGTATGCTTAGACTATGGATGAACTCCGTATGCCTAAGTCAACCCACGAAACGAGCGTGCGGGCACTCAGTCGATCGAAGAGGCCACCTAGAGAGGCATAATGCGCAAGCTGATCGGAGAGGTAGAATACGCAAGCCGGGGATCGACCTAGTCCCCCCTGCGTACAATAGATCCTGCTACCGCAACCCTCGATCCAGTCTGATCTTAGACTGGGAATGAACTCTATATGCTTAGACTGGGCATGAATTTCGTATGCCTAAGTCAACCCACGAAACGAGCGTACGACCGCTAAATCGGCCGAAGAGGCATAATGTGCAAGCCAGGGACCGGCCCAGTTCCCCTCTGCGTGCTGCCGGTTCCGTTGCCACAACCCTCGGTTCGACTGGGGTTAGACATGGAATGAACTCGCTATTCCTAAGCCAACCCATGAAACGGGTGTGCGAGCGCTCAACCGGCCAGAGAGGCAGAATGCACAAGTCAGGGATCGGCCCGGTTCCCCCTGCGTGGTGTTGATCCTACTGCCGCAACCATCGGTCTGGGTTGATCTTAGTCTGTGATGCTCTGGCGATGGTGCCCCGGGTGAAAAAAATGCGGCACCAACACATGCCCGAGCCCAGCATGTGCATCGTGGCTCAAAATCTTAGACTGGGAATGAACTCCGTATGCTAAGACATGGAATGAACTCCGTATGCCTTAGCCAACCCATGAAATGAGCGTGCGGGTGCTCAGCCGATCAGAAAGGCAGAATGTGTAAGCCGAGGATCGACCCGATCCCCCTTGTGTGCTATCGATCCTGCTATCGCAACCCTCGATCCGGTCTGATATTAGACTGGGAATGAACTACGTATGATTAGACTAGGGATGAACTCTGTATGCCTAAGTCAACCCACGAAACGAGCGTGCGAGCACTCAGCCGACCGGAGAGGCCGATCGGAGAGGCAAAATGCACAAGCTGTGGATCAGCCCAATCCCCCTCTGCGTGCTGCTGATCCTTCTTTTGCAACCGTCGGTCTGGTCCGATCTTAGACTGAGAATGAACTCTGTATGCTTAGATTGGGATGAACTCCATATGCCTAAGTCAACCCACAAAATGAGTGTACGGGCACTCAGCCGACCAGAGAGGCAGGATGCGCAAGCCGAAGATCGAACGGGTGGTAGGTGGGTTCAAGCACATCTTCATAGTTCTGTCATGCCAATGCCATTTTTATGGGTTGTAAATTCATACAATGGTCCCCTAAGCCTTCATGTGAAGTTTCGTGGCAAGATGACTCGTTTTTTATTTTTCATGATTTTCAAAACTTTCTGTGGTTCGGGATATTTTAAAATTTTTTTAGAAAGAGTTTTGTCTCAAAATTTGGTAGAGGAGATCCGTGTATTTTCTTCGGCATGCACAAAAAAGTTTGGCTAAAAATTCGAAGTGGAGAAGATTTTGGGACTGTTTGAAAAAAGTGTCCCCATTTCAGACACTTTAATGGCTACTGGCAGCAAACCTATAAAATCTCAAATGCTCTTTAAGGGGGTGTGAGTTCTCGAGGTTTGACAAGGGATAGGTGGCCAATATAAGGAACAAGTACCAGCACCCATCACATATCATGTGCGCACACCCCCCGGCCCCCCCAATCGTCGGAACCCCTAATGCCATCGATTAGGCTCTCCGGCGATGGTGCCCTGGGCAAAAAAAATATGGCACCAGCACATGCCCGAGCCTAGCTTACACTAGGATGAACTCCGTATGCCTAAGTCAACCCACAAAATGAGAATACGGGCACTCAGTCGGCTGATAAGGCCTATCGAAGAGGCATAATGCGTAAGTCGAGGATTAACTCGATCCCCCTCTGCGTGCTGTCGATCCCGCTGCAGGTCTTATTGCCACAACCCTCGGTTAGGTTGGGGCTTAGACATGGAATGAACTCTGTATGCCTAAGCCAACCCGCGAAATGAGCGTGTAGGCACTCAACTGGTCGAAGAGGTAGAATGCACAAGCCAGGGATCGACCCAATCCCCCCTGCGTGCTGTAGATCCTGTTACTAGTCCTACTGTTGCAACCCTCAATCTGGACTGATCTTAGACTAGGAATGAACTCCGTATGCCTAGACAAGGAATGAACTCCGTATGCCTAAGCCAACCCATGAAACGAGCGTGCAGGCACTCAGCCGGTCGAAGAGGCAGAATGTGCAAGCCGGGGACCGGCCTGGTCCCCTCAACGTGCTATCAATCCTGCTACCGCAACCCTCAGTCCGGTCCAATCTTAGACTGGGAATTAACTCCATATGCTAAGGTCAACCCATGAAACGAGCATACGGGTGCTGAACATGCTAGAGAGTCATAAGGCACAAGCCGGGGATCGACCCGATCCCCCCTACGAGCTACCGATCCTACTGTTGGTCTTGCTACCGCAACCCTCGGTCCAGTCCTATCTTAGACTGAGAATGAACTCTGTATGCTTAGACATCGAATGAACTCCATATGCCTAAGCCAACCCATGAAACAACTGTGCGGGCACTCAGCCTACCGGAGAGGCAGAATGCGCAAGCTAGGGATCGACCCAGTCCTCCCCTACGTGCTGTCGATCCTGCTGCTGGTCCTACTACCGCAACCCTCAGTCGGGTTTGATCTTAGACTGGGAATGAACTCCATATGCTTAGACATGGAATGAACTCCGTATGCCTAAGTCAACCCATGAAACGAGCGTGCGGGCGCTGAGCCGACCGGAGAGGTAGAATGCGCAAGTCGGAGAGGCATAACGCGCAAGCCGGGGATCGGCCCGATCCCCCCCTGTGTGCTATCGATCCTGCTGCCAGAACCCTCAGTCCAGTCCAATCTTAGACTAGGAATGAACTCCATATGCCTAAGTCAACCCACAAAACGAGGGTACGGGCTCTGAGTCGGTCAGAGAGGCATAACGCGTAGGCCAGGGATCGATTCGATCCCCCTTTGCGTGCTACCAGTCCAGCTGCCACAACCCTCGATCCAGCTAGGGCTTAGACTTGGAATGAACTCCTTATGCCTAAGCCAACCCATGAAACAGGCGTGCGGAAGCTCAGTCGGCCGGAGATGTAGAATGCATAAGTCGGGGATCAGCCCGGTCCACCCTGCATGCTGTTGATCGTACTACCGCAACCCTCGGTCCGATCCGATCTTAGATTGGGAATGAACTCCGTATGCTTAGACTGGGGATGAACTTCGTATGCCTAAGTCAACCCATGAAACGAGCGTGCGGGCGCTCAGTCGACCAGAGAGGCAGGATGCGAAAATCGGGGATCGAACGGGCAGTAGGTGGGTTCAAGCACATCTTCAAGTTTCTGCTATGCCAATGCCATTTTTATGGCTTGTAAATTCATACAATGGTTCCCTAAGCCTTCATGTGCAGTTTCATGGCAAGACGACCCATTTTCTATTTTTCACGATTTTTTAAACTTTTTATGGTTCAGGGTTTTTTAAAATTTTTTTAGAAAGAGTTTTGTCACCAAATTTGGTAGAGGTGATCCATGTATTTTTTTTGGTATGCACAAAAAAATTTAGCTAAAAACTCGAAGTGGAGAAGATTTTGTGACCGTTTCAAAAAAGTGTCCCCATTTCAGACACTTTAATGGCTACTGGTAGCAAACCTATAAAATCTCAAATGCGCTTTAAGGGGGTGTGAGTTCTCGAGGTTTGATGAGGGATAAGGGGCCAATATAAGGGCCAAGTACCAGCACCCATCGCACATCATGTGCGCAGAGCCCCCGGCTCCCCCAATCGTCGGAACCCCCAATGTCGTCGGTTAGGCTCTCCGGTGATCCTCTGACGATGGTGCCCCAGGCAAAAAAAATGCGGCACCAGCACATGTCCGAGCCCAGCATGTGCACCATTGCTCAAAATCTTAGATTGGGAAAGAACTCCGTATTCTTAGTCATGGAATGAACTCTGTATGCCTAAGTCAACCCATGAAACGAGCGTGCAGGTGCTCAGCCGGTCGGAGAGGCAGAATGCGCAAGCTGGGGATCAGCTGGTCCCCCCTACATGTTATCGATCCTGCTGTCGCAACCCTCGGTCTGGTTTGATCTTAGACTGGGACAAATTTTGTATGCATAAGTCAACCCACGAAATGAACGTGAGAGCGCTGAGCCGACCGACGAGGCATATTGTGCAAGCCGGGGATCAGCCCGGTCCCCCTCTACGTGTTGCCGGTCCTGTTGCCACAAGCCTCGGTCTGGCTGAGGCTTAGATATGGAATGAACTCCCTATGCCTAAGCCAACCCATGAAACGGGTGTGCGGGAACTCAGCCGGTCGGAGAGGCAGAATGTGTAAGTCGGGGTGCGTGCTGCCAATCCTGCTACCGCAACCCTCGGTCCGGTCTGATCTTAGACTGGGAATGAACACCGTATGCTTAGACTGGGGATGAACTCCGTATGCTTAAGTCAACCCATGAAACGAGCATGCGAGAGCTCAACCGGTCGGAGAGGCATAATGCACAAGCTAGGGATCAACCTGGTCCCCCTCTGCGTGCTGCCGGTCCTGCTGCCACAACCCTCGATCCGGCTGGGGCTTAGACATGGAATGAACTCCATATGCCTAAGCCAAGCCATAAAATGAGCTTGCGGGTGCTCAGCTGACCAAAACGGTAGAATGCGTAAGCCGAGGATCAGCCCAGTCCCCCCTGCGTGCTACCGATCCTACTGCTGGTCCGACTGTCGCAACCCTTGGTCCGGTCCAATCTCAGACTGGGAATGAACTCCATTTGCTTAGACATGGAATGAACTCCTATGCCTAAGCCAACCTATGAAACGAGCGTGAGGGCGTTCAGCCGACCGATGAGGTAGAATGCACAAGCTGGGGATCAGCCCGATCCCCCCTACGTGCTGTTAATCCTGCTACCACAACCCTCAGTCTGATCCATCTTAGACTGCGAATGAACTTTGTATGCCTAAGTCAACCCACGAAACGAGCGTACGACCACTGAGCCGATCAAAGAGGCATAATGGTAGGTTGGGGATTGGCCCGGTCCCCCTCTACGTGCTACCGGTCCCGTTGCCACAACCCTCGGTCCGACTGGGGCTTAGACATTGAATGAACTCCTTATGCCTAAGCTAACCCACGAAACGGGCGTGCGGGTGCTCAGTCAGTCGGAGAGGCAGAATGCACAAGTCGGGGATCGACTCGGTCCCCCCTTCGTGCTACCGATCCTCCTACCGTAACCCTCGATCTGGTCTGATCTTAGACTGGGAATGAACTCCGTATGCTTAGACTGGGGATGACCTATGTATGCCTAAGTCAACCCACGAAACGAGCGTGCGAGCGCTCAACCGACCGAAGAGGCATAATGCGTAAGCCGAGGATCAGCCGATCCCCTTCTGCGTGCTGTCGATCCCGTTACTGGTCCTGCTGCCACAACCCTCGGTCCGACTGGGGCTTAGACATGGAATGAACTCTGTATGCCTAAGTGAACCCATGAAATGAGTGTGTGGGTGTTCAGCCAGCCGGAGAGGCAGAATGCACAGGTCGGGGATCGACCCGGTCCCTCCCTGCGTGCTGTCGATCCTGTTACTATTCTTGCTATCGCAACCCTCGATCCGATCTGATCTTAGACTGGGAATGAACTCCGTATGCTTAGACATGGAATGAACTCCGTATGCCTAAGCCAACCCATGAAACGAGCATGCGGGCGCTCAACCGGCCACTGAGGCAGAATGCGCAAGTCGGGGATCAACCCGGTCCCCCTTGCTTGCTGTCAATCCTACTGCCGCAACCCTTGGTCCGATTTGATCTTAGACAGGGAGTGAACTTCGTATGCCTAAGTCAACCCATGAAATGACCGTGCGGGCACTAAGCTGGCCGAAGAGGCATAATACGCAAGCCGGGGATCGATCCGATCCCTCTCTGTGTGCTGCCGGTCCCGCTACCACAACCCTCGATCTAACTGAGGCTTAGATATGGAATGAACTCCCTATGCCTAAGCCAACCTATGAAACAGGCTTCTGGGTGCTCAGCAGGCCGGAGAGGTAGAATGCACAAGCCGGGGATTGGCTCGGTCCACCTTGCGTGCTGTCGATCCTACTGCCGTAACCCTCAGTCCGGTTTGATCTTAGACTGGGAATGAACTCCATATGCTTAGACTAGGGATGAACTCCGTATGCCTAAGTCAAACCACAAAACGAGCGTGTGGGCGCTCAGCCGACCAAAGAGGCAGGATGCGCAAGCCAGGGATCGAACGGGTGGTAGGTGGGTTCATGTACATCTACATATTTCCACCTTACCAATGCCATTTTTATGGCTTGTAAATTCATACAATGGTCCCCTAAGCCGTCATGTGAAGTTTTGTGGCAAGACGACCCGTTTTGTATTTTTCACGATTTTTGAAACTTTTTGTGGTTCGAGATTTTTTAAAATTTTTTTAGAAAGATTTTTGTCCCCAAATTTGGTAGAGGTGATCCTTGTATTTTTTTCGGCTTGCACAAAAAAATTCAGCTAAAAACTCAAAGTGGAGAAGATTTTGCGACCGTTTGAAAAAAGTGTCCCCATTTCGAACACTTTAGTGACTACTGGCAGCAAACCTATAAAATCTCAAATGTTCTTTAAGGGGGTGTGAGTTCTCGAGGTTTGATGAGGGATAAGGGCCCAATATAACAGCCAAATACCAGCATTGATCGCACATCATGTGCACACACAACCCGGCCCCCTAATCGCTGGAACCCCCAATGCCGCCGGTTAGGCTCTCCGGTGATGCTCCGGCGATGGTGCCCCGATCAAAAAAAATATGGCACCAGCACATGCCCGAGGCCAGCATGTGCACCGTGGCTCAAAATCTTAGACTGGGAATGAACTCCTTATGTTTAGAGATGGAATGAACTCCGTATGCCTAAGCCGACAAATGAAACGAGCGTGCGGGCGCTAAGCCGGTCGGGGATGCAAAATGCGCAAGTCGGCGATCGGCCCAGTCCCCCCTGTGTGTTATCAATCCTACTGTCGTAACCCTCGGTTTGATTCGATCTTAGACTGGGAATGAACTCCGTATGCATAAGTCAACCCATGAAACGAGCGTTTGGGCACTGAGCCGACCGAAGAGGCATAATGCGCAAGCTGGGGATCGGCCCAATCCCCCTTTGTGTGCTATCGATCCCACTACCACAACCCCCGATCCGACTGGGGCTCAGACATGGAATGAACTCCTTATGCCTAAGCCAACCCATGAAATGGACGTGTGGGTGCTCAGCTCATCGGAGAGGCAGAATGCACAAGCCGGGGATCGGCCCAGTCCCCCATACGTGCTGCCGATCCTGCTGTCGCAACCCTCGGTCTGGTCCGATCTTAGACTGGGAATGAACTCCGTATGCTTAGTCTAGGGATGAATTCCGTATGCCTAAGTCAACCCATGAAACGAGCGTGCGGGCACTCAGCCGGCCGAAAAGGCCAACCAAAAAGGTCGGTCGAAGAGGTATAATGCGGAAGCTGGGGATCAACTCGATCCCCCTCTGTGTGCTGCCGATCCTGCTACTACAACCCTCGGTCCGACTGGGGCTTAGACATGGAATGAACTTCGTATGCCTAAGCCAACCCACGAAACGAGCGTGCAGGCACTCAACCAACCGGAGAGGCAGAATGTGCAAGTCGAGGATCGATCTGGTGCCCCCTGCGTACTACCAATCCTGCTGCTGGTCTTGTTACCGCAACCCTTGGTCGGGTCTGATCTTAGACTGGGAATGAACTCCGTATGCTTAGACATGGAATGAACTCCGTATGCCTAAGCCAATCCATGAAACGAGCGTGCGGGCGCTCAGCCAGTTAGAGAGGTAGAATGCGCAAGTTGGGGACCAGCCCGGTCCCCTCTGTGTGCTATCGATCTTGCTACAGCAACCCTCGGTCTGTTCCGATCTTAGACTGGGAATGAACTCTGTATGCCTAAGCCAACCCACGAAACGAGCCTGCGGGCGTTAAGCCAGTCGAAAAGGAATAATGCGCAAGTCGGGGATTGGCCCGGTCTCCCTCTGCATGCTACCGGTCCCGCTGCCACAACCCTTGGTCCAGTGGGGGCTCAGACAAGGAATGAACTCCCTATGTCTAAGCCCACCCACAAAACAGGCCTACGGGCATTCAGCCGATCGGAGAGGTAGAATGTGCAAGCCAGGGATCGACCCGATCCCCCTTACGTGCTGTCGATCCTACTGTCGCAACCCTCAGTCCAGTCCGATCTTAGACTGAGAATGAACTCCATATGCTTAGACTGGGGATGAACTCCATATGCCTAAGTCAACCCACGAAACGAGCGTGCGGGCGCTCAGCCGACCAGAGAGGCAGGATGTGCAAGCTGGGGATTGAACGGATGGTAGGTGGGTTCAAGCATATCTTCATATTTCTGCCATGCCAATGCCATTTTTATGGCTTGTAAATTCATACAATGGTCCCCTAAGCCTTCATGTGAAGTTTCATGGCAAGACGACCTGTTTTTATTTTTCACGATTTTCAAAACTTTTTACGGTTCAGGATTTTTTAAAATTTTTTTAGAAAGAGTTTTGTCCCTAAATTTTGTACAGGTGATCCTTGTATTTTTGTTGGCATGTACAAAACAATTCAGCTAAAAACTCGAAGTGGAGAAGATTTTGTGACCGTTTGAAAAAAGTGTCCCCATTTCAGACACTTTAATGGCTACTGGCAGCAAACCTATAAACTCTCAAATGCTCTTTAAGCGGGTGTGAGTTCTCGAGTTTTGATGACGGATAGGGGGCCAATATAAGGGCCAAGTACCAGCACCCATCGCACATCATTTGCGCACACCCCCCGGGCCCCCCAATCGTCGGAACCCCCAATGCCGTTGGTTAGGCTCTCCGGTGATGCTCCGACGATGGTGCCCCAGTCGAAAAAAAGACGGCGCCAGCACACGCCCGAGCCCAGCATGTGCACCTGGCTCAAAATCTTAGATTGGGAATGAACTCCATATGTTTAGAGATGAAATGAACTCTGTATGCCTAAGCCAACACATGAAACGAGCGTACGGGTGCTAAACCGATTGGAGAGGCAAAATGCGCAAGACGGGGATCGACCCGGTCCCCCCCTATGTGCTATCAATTATGCTATTGCAACCCTCGATCTGATTCGATCTTAGACTGGGAATGAACTCCGTATGCATAAGTCAACCCACGAAACGAGCGTTCGGGCGCTGAGCCGATCGAAGAGGCATAATGCGCAAGTCGGGGATCGGCTCGGTCCCCCTCTGTGTGCTGTCGGTCTCACTGCCACAACCCTTGATCCAACTGGGGCTCAGACATGGAATGAACTCCTTATGCCTAAGCCGACCCATGAAACGGACATGCGGGCGCTCAGCCGGCCGGAGAGGCAGAATACGTAAGATGGGGATCAACCCGATCCTTCCTGCATGCTGCTGATCCTGTTGCTGGTCCTGCTATCACAACCCTCGATTTGGTATGATCTTAGACTCGGAATGAACTCCGTATGCTTAGACATGGAATGAACTCCGTATGCCTAAGCCAACCCACGAAACGAGTGTACGGGCGCTCAGTCAGTCGGAAAGGCAGAATGCGCAAGCCAAGGATCAGCCCGGTCCCCCCTATGTGCTATCGATCCTACTACCGCAACCCTCGGTCCAGTTAGATCTTACACTAGGAATGAACTCCGTCTGCCTAAGTCAAACCACGAAACAAGCGTACAGGCACTGAACTGGCCGGAGAGGCATAATACGCAAGTCGGGGATCGGCTCGGTCCCCCTTTACATGTTGTTGGTCCCGCTGCCACAACGCTCGGCCCGGCTGGGGCTTAGACATGGAATGAACTCCCTATCCCTAAGCCAACCTACAAAATAGGTGTGCAGGTGCTCAACCAGCCGGAGAGGCAGAGTAGGCAAGCCGAGGATCAACCCGGTCCCCTCTGCATGCTATTGATCCTGCTACCGCAACCCTCGGTCCGGTCTGATCTTAGACTGGGAATGAACTCTATATGCTTAGACTGGGGATGAACTTTGTATGCCTAAGTCAACCCACGAAATGAGCGTGCGGGCGCTCAACCAGTCGGAGAGGTTGGCTGGAGAGGCATAATGGGCAAGTTGGGGATAAACTCGATCCCCCTCTATGTGCTGCTGATCCTGCTGTCAGTCCTGCTACCACAGCCCTCAGTCTGGCTGGGGCTTAGACATGGAATGAACTCCGTATGCCTAAGCCAACCCATGAAACAAGCATGCGGGCGTTCAGCCGGTTGGAGAGGTAGCATGCACAAGCTGGGGTCGACCCGGTGCCCCCTACGTGCTGTCGATTCTGCTGCTGGTCCTGCTGTCACAACCCTCGGTCTGGTCCGATCTTAGACTGGGAATGAACTCCATATGCATAGACATGGAATGAACTTTATATGCCTAAGCCAACCCATGAAACGAGCCTGCGGGCGCTCAGCCGGTCGGAGAGGCCGAATGTGTAAGTTGGGGATCGGCCCGATCCCTCTTATGTGCTGTCGATCCTGCTGCCGTAACCCTCGGTCGTGTCCGATCTTAGATTGGAACGAATTCCTTATGCTTAGACTGGAAATGAACTCTGTATGCCTAAGTCAACCCACGAATCAAGCGTGCGGGCATTGAGCTGGCCGAAGAGGCATAATACGCAAGTCAGGGATCGGCCCGATCCTCCTCTACATGCTGTCGGTCCTGCTACCACAACCCTCAGTCCAGTTGGGGCTTAGATATGGAATGAACTCCCTATCCTAAGCCAACCCACGAAATGGGTGTACGGGCGCTTAGCCGACCAGAGAGGCAGAATGCGTAAGCCAGGGATCAGCTCAGTCCCTCCTATGTGCTGCCTATCCCGCAGCTGTAACCATCGGTCCAATCTGATCTTAGACTGGGAATGAACTCCGTATGCTTAGACTGGGGATGAACTCCGTATACCTAAGTCAACCCACGAAATGAGCATGTGGGTGCTCAGCCAACTGGAGAGGTCACCCGGAGAGGCAGAATGCATAAGCCAGGGATTAGCCCGGTCTCTTTCTGCGTGCTGTCGATCCCACTGCCAGTCCTACTGCCAGAACCTTCGGCCCGGCTGGGGCTTAGACATGGAATGAACTCCGTATGCCTAAGCAAACCCATGAAACAAGCGTGCGGGTGCTTAACCGATCGAGAGGCAGAATGCACAAGCCGAGGATTGGCCCGATCCCTCTTACATGCTGTCGATCCTGCTACTGGTTCTGCTGCCACAACCTTTGGTCCGGTTCGATCTTAGACTGGGAATGAACTTCGTATGCTTAGACATGGAATGAACTTCGTATGCTTAGACAAGGAATGAACTCCGTGCTGCCGGTTCCGCTGCCACAACCCTCGATCCGACTGGGCTCAGACATGGAATGAACTCCCTATGCCTAAGCCAACCCATGAAATGGGAGTGTAGGCGGTCAGCTGACCGAAGAGGCGGAATGCGTAAGTCGGGGACCAACTCGGTCCCCTCTGGGTGCTGTCGATCCTGTTGCTGGTCCTGCTGTCGTAACCCTCGGTCTGGTCTGATCTTAGACTGGGAATGAACTCCGTATGCTTAGACATGGAATGAACTCCGTATGCCTAAGCCAACCCACGAAACAAGCGTGTGGGTGCTTAGCCGATCGGAGAGGCAGAATGCACAAGCCGGGGATCGGCCCGGTCCCCCCTACGTGCTGTCGATCCTGCTGTCGCAACCCTCAGTCCGATCTGATCTTAGACTGGGAATGAACTCCGTATGCATAAGTCAACCCACGAAACAAGTGTGTGGGCGCTGAGCCGACCGAAGAGGCATAATACATAAGCCGGGGGTCGGCCCGGTCCCCCTCTGCGTGCTACCAGTCCCGCTGCCACAACCCTCAGTCCGCTTGGGGCTTAAACATGGAATGAACTCCCTATGCATAAGTCAACCCATGAAACGAGCATGCAGGTGCTCAGCCGGCTGGAGAGGCAGAATACGCAAGCTGGGGATCGGCCCGGTCCCCCCTGTCTGCAACCCTCGATCTAGAAAGATTTTTGTCCCCAAAATTGGTAGAGGTGATCCTTGTATTTTTGTTGGCATGCAAAAAAAAATTCAGCTAAAAACTCGAAGTGGAGAAGATTTTGTGACCGTTTGAAAAAAGTGTCCCTATTTCAAACACTTTAATGGCTACTGGTAACAAACCTATAAAATCTCAAATGCTCTTTAAGGGGGTGTGAGTTCTCGAGGTTTGATGAGGGATAGGGGGCCAATATAGGGGCCAAGTACCAGCACCCATCGTACATCATGTGTGCATACCCCCTCGACCCCCCCAATCACCGGAACCCCCAATGTCGTCGGTTAGGCTGTCTGACGATGGTACCCCGAGCAAAAACAAATGCGGCACCAGCACATGCCCGAGCCCAGCATGTGCACTGTGGCTCAAATCTCAGACTGGGAATGAACTTCGTATGCTTACACATGGAATGAACTCTATATGCCTAAGCCAACCTACGAAACGAGCGTGCGGGTGCTCAGCCGATCGGAGAGGCATAATGTGCAAGACAGGGATCTGCCCGATCCCCCTCTGCGTGTTGCCGGTCGACTTCCACAAGCCTTGGTCCGGTTGGGGCTTAGACATGGAATGAACTCCCTATGCCTAAGCCAACCCATGAAACAGGCGTGCGGGCGCTCAGTTGGCCGGAGAGGCAGAATGCGCAAGCCGGGGAATGGCCCAGTCCCCCAAGCGTGTTGTCAATCTTGCTACCGCAACCCTCAGTCTGGTCCGATCTTAGACTGGGAATGAACTCCATATGCTTAGATTGGGGATGAACTTCGTATCCCTAAGTCAACCCACGAAACGAGTGTGCGAGTGCTCAATCGATCGGAGAGGTTGGCTTGAGAGGCATAATGCGCAAGCCGAGGCTCAGCCCCGATCCCCCTCTACGTGCTGTCGATCCCGCTATCGATCCTACTGCCACAACCCTTGATTCGGCTGGGGCTTAGACATGGAATGAACTCTGTATGCCTAAGCCAACCCACGAAACGAGCGTGCGGGCGCTCGGTCCCCCCCTGCGTGCTGTCGATCCTGCTGCTGGTCCTGTTACCACAACCCTTGGTCCAGTCTGATCTCAGACTAGGAATGAACTCCGTATGCTTAGACATGGAATGAACTCCGTATGCCTAAGGCAACAAATGAAACGAACGTGTGGGTCCTTAACCGGTCGAAGAGGCAGAATGTGCAAGCCGGGATCAGCCCGGTCCCCCCCTGCGTGCTATCGATCCTGCTATAGCATCCCTTGGTCTAGTCTAATCTTAGACTGGGAATGAACTCCGTATGCCTAAGTCAACCCACGAAACGAGCGTGCGGGCACTGACCCGACCGGAGAGGCATAATGCGCAAACCGAGGATCGACCCAGTCCCCCTCTACGTGCTGCCAGTCCCGCTACCACAGGCCTCGGTCCGGCTGGGGCTTAGACATGGAATGAACTACCTATGCCTAATCCAACCCACGAAACGAGCATGCGGGTGCTCAACCGGCCGGAGAGGCAAAATGCACAAGCCGGGGATCAGTTCGGTCCCCCGTGCGTGCTGTCGATCCTGCTATCGCAACCCTCGGTCCGATCATATCTCAGACTGGGAATGAACTCTGTATGCTTAGACTAGGGATGAACTCTGTATGCCTAAGTCAACCCACGAAACGAGCGTGCTGGCGCTCAGCCGACTAGAGAGGCAGGATGCGCAAGCCAAGGATCGAACGGGTGGTAGGTGGGTTCAAGCACATCCTCATATTTCTGCCATGCCAATGCCATTTTTATGGCTTGTAAATTCTTACAATGGTCCCCTAAGCCTTCATGTGAAGTTTCGTGGCAAGACGACCCGTTTTTTATTTTTCATGATTTTTGAAACATTTTACGGTTTGGGATTTTTTAAAATTTTTTTAGAAAGAGATTTGTCCCAAAATTTGGTGGAGATGATCCTTGTATTTTTATTGGCATGCACAAAAATATTCAGCTAAAAACTCGAAGTGGAGAAGATTTTGTGACCGTTTGAAAAAAGTGTCCCCATTTCAGATACTTTAATGGCTACTGGTAGCAAACCTATAAAATCTCAAATGCTCTTTAAGGGGGTGTGAGTTCTTGAGGTTTGATGAGGGATAGGGGGCCAATATAAGGGCCAAGGGTCACGCCCTTGGCGGGCATGCCAGGCGCACCAGCAGGCGAGCCAGAGGTTGAGGCCTGCAGACCCGACGTGCTGGCGGGTATCTGCACGTAAAGCCTAGTAAACGAGTTCAGAACACCCGCCCAACTTGCACGCCAGCCCATGAGACCAAGGCCTGGCATACAAGCTGCCCGTACCACATCCAGAAGGGCCAAAGGTGCTGGACACGCAAGGGAAGCTTCTAGAACCAGGCAGGATCAGCAGCAGCATCCTGGCAGATTTGGTTGACCCTGAAAATCAGGAGTTAGCATCCTGATTGATTGTAATCTATATAATCCCATGATTTTAGCCTTTATTCTAGGGATATTGCCATTAAGTGTAAGCTGGAGCCTCAACTATATATAGAGGGCTGCTCCTCCCTCATTTGTACACCATCAAACACTTCTGTTTCAATGAATACAAGAGCATTTCCAGAATTCTACCTTCTTATCCTGTTTCTCTTTAACTTGTGTAATCAGCCCTTCCTGTTGTTCTAGTGCCCGTATGCTTGTGTTTTAGGCTAACTTAGGCATAAAGGAGGAGATTCCAAGCCTAAGGCCGCACGATTTTTGAGTCTAAGGTCGGAGCCCGTGACAGTTGTATCAGAGCAAGTTTGATTCTGCGTGTTTGTGTTGTGCAAGTTAAAGGAGATGGCATCCCAAAGTGACACTGCTAACCAACAACCAAAGGCCCAGGAGCATGGGCGCGGAAGAGGGAGGAAAGCCAGTTCTAGAGATATCTGGTCTACCATGGACGGTAGGCTGGCCAAGGTAGAGGTGACCATAGGCGACATGGGGGAGAAGCTTGAGGGGGTAGAGACTCACATTGCATCGCTAGACTCTATGGGGGAGGAGATCCAAAGTGAGCTACAAGCTGCTCTCAACAAAGGCTTGGACATGTTCACCCAAAAGAATCAGACCTTGGAGGCTGAAATGCTGACCTTGTGCGATGGCATGGAGGCCATGCACCAGCGGTAAGAGCTTACCAGTGAACTTGTTGCTTGCAAGACTGCCATTGGGAATGGCATGTTTGCCCAAAAGAATCAGACCTTGGAGGCTGAAGTGCTGACCTTGCACGATGACATGGAAGCCATGCACCAGCGGATGGAGGAGCTTACCAGTGAGCTCATTACTTGCAAGACTGCCATTGGGAATGGCATGTTTGCTGAGTGTCCAAGTCCAGATTGGATGTCCCCAAGCCTAAAGAGTTCAAGGGGACTAAGGCAGCCAAGGAAGTAGATAACTACCTTTGGGGTATGGAGTAGTACTTTCACACCATGGGCATGTAAGATGAGGCGATAAAGGTAAGCACCGCTACTATGTATCTCACTGATGTAGCCTTATTATGGTAGAGGTGCACATGTGATGATGTCAGGCATGAGAGCGCCAAGATTAGAACCTAGGCAGAGTTCCAAAAGGAGTTAAGAGAACAATTTTACTCAGAGTATGCCGATGATGAGGCGCGGGCAAAGTTACGCAGGCGGAGCCAACAAGGGGACATAAGGGAGTATTTCCAGAAATTCTCTGAACTGATGCTATAGATCTTGGATCTAGGTGAGAGGGATGCCTTATTTGCTTTCATGGATGGGTTGAAGCCGTGGGTGAAGCATGAGCTACAAAGGAGAGGAGTTCATGACTTGGCTAAAGCCATGACTACTGCTGAGGCCTTGATAGAGTTCAAGCCTCTGAACAAGTTTGAGTCTACCAAGCCCAAGGGTAAGGGTAGGGATGATAGGGATCGAAAGAAGCAGTCCAAGGGGAAGGACCGTGATCGAGAGTCCAAGGATGGAGACCAAGACCATTCAACCAAGGATGGCGAGAGGAAGCCACCAGCAGGCAAGTGGAAAGCAAAGGGGGACCGAAAGCCACTAGCATGCTACCTATGTAGAGGGAGCCACATAGCGTATAATTACCCATAGAAGGGCAAGCTGGCTGCTGTAGACAAGGACTCTAACGAGGAGCCAGAGTCAGAGGTAGCAAAGCTTAGGTCATTGGTGCTCAATGTTGTCCAGAGTAAGGGAAGTCGCAAGCCAAAGGGCTTGATGTTTACTGATCTGATGGTTGTGGGTCAGAAAGTGAGCGCACTGGTGGACACAAGTGCCTCACATCTTTTTATTTCAGGTGATAGAGCCTGAAAGCTCAGACTAAAGGTGTATAAATGGACTCGTACCATCAAAACGGTGTATAAAGGTGTATGCGTATCCTTGGCCATATAGTGGAAGGTGGCAGGATACGCATGGATGAAGGCAAGATACCCGCCATCCTGGAGTGGCAGCCACCAGCCAAGGTCACTGAGTTGAGATCGTTCCTTGGGCTGGTCAACTACTACAGGCGCTTCATCAAAAGTCACTCAGCAATAGCCACGCCATTGACTGACTTGCTCAAGAAAGGGAAAGCATAGGAGTGGAGCGCAGGGTGCCAGGAAGCCTTTGATAGGTTGAAGCAGGCTGTGATCGAAGAGCCAGCCTTGGCCTTGCTAGACCATGCCAAGCCGTATGAGGTGCATACAGATGCATCAGACTTTGCCATAGGGGGCGTGTTGATGTAGGAGGGACGTCCAGTCACGTTCAAGAGCAGGAAGCTGAACGAGACTGAGTGTAAGTACATGGTCCAAGAGAAGGAAATGACTGCAGTGGTGCACTGCTTGCGCACTTGGCGCCATTACCTGTTGGGGTCGAGGTTCGTGGTTAGGACGGACAATGTGGCGACCAGCTACTTCCAGACGTAGAAGAAGCTATCCCCCAAGCAAGCGAGATGGCAAAATTTTCTTATGGAATTTGATTTCCAGATGGAGTACAAGCCAGGGTGAGCGAAACTAGGCGCAGACACCCTGAGCAAGAAGGCTAACCTTGCTGCCATTAGCCAACCAGAGGGGTCACTGGTGCCATGCATTAAAGGGGGACTTGCTCATGATCCTACAGCCAAGGCTTTGATGGAGTACGCCCAGCAAGGTAAGACTAGGTGATTTTGGTTGCAGGATGGCTTGCTGTACACCAGGGGTAGTAGATTGTTTGTGCCATAGCATGGGAAGCTCCGCAAGGAAGTTTTGCAAGAATGCCATGATTCAAGGTGGGCTAGACTCCCCGGAGTGAGCCATACCTTAGCGCTGATCGAGGATCGGTACTACTGGCCGCACATGAGGGATGATGTGGAGGCCTATGTGAAGACTTGTCTTGTGTGCCAACAGGACAAGGTGGAGTTCAAGAAACCAGGCGATCTCTTGAAGCCATTGCCAGTGCCAGAGCGACCATGGGAGAGTGTTTCTCTGGACTTTATAGTCGGTCTACCCAAAACAGATGGGTTTGGAAGCATCATGGTAGTGGTGGACAGGTTTTCCAAGTATGGAATCTTCATTCCAACAACCAAGGAGTGCCCAGTCAAGGAGGCAGCTCGATTGTTCTTGAAGAACATGGTTAAGTACTGAGGAGTACCGAGGACCATTGTTAGTGATCGGGACGGGCATTTCATGGGCAGGTTCTGGACTGAGTTGTTCAAGCTGTTGGGGTCAGACTTGAACTTTTCCACTAGCATGCATCCGCAGACGGATGGGCAGACAGAATGAGTGAATGGACTATTGGAGGTCTACCTCAGGCACTATGTGAGTGCCACACAAAAGGACTGGCGAAAGCTGCTAGATATTGCGCAGTTTTCCTACAACTTGCAAAGGAGCGAGGCAACGAACTATAGCCCATTTAAGGTTGTGACAGGGCAACAACCACTAACACCCAATTCAATTGCTGCAGGTTATACAGGGCCAAATCTAGCAGTATACAAGTTTGCCAAGGCATGGCAGGAGCAAACTGACTTGGCCAGAGTTTGTCTACACAAGGCGGCCAAGAAGTCGAAGAAGTGGGCAGACCAAAATAGGTGGGACGTGCAGTTCCAGGTTGGAGACTTGGTGTTGGTGAAGCTGCATCCCATTGTGCGCCATAGGGGGCTACACAAAGGCCTAGTTCAGATGTATGAGGGACCTTTTCGAGTAGTCAAGAGGGTAGGCAAGGTTGCCTACAAGCTGGACATGCCACCCAAGCTGAGGGTACACCTGGTATTCCATGTGAGCATGCTCAAGCCGTTCCATAAGGATAAAAGAGATCCAAGATGGGTAGAGTCAAAGCGTGCACCATTGGGAGCAAGGGCCTCATATGAGAAGGAGGTCCACAGCATCATAGCTGATCGGAAGGTGAGACAGAAGAACTATCAGCCAAGAAAAGAGTACTTGGTGCATTGGAAGGGACTTCCAGACAGTGAGGCGAGCTAGGAACCTGCAGAAGACTTATGGCAGTTCAGGGAAGATCAGGTAGTACCATGCAAAAGACGTAACGAAGGCATTGCGCAATCAGGTAGGGGAGAATGTCACACCCTGGGCGGGCACGCCAGGCACACCAGGTGCACCAATAGACGAGCCAGAGGTTGAGGCCCATAGACCAGGCGTGCTGACGGGTATCTACACGCAAAGCCTAGCAAACGAGTTCAGAATGCCCGCCCAACTTGCAGGCCAACCCGTGAGACCAAGGCCTGGCACACAAGCTACCCGCACCACATCCAAAAGGGCCCAAGGTGCTGGACATGCAAGGAAAGCTTCTGAAAGTAGGCAGGATCAGCTGCAGCATCCTCGTAGATTTGGTTGACCGTGAAAATTAGGAGTTAGCATCCTGATTGATTGTAATCTGTATAATCCCATGATTTTAGCCTTTATTCTAGGGATATTGCCATTAAGTGTAAGCTGGAGCCTCAACTATAAATAGAGGGCTGCTTCTCCCTTATTTGTACACCATCAAACACTTCCGTTTCAGTGAATACAAGAGCATTTCCAGAATTCTACCTTCTTATCCTGTTTCTCTTTAACTTGCGTAATCAGCCCTTCCCGTTGTTCTAGTGCCTGTACGCTTGTGTTTTAGGCTGACTTAGGCAAAAAGGAGGAGATTCCAAGCCTAAGGCCACACGATTTCTAAGTTTAAGGTCGGAGCCCGTGACACAAGTACCAGCACCCATCACCCATCATGTGAGCACACCCCCCCGGCTCCCCCAATCGTCGGAACCCCCAATGCCACCGATTAGGCTCATCAGTGATGGTGCCCCGGGTGAAAAAAATACGACACCAGCACATGCCCGAGCCAATCATGTGCACCGTGGCTCAAAATCTTAGGCTGGGAATGAACTCCGTATGCTTAGATATGGAATGAACTCCGTATGCCTAAGCCAACCCACGAAACGAGCGTGCGGGCACTCAGTCGGTCGAAGAGGTAGAATGCGCAAGTCGAGGATCAACTCGGTCCTCCCTGTATGCTGTCGATCCTGTTGCCACAACCTTCAGTCTAGTCAGATCTTAGACTGGGAATGAACTCTGTATGCATAAGTCAACCCATGAAACAAGCGTGCGGGCGTTGAGCCGGCCAAAAAGGCATAATGCGCAAGCCAGAGATTGGCCCGATCCCCCTCTGTGTGCTGTCGGTCCCACTGCCACAAGCCTCAGTCCGGCTGGGGCTTAGACATGGAATGAACTCCCTATGCCTAAGCCAACCCATGAAATGGGCGTGCGGGCGCTGAGCTGACCGAAGAGGCATAATGCACAAGTCGTGGATCAGCTTGGTCCCCCTCTACATGCTGTCGGTCCCACTGCCACAACCCTCGGTCTGGTTGGGGCTTAGACATGGAATGAACTCCCTATGCCTAAGCCAACCCATGAAACAAGCGTGCGGGAGCTCAGCCGATCGGAGAGACAGAATGTGCAAGCCGGGGATCGACCCAGTCCCCCCTGCGTGCTATCGATCTTGCTACCGTAACCCTCGATCCGGTCCGATCTTAGATGGAGAATGAACTCCGTATGCTTAGACTAGGGATGAATTCCATATGCCTAAGTCAACCCATGAAATGAGCGTGGGGGCGCTCAACTGGCCGGAGAGACCGACTGAAGAGGCATAATGCACAAGCTGGGGATCAGCCCGATCCCCCTCTACGTGCTATCGATCCCACTACCGGTCCTGCTGCCACAACCCTCGGTCCGACTGGGGCTTAGACATGGAATGAACTCCGTATGCCTAAGCCAACCCATGAAATGAGCGTGCGGGTGAGAGGCCGACCGGAGAGGCAGAATGTGCAAGCTGAGGACCGACCCGGTCCTCCCCTGCATGCTGCCGATCCTACTGCTGGTCTTGTTGCCGTAACCCTCAATCCGATCCGATTTTAGACTGGGAATGAACTCCGTATGCTTAGACATGGAATCAACTCCGTATGCCTAAGCCAACCCACGAAACGAGCGTGCGGGCGCTCAGCCGGTCGAAGAGGCAGAATGTGTAAGCTGGGGATCGGCCCGATCCCCCCTGCATGCTGTCGATCCTGCTGCCACAACCCTCGATCCAGTCTGATCTTAGACTGGGAATGAACTCTGTATGCCTAAGTCAACCCATGAAATGAGTGTTCAAGCACTGGGCTGGCCGGAGAGGCATAATGCACAAGCCGGGGATCAGCCAGATCCCCTTCTGCATGCTGTCGATCCTGCTGCCGGTCCTACTACCAAAACCTTCAGTCCGGTTGGGGATTAGACATGGAATGAACTCTGTATGCCTAGGTCAACCCATGAAACGAGCGTGCGGGCACTCAACCGACCGGAGAGGTAGAATGCAGAAGTCGGGGCTCGACCCGGTCCCCCTTTCATGTTGTCGATCCTACTGCTGGTCCTGCTATTGCAACCTTTGGTCCGGTCCAATCTTAGACTGGGAATGAACTCCGTATGCTTAGACATGGAATGAACTCCGTATGCCTAAGCCAACCTACAAAACGAGCGTGCGGGCGCTCAGTCGACTGGAGAGGCAAAATGTGTAAGCCAGGGATCGACCCAATCCCTCCTACGTGCTGTCAATCTTACTGCCGCAACCCTTAGTTCGGTCTGATCTTAGATTGGGAATGAACTCCATATGCTTTAGTCAACCAACCAAGCAAGCGTGCAGGCACTGAGCCTGCCGGAAAGGCATAATACGCAAGCTGGGGATCAGCTCGGTCCCCCTCTACATGCTGCCGGTCCCGCTGCCACAACCTTCAGTATGGCTGGGGCTTAGACATGGAATGAACTCCCTATGCCTAAGCCAACCCACGAAACAGGCGTGCGGGTGCTCAGTCGGTCGGAGAGGCAGAATGAGCAAGTCGGGATCGGTCCGGTCCCCCCTGCGTGCTACCGATCCTACTGCCGCAACCCTCGATTCAATCCAATCTTAGACTGGGAATGAACTCCGTATGCTTATACTGGGGATGAACTCCGTATGCCTAAGTCAACCCACGAAACAAGCGTGCGAACGTTCAGCCGACCAGAGAGGCAGGATGCGTAAGCCGCGGATCAAACGGGTGGTAGGTGGGTTCAAGCACATCTTCATATTTTTGCCATGCCAATGCCATTTTTATGGCTTGTAAATTCATACAATGGTCCCCTAAGCCTTCATGTGAAGTTTCGTGGCAAGACGACCCGTTTTCTATTTTTCACGATTTTTGAAACTTTTTGGGGTTCAAGATTTTTTAAAATTTTTTTAGAAAGAGTTTTGTCCCCAAATTTGGTGATCCTTGAATTTTTTTTGGCATGCACAAAAAAATTCAGCTAAAAACTCGAAGTGGAGAAGATTTTGTGATCGTTTGAGAAAAGTGTCCCCATTTCAAACACTTTAATGGCTACTAGCAGCAAACCTATAAAATCTCAAATGCTCTTTAAGGGGGTGTGAGTTCTCAAGGTTTGATGGGGATAAGGGGCCAATATAAGGGCCAAGTACCAGCACCCACCGCACATCATGTGCGCACACCCCCCGGCCCCCCAATCTTTGGAACCCCCAATGCCGCCAGTTAGGCTCTCCAGCGATGCTCTGACGATGGTGCCCTGGGTGAAAAAAATGTGGTACCAGCACATGCCCAAGCCCAGCATGTCCACCGTGGCTCAAACTCTTAGACTGGGAATGAACTCTGTATCCTTAGGCATGGAATGAACTCTGTAAGGCTAAGCCAACCCATGAAATGAGCGTGCGGGCACTCAGTCGGCCGAAGAGGCAGAATACGCAAGCCGGGGATCGGCCCGATCCCCCTCTGCATCCTATCAGTCCCGCTGCCACAACCCTCGGTTCGGCTAGGGCTTAGACATAGAATGAACTCCCTATGCCTAAGCCAACCCATGAAACGGGCTTGCGGGCACTCAGCCGGCCGAAGAGGCAGAATGCACAAGCCGGGGATTGGCCCGATCCCTCCTGCGTGCTGCTGATCCTGCTGCCACAACCCTCGATCCAGTTTGATCTTAGACTGGGAATGAACTCTGTATGCTTAGACTGGAGATGAACTTCGTATGCCTAAGTCAACCCATGAAACGAGCGTGCGGGCGCTCAGCCAGTCGGAGAGGCTAGTCGGATAGGTAGAAATGTCCGGTCCGATCTTAGACTGGGAATGAACTCCGTATGCTTAGACATGGAATGAACTCTATATGCCTAAGCCAACCCACGAAACAACCTTGCGGGTGCTCAGCCGGTTGGACAAGCAGAATGTGCAAGCCAAGGATCGGCCTGATCCCCCCTGCGTACTGTCAATCCTGCTCTCGCAACCCTCGGTCTGGTCCGATCTTAGACTAGGAATGAACTCCGTATGCTTAGAATGGGGATGAAATCCGTATGCCTAAGTCAACCCATGAAACAAGCGTGCGGGCGCTCAGTCGGCCGGAGAGGCATAATGCGTAAACCGAGGATCGACCCGGTCCCCCTCTGCGTGCTGCCAGTCCCACTGCCACAACCCTCGGTCCAGCTGGGGCTTAGACATGGAATGAGCTCCCTATGCCTAAGCCAACCCACGAAACGGGCGTGCGGGTGCTCAGACGACCGAAGAGGCAGAACGCGTAAGCCGGGGATCGGCCCGGTCCACCTTGCGTGCTGTCGATCCTTCTACCGTAACCCTTGGTCCAGTCTGATCTTAGACTGGAAATGAACTCTGTATGCTTAGACTAGGGATGAACTCCGTATGCCTAACTCAACCCATGAAACGAGCGTGTGGATGCTCAGCCGACCAGAGAGGCAGGATGCGCAAGTCGGGGATCGAACGGGTGGTAGGTGGGTTCAAGCACATCTTCATATTTCTATCATGCCAATGGCATTTTTAAGTTTTGTAAAATCATACAATGGTCCCCTAAGCCTTCATGTGATGTTTCGTGGCAAGACGACCCGTTTTCTATTTTTCATGATTTTCAAAACTTTTTGCAGTTTAGGATTTTTTAAAATTTTTTTAGAAAGATTTTTATCCCCAAATTTGGTAGAGGTGATCCTTGTATTTTTTTTGGTGTGCACAAAAAAATTTAGCTAAAAACTCGAAGTGGAGAAGATTTTATGACCGTTTGAAAAAATTGTCCCCATTTCAGACACTTTAATGGCTACTGGCAGCAAACCTATAAAATCTCAAATGCTCTTTAAGGGGGTGTGAGTTCTCGAGGTTTGATGAGGGATAGGGGGCCAATATAAGGGCCAAGTACCAGCACCCACTGCACATCATGTGCGCACACCCCCCGGCCCCCCCAATCATCGGAACCCCCAATGCCGCCGGTTAGGCTATTCGGCGATGCTCTGATGATGGTGCCCCGGGCAAAAAAAATGTGGCACTAGCACATGCCCGGGCCCAGGATGTGCACCATGGCTCAAACTCTTAGACTGGGATTGAACTTCGTATGCTTAGACATGGAATGAACTCCGTATGCCTAAGCCAACCCACGAAACGAGCGTGCGGGCGCTCAGCCGCCCGGAGAGGCAGAATGCGCAAGCCAAGGATTGGCCCGATCCCCCTCTACGTGCTGTCGGTCCCACTGCCACAACCCTCGGTCCAGTTGGGGCTTAGACATGGAATGAACTCCCTATGCCTAAGCCAACCCACGAAACGGGCGTACGAGCGCTTAGCCGGCCGGAGAGGTAGAATACGCAAGACAGGGATCAACCCGACCCCCCTGCGTGATGTCGATCCCACTGTCGCAACCTTTGATCTGATCCGATCTTAGACTGGGAATGAACTCTGTATGCTTAGACTGGGGATGAACTCCGTATGCCTAAGTCAACCCATGAAACGAGCGTACGGATGCTCAGCCGGCCAGAGAGGCCGATCGGGGAGGCATAATGCATAAGTTGGGAACTAGCCCGGTCCCCCTCTGCGTGCTATCGATCCTGCTGTCGGTCTTGCTACCACAACCCTCGGTTCGACTGGGGCTTAGACATGGAATGAACTCTGTATGCCTAAGCCAACCCATGAAATAAGCGTGCAGGCGGTTAGCTGGTCGGAGAGGCAGAATGTGCAAGCCAGGGATCGGCCCGATCCCCCCTATGTGCTGCCTATCTTGCTACTGGTCCTGCTACTGCAACCCTTGGTCCGGTCTGATCTTAGACTGGGAATGAACTCCGTATGCTTAGACATGGAATGAACTCCGTATGCCTAAGCCAACCGACGAAACGAGCGTGCGAGCACTCAGTCGACCGGAGAGGCAGAATGCGCAAGCCGGGGACTGGCTCGATCCCCCCTACGTGCTGTCAATCCTACTGTCGCAACCCTCAGTCTGATCTGATCTTAGACTGGGAATGAACTTTGAATGCCGAAGTCAACCCACGAAATAAGCGTGCGGGCACTGAGCCGGTCGGAGAGGCATAATGCGCAAGGCTGGGATTGACCCGATCCCCCTCTGCGTACTGTCGGTCCCGCTACCACAACCCTTGGTCTGGCTGGGGTTTAGACATGGAATGAACTCCCTATGCCTAACCCAACTCATGAAATGGGCGTGCAGGCGCTCAGCCAACCGGAGAGGCAGAATGAACAAGCCAGGGGTCGGCTCGATCCCCCCTGCGTGCTGCCGATCCTGCTGCCGCAACCCTCAATTCGGTCCGATCTTAGACTCAAAATGAACTCCGTATGCTTAGACTGGGGATGAACTCTGTATGCCTAAGTCAACCCATGAAACAAGTGTACAGATGCTCAGCTGACCAAAGAGGCAGGATGCGCACGCTAGGAATCAAATGGGTGGTAGGTGGGTTCAAGCACATCTTCATATTTCTGTCATGCCAATGCCGTTTTTATGGCTTGTAAATTCATACAATGGTCCCCTATGCCTTCATATGAAGTTTCGTGGCAAGACGACCCGTTTTCTATTTTTCATGATTTTAAAACTTTTTACGGTTCGAGATTTTTTAAAATTATTTTAGAAAGACTTTTGTCCCAAAATTTGGTAGAGGTGATCCTTGTATTTTTGTTGGCATGCACAAAACAATTCAGCTAAAAATTCAAAGTGGAGAAGATTTTGTGACCGTTTGAAAAAAGTGTCCCCATTTCAGACACTTTAATGGCTACTGGCAGCAAACCTATAAAATCTCAAATGCTCTTTAAGGGGGTGTGAGTTCTCGAGGTTTGATGAGGGATAGGGGGCCAATATAAGGGCCAAGTACTAGCACCCATCGTACTTCATGTGCGCACACCCTCCGGCCCCCCCAATCGTCGGAACACCCAATGCTGTCAGTTAGGCACTCCGGCGATGCTCCGACGATGGTGCCCTGAGCGAAAAAAATGCGGCACTAGCACATGCCCGAGCCCAGCATGTGCACCGTGGTTCAAACTCTTAGACTGGGAATGAACTTCGTATGCTTAGACTAGGGATGAACTCTGTATGCCTAAGTCAACCCATGAAACGAGCGTACGGGCACTCAACCGATCGGAGAGGCCGACCGAAGAGGTAGAATGCGCAAGCTAAAGATCGGCTCAGTTCCCCCCTGCATGCTATCGATCCTATTACTGGTCCTTCTATCGTAACCCTCGATCCGGTCTGATCTTAGACTGGGAATGTACTTCGTATGCTTAGATATGGAATGAACTTCGTATGACTAAGCTAACCCACGAAACGAGCGTGCAGGCGCTCAGTCGGCCGGAGAGGTAGAATGCACAAGTCGGGGACCGACCTGAATGCCTTATTTGCTTTCATGGATGCCTTATTTGCTTTCATGGATGGGCTGAAACCGTGGGTGAAGCATGAGCTACAAAGGAGAGGAGTTCATGACTTGGCTAAAGCCATGACTACTGTTGAGGCCTTGATAGAGTTCAAGCCTCTGAACAAGTTTGAGTCTACCAAGCCCAAAGGTAAGGGTAGGGACGATAGGGATCGGAAGAAGTAGTCCAAAGGGAAGGATCATGATCGGGAGTCCAAGGATGGAGACCGAGACCATTCAACCAAGGATGGTGAGAGGAAGCCACCAGTAGGCAAGTGGAAAGCAAAGGGGGATCGAGAGCCACTAGCATGCTACCTATGTGGAGGGAGCCACATAGCATGCAATTGCCTGCAGAAGGGCAAACTGGCTGCTGTAGACAAGGAGTCTGATGAGGAGCCAGAGTCAGAGGAAGTAAAGCTTGGGTCGTTGGTGTTCAATGCTATCCAAAGTAAGGGGAGTCGCAAGCCAAAGGGCTTCATGTTTACGGATCTGATGGTTGCAGGTCAAAAGGTGAGCACACTGGTGGACACAAGTGCCTCACATCTTTTTATTTCAAGTGATAGAGCCTGGAAGCTCGGACTAAAGGTGCAGAAAGGGACTGGTACCATCAAAACAGTGAACTCTAATGAAATTCTAGCCATTGGAGTAGCGCGGGGAGTGGAGTTGCAGCTTGGAGACTAGAAAGGCAAAGAGACCATTGAGGTAATACCCCTTGATGACTATGAGTTTGTGTTGGATTTCCTTGTTCGAATTAACGCCCTCCTTATGCCTTTTGTCGATTGTGTTTGCATCTTGGATGCACGGTGCCAATGCCTAGTGCCATTGAAGAGAGGGTCTGGAGTTGGGTCACGGGTGGTGTCAGCCATCCAATTTGCCAAGGCAGTAAGCAGACAAGAAGACACCTTTTTGGCAGCCCTGAAATATGATGAGCCAAGGGAGAAGGAGACCAAGTCACCCTTGAAGGTGCTAAAGGTGCTAAAGACCTTTAGTGATGTGATGCCCACAAAGCTACCTAGCAAGCTATCACCTAAGAGGGAGGTGGACCACAAGATCGAGCTAGTGTCTGAGGCCAAGCCACCAGCTAGAGCCCCTTACCAAATGTCTTCACCAGAGTTGGAGGAGTTAAGGAAGCAGCTCAAAGAGTTAGTTGATGCTAGTTGATGCTGGCTTCATTAGGCCACCGAAGGCACCCTATGGTGCACCAATTCTATTTCAACGCAAGCATGATGGGTCGTTGTGGCTGTGCATAGACTACCGGGCTTTGAACAAGCTGACCATTAAGAACAAGTACCCCATCCCATTCATTGCGGACTTGTTCAATCAACTTGGGAGCGCAAGGTGGTTCACCAAGCTGGATTTGAGGTCAGGCTACTATCAAGTCAGGGTCACAGAGGGAGATGAGCCAAAGATAGCATGTGTCACTTGGTATGGTTCGTATGAGTTCTTGGTGATGCCTTTCAGACTCACGAACGCCCTAGCAACATTCTACACCCTTATGAACAAGGTACTTCAGTCATTCCTTGATCGATTTGTTGTGGTTTATTTGGATGACATTGTGATCTACAGCCAAACTTTGGGAGAGCATGTAGACCACTTGAGACAGGTGTTCGAGGTGTTACGGGTGCACAAGCTGTTTGTCAAGAGGGAGAAGTGCTCATTCGCCCAGCAGGAGATCTCGTTCCTTGGCCACATAGTGGGAGGTGGCAGGATGCGCATGGATGAAGGCAAGATACATGCCATCGTAGAGTGGCAACTGCCAGCCAAGGTCACTGAGTTGAGATCATTCCTAGGGCTGGTCAACTACTACAGGCGCTTCATCAAAGGTCACTCAGCAATAGCCACGCCGTTGACTGACTTGCTCAAGAAAGGGAAAGCATGGGAGTGGAGCGCAGGGTGCCAGGAAGCCTTTGACAGGTTGAAGTGGGCTGTGATCGAAGAGCCAGTCTTGGCCTTGCCAGACCATGCCAAGCCGTATGACGTGCATACGGATGCATTAGACTTTGCCATAGGGGGCGTGTTGATGCAGGAGGGACGTCCAATTGCGTTCGAGAGCAGGAAGCTGAACAAGACTGAGAGCAAGTACACAGTCCAAGAGTAGGAGATGACTGCAGGGGTGCACTGCTTGCACACTTGGCACCGTTACCTGTTGGGGTCAAGGTTCATGGTTAGGATGGACAATGTGGCGACCAGCTACTTCTAGACACAGAAGAAGCTGTCCCCCAAGCAGCCAAGATGGTAAGATTTTCTTACGGAATTTGATTTCCAGATGGAGTACAAGCCGGGGCGAGCGAACCTAGTGGCAGATGCCCTGAGCAGGAAGGCTAACCTTGCTGCCATTAGCCAACTAGAGGGGTCACTAGTGCCGCACATCAAGGAGGGACTTGCATATGATCCTACAGCCAAGGCTTTCATGAAGTATGCCCAACAAGGTAAGAGTAGGCGGTTTTGGTTACAGGATGGCTTGCTGTACACCAGGGGCAGTAGACTGTTTGTGTCGCAACACAGGAAGCTCCGCAAGGAAGTTTTGCGTACCTTGGTGCTGATCGAGGATCGGTACTTTTGGCCGCACATGAGGCATACCTATGTGAAGACTTGTCTTGTGTGCCAACAAGACAAGGTGGAGCTCAAGAAACCAAGCGGTCTCTTGGAGCCATTGCCAGTGCCAGAGCGACCATGGGAGAGTGTTTCTCTGGACTTTATAGTCGGTCTACCCAAAGCAAAAGGGTTTGGAAGCATCATTGTAGTGGTGGACAGGTTTTCCAAGTATGGAATCTTTATTCCAGCAACCAAGGAGTGCCCAGTCGAGGAGGCAGCTCGATTGTTCCTGAAGAACATGGTTAAGTACTGGGGAGTGCCAAGGACCATTGTTAGTGATCGGGATGGGCGTTTCACGGGCAGGTTCTGGACTGAGTTGTTCAAGCTGTTGGGGTCAGACTTGAACTTTTCCACCAGCATGCATCCGCAGACCGATGGGCAGACAAAATGAGTGAATGGACTATTGGAGGTCTACCTCAGGCACTATGTGAGTGCCACACAAAGGGACTGGCCAAAGCTACTAGATATTGCATAGTTTTCCTACAACTTGCAAAGGAACGAGGTAACGAACCAGAGTGCATTTGAGGTTGTGAAAGGGCAACAACCACTAACACCCGGTTCAATTGCTGTAAGTTATACAGGGTTGAATCTAGCAGCATACAAGTTTACCAAGGCATGGCAAGTGCAAACTAACTTGGCCAGAATTTGTCTACACAAGGTAGCCAAGAGGTCGAAGAAGTGGGCAAACCAGAATAGGCGGGACGTGCAGTTCCAGGTTGGAGACTTGGTGTTGGTGAAGCTGGATCCCATTGTGCGCCATAGGGGGCTGCACAAAGGCCTAGTCCGGAGGTATGAGGGACCTTTCCGCGTAGTCAAGAGGGTAGGCAAGGTTGCCTACAAGCTGGATATGCCACCCAAGCCAAAGGTACACCCGGTGTTCCATGTGAGAATGCTCAAGCTGTTCTATGAGGATGAGGGAGATCCAGGATAGGCAAAGTCAAAGCGTGCGCCATTGGGAGCAAGGGCCTCATATGAGAAGGAGGTCCACAGCATCATAGCTAACCTGGAGGTGAGACAGAAGAACTATCAACCAAGATAAGAGTACTTGGTGCGCTAGAAGGGACTTCCAGACAGTGAGGTGAGCTGGGAACTAGCAGATGACTTATGGCAGTTCGGGGACCAGATCAGGTAGTACCATGCAGAAGATGCAACGAGGGTGTTGCACAATCTAGTAGGGGAGAATGTCATGCCCTGGGCAGGCGCACCAGGCACATAAGGCGCACCAACAGGCGAGCCAGAGGTTGAGGCCCGCAGACTAGGCATGTTGGTGGGTATCTGCGCACAAAGCCTAGCAAACGAGTTCAGAATGCCTGCCCAACTTGTAGGCTAGCCCGTGAGACCAAGGCCTGGCATACAAGCTGCCCGCACCACATCCAGAAGGGCCCAAGGTGCTGGACATGCAAGGGAAGCTTCTGGAAGCAGGCAGGATCAAAAGTAGCATCCTGGCAAATTTGGTTGACCCTAAAAATCAAGAGTTAGAATCCTGATAGATTGTAATCTGTATAATCCCATGATTTTAGCCTTTATTCTAGGGATATTGCCATTAAGTGTAAGCTGGAGCCTCAACTATAAATAGAGGGCTGCTCCTCCCTCATTTGTACACCATCAAACACTTCCATTTCAGTGAATACAAGAGCATTTCCAGAATTCTACCTTCTTATCCTGTTTCTCTTTAACTTGCATAATCAGCCCTTCCCATTGTTCTATTACCCGTACGCTTGTGTTTTAGGCTGACTTAGGCATAAAGGAGGATATTCCAAGCCTAAGGCCATACAGTTTCTGAGTCTAAGGTCGGAGCCCGTGACACAAGTACCAACACCCATCGCACATCATGTGCGCACACCCCCTGCCCCCACAATTGCCAGAACCCCCAATGCCATCGGTTAGGCTCTCCGACGATGCTTCGACGATGGTGCCCCGGGCAAAAAAAATGCGGCACCAGCACATGCTCAAGCCCAGCATGTGCACCATGGCTCAAAATCTTAAACTGGGAATGAACTCCAAATGCTTAGACATGGAATGAATTCCATATGCCTAAGCCAACCCACGAAACGAGCATGCGGGCGCTCAGCCAACCGGAGAGGAAGAATGTGCAAACTAAGGATCGGCCTGGTCCCCCCTGTGTGCTGTCGATCTTGCTGTCGCAACCCTCGGTCCGGTCCGATCTTAGACTGGAATGAACTCCGTATGCATAAGACAACCCACAAAATGAACGTACAGGCACTGAGCCGATCGAAGAGGCATAATGCGCAAGCTGGGAATTGGCCCGGTCCCCCTTTGCGTGCTACCGATCCCGCTGCCACAACCCTCGGTCCGGTTGGGGCTTAGACATGGAATGAACTCCCTATGCCTAAGCCAACCCACAAAACGGGCGTACAGGCGCTCAACTGGTCGGAGAGGCAGAATGTGCAAGTCGGGGATCGGCTCGGTCCCCCCTACGTGCTGTCGATCTTGCTGCCACAACCTTCGGTCCGATCCAATTTTAGACTGGGAATGAACTCCGTATGCTAAGACTGGGGATGAACTCCGTATGCCTAAGTCAACCCATGAAACGAGCGTGCGGGCACTTAACTGGTCGGAGAGGCATAATAGTAAATCGGGGATCAACCCGGTCCCCCTCTGCGTGCTACCAATCCTGCTGTCAGTCTTGCTGCCATAACCCTCGGTCCGACTGGGGCTTAGACATGGAATGAACTCCGTATGCCTAAGCCAACCCACGAAACGAGTATACGGGCGCTCAGCCGGCCGGAGAGGCAGAATGCGCAAGCCGGGGATCGGCTTGGTCCTCCTTACATGCTACCGATCTTGCTGCTGCAACCCTCGGTCCGATCCGATCTTAGATTGGGAATGAACTCTGTATGCTTAGGCATGGAATGAACTCCGTATGCCTAAGCCAACCCACGAAATGAGCGTGCGGGTGCTTAACCGACTAGAGAGGCAGAATGCACAAGCCGAGGACCGGCCTGGTCTCCCTCTGCGTGCTGTCGATCCCGCTACTGCAACCCTTGGTCTAGTCCGATCTTAGGCTAGGAATGAACTCCGTATGCCTAAGTCAACCCACGAAATGAGCGTACGAGTGCTGAGCCTGTCGGAAAGGCATAATCCGCAATCCGGGGTTTAGGTCAGTCCCCCTCTACGTGCTGTCGGTCCCGCTGCCACAACCCTCGGTTCGGCTAGGGCTTAGACATGGAATGAACTCCCTATGCCTAAGCCAACCCATGAAATGGGCGTGCGGGTGCTCAGCCGGCCGGAGTGGCAGAATGTGCGAGCCGAGGCTCGGCTCGGTCCCCCCTGCGTGTTGTCGATCCTGCTGTCGCTACCCTCGGTCTTGTCTGATCTTAGACTGAGAATGAACTTAGTATGCTTAGACTGGGGATGAACTCCGTATGCCTAAGTCAACCCACGAAACGAACATGCGGACGCTCAGCCGACCAGAGAGGCAGGATGCGCAAGTCGAGGATCGAACGGGTGGTAGGTGGGTTCAAGCACATCTTCATATTTCTGCCATGCCAATGCCATTTTTATGGATTGTAAATTCATACAATGGTCCCCTAAGCCTTCACATGAAGTTTCGTGGCAAGACGACCCATTTTCTATTTTTCATGATTTTTCAAACTTTTTACGGTTCGGCACTTTTTAAAATTTTTTTAGAAAGAGTTTTGTTCCCAAAATTGGTAGAGGTGATCCTTGTATTTTTGTTGGCATGCACAAAACAATTCAGCTAAAAACTCGAAGTGGAGAAGATTTTGTGACCATTTGAAAAAAGTGTCCCCATTCCAGACACTTTAATGGCTACTGGCAGCAAACCTATAAAATCTCAATTGCTTTTTAAGGGGGTGTGAGTTCTCCAGGTTTGATGAGGGATAGGGGGCCAACATAAGGGCCAAGTACCAGCACCCATTGCACATCATGTGCGCACACCCCCCGGCCCCCCCAATCGCCAGAACCCCCAATGTCGCTGGTTAAGCTCTCTGACGATGCTCCGACGATGGTGCCCCGTGCGAAAAAAATACGGCACCAGCACATGCCTGAGCTCAACATGTGCACTGTGGCTCAAACACTTAGACTAGGAATGAGCTCCGTATGATTAGACATGGAATGAACTCCGTATGCCTAAGCCAACCCACGAAACGAGCGTGCGGGCGCTCAGCCGGTCAGAGAGGCAGAATGCGCAAGCCGGGGATCAGCTCGATCCCTCTCTGTGTCCTGTCGGTCCTGGTGCCATAACTGTCGGTCCGGCTGGGGCTTAGACATGGAATGAACTCCCTATGCTTAAGCCAACCCACGAAACGGGTGTACGGGCACTCAACCGACCGGAGAGGCAGAATGTGCAAGCCGGGGATCAGCCCGGTCCCCCCTGTGTGCTGTCAATCCTACTGCCGCAACCCTCGATCCGGTCTAATCCTAGACTGGGAATGAACTTCATATGCTTAGACTAGGGATGAACTCCGTATGCCTATGTCAACCCACGAAACGAGCGTGCAGGCGCTCAGCCGATCAGAGAGGTCGATCGGAGAGGCAGATTACGTAAGCCGAGGATCGACCCAGTCCCCTTTACGTGCTGCCGATCCTGCTGTTGGTCCTGCAACCTCAACCCTCGGTCTGGTTCGATTTTAGACTGGGAATGAACTCCATATGCTTAGATATAGAATGAACTCCGTATGCCTAAGCCAACCCACGAAATGAGCGTGCAGGTGCTTAACCGACTGGAGAGGCCGAATGCACAAGCTTGGGACCAGCCCAGTCCCCCCTGCTTGCTGTCGATCCTATTGCTGGTCCTACAGCCGCAACCCTCAGTCTAGTCTGATCTTAGACTGGTAATGAACTCCGTACGCCTAAGCCAATCCACGAAATGAGCGTGCGGGCACTCAGTCGACCGGAGAGGCAGAATGCATACGTAGGGGATTGGCCTGATCCCCCCTGTGTGCTATCGATCCTGCTACCGTAACCCTCAGTCTGGTCTGATCTTTGATTGGGAATGAACTCCATCTGCCTAATTCAACCCATGAAATGAGCGTGCGGGCACTAAGCTGGTCGAAGAGGCATAATGCGCAAGCCAGGGATCGACCCGGTGCCCCTTTGCATGCTGTCGGTTCCGCTGCCACAACCCTCGATCCGACTGGGGCTTAGACATGGAATGAACTCCCTATGCCTAAGCCAACCCACGAAACGGGTGTGTGGGTGCTCAACCGACCGGAGAGGCAGAATGCGCAAGCACACCCGGTTCATGGGTTGGCTTAGGCATAGGGAGTTCATTCCATGTCTAAGCCCCAACCGGACTGAGGGTTGTGGTAGCAGGACCAACAGCATGTAGAGGGGGATCGAGCCGATCCCCGGCTTGCGCATTATGCCTCTCTGGCCGGCTCAGCACCCGCACGCTCGTTTCGTGGGTTATCTTAGGCATACGAAGTTCATTCGCAGTCTAAGATCAGACCAGACCGAAGGTTGGGGCAGCAAGATCGACAGCACGCAGGGGGGACTAGGCCGGTCCCCGGCTTGCGCATTCTGCCTCTCCGGTCGGCTGAGCGCCCGCGCACCCATTTCGTGGGTTGGCTTAGGCATAGGGAGTTCATTCCATGTCTAAGCCCCAGTCGGACCGAGGGTTGTGGCTGCAGGACTGACAACATGCAGAGGGGGACCGGGCCATTCCCTGCCTTGCGCGTTATGCCTCTTCGGCCAGTTCAGTGCCCACACGCTCATTTTGTGGGTTGACTTAGGCATACAGAGTTCATTCCCAGTCTAAGATCAGACCAGACTGAGGGTTACGACAGCAAGATCAACAGCACGTAGGAAGGATCGGGCCGATCCCTAGCTTGCGCATTCTACCTCTCCGGCTGGCTGAGCGCCCGCACGCTCATTTCGTGGGTTGGCTTAGGCATACGGAGTTCATTCCATGTCTAAGCATACGAAGTTCATTCCCTATCTAAGATCAGACCGGACTGAGGGTTGCGGCAGTAGGATCGACAGCACGCAGGGGGGGATCGGGCCGATCCCCAACTTGCGCATTCTACCTCTCCAGCTGGCTGAACTCCCGCATGCTCATTTCATGGGTAGGCATACGGAGTTCATTCCATGTCTGAGCATACGGAGTTCATTCCCAGTCTAAGATTTTGAGCCACGGTGCACATGCTAGGATCGGGCATGTGCTGGGGCCACATTTTTTTCACTCGGGGCACCATCATCGAAGCATCATCGGAGAGCCTAACCGGTGGCATTGGGGGTTTCGAGGGTTGGGGGGGCCGAGGGGTGTGCTTACATGATCCCCGGCTTGCGCATTCTGCCTCTCTGATCGACTGAGCACCCGCACACCCGTTTTATAGGTTGGCTTAGGCATAGGGAGTTCATTCCATGTCTAAGCCCTAGGCAGACCGAGGGTTGTGGCAGCAGGATCGACAGCACGCAGAGGGCTGCTGGGCCGATCCCTGGCTTACGCATTATGCCTCTCCAACCGGCTCAGTGCCCACATGCTCATTTCGTGGGTTGACTTAGGCATAAGGAGTTCATTCCCAGTCTATGATTAGATCGGACTAAGGGTTGCGGTAGTAGGATCGACAGCACGCAGGGGGGATCGGGTCAATCCCTTGCTTGCACATTCTGCCTCTTCGACCGGTAGAGCACCCGCACGCTTATTTCATGGGTTGGCTTAGGCATACAGAGTTCATTCCATGTCTAAGCATACGGGGTTCATTCCCAATCTAAGATCAGACCAGACCAAAGGTTGTGGCAGTAGGACCAGCAGCAGGATCGACAGCATGCATGGGGGGACCGGGCCGATGCATGGCTTGTGCATTCTACCTCTTCGGTCGGCTAAGCGCCCGTACCCTCATTTCATGGGTTGGCTTAGGCATACGGATTTCATTCCATGTCTGAGCATACGGAGTTCATTCCCAGTCTAAGATTTTGAGCCACGGTGCACATGCTGGGCTCAGGCTTGTACTGGTGCCACATTTTTTTCACATGAGGCACCATCGTCGGAGCATCACCGGTGAGCCTAACCAGCGGCATTGGGGGTTCCGGGGATTAGGGGGCCAGGGGGTGTGTGCACATGATGTGCGATGGGTGCTGGTACTTGGCCCTTATATTCACCCCCTATCCCTCATCAAACCTCGAGAACTCGCACCCCCTTAAAGAGTATTTGAGATTTTATAGGTTTGCTGCCAGTAGCCATTAAAGTGTCTGAAATGGGGACACTTTTTTCAAATGGTCACAAAATCTTCTCCACTTCGAGTTTTTAGCTGAATTTTTTTGTGCATGCCAAAAAAAATAAAAGGATCACCTCTACCAAATTTGGGGACAAAACTCTTTTTGAAAAAATTTTAAAAAATCCCGAACCGTAAAAAGTTTCAAAAATTGTGAAAAATAGAAAACGGGTCATCTTGCCATGAAACTTCACATGAAGGCTTAGGGGACCATTGTATGAATTTAGAAGCCATAAAAATGGCATTGGCATGGTAGAAATATGAAGATGTGCTTGATCCCCGGCTTGCGCATCCTGCCTCTCTGGTTGGCTGAGCACCCGAACGCTCGTTTCGTGGGTTGACTTAGGCATATGGAGTTCATCCTCAATCTAAGCATACGGAGTTCATTCCCAGTCTAAGATCGGATCAGACCGATGGTTACAGTAGCAGGATCGGTAGCACACAGGGGGGACCGGATCGATCCCTGACTTGCGCATTCTGCCTCTCCGACCGGCTGAGCACCCGCACGCCCGTTTCGTGGGTTGGCTTAGGCATAGGGAGTTCATTCCATGCCTAAGTCCCAGCCGGACTTAGGGTTGTGGTAGCGGGATCGGCAGCACGTAGAGGGAGACCGATCCGATCCCTAGCTTGCACATTATGCCTCTCCAGCCAGCTCAGTGCCCGCACGTTTGTTTCATGGGTTGACTTAGGCATACAGAGTTTATTCCTAGTCTAAGATCAGACCAGACTGAGGGTTACAGTAGCAGGATCAACAGCACCCAAGGGGGGACCTGGTCGATCCACGACTTGCGCATTCTGGCTCTCCGGTCGACTAAGCGTCCTCACGCTCGTTTCATGGGTTGGATTAGGCATACGGAGTTCATTCCTAGTCTAAGATTGGACCGAACCGAAGGTTGCAGTAGCAAGACCAACAGCATGATCGACAACACGCGGGGGGGACCGGGTCGATCCCTGGCTTACGTATTCTGCCTCTCCAGTTGGCTGAGTGCTCGCACGCTCGTTTCGTGGGTTGGCTTAGGCATACGGAGTTCATTCCATATCTAAGCCCCAGTCGGATCGAGGGTTATGGCAGTAGGACTGATAGCGGGATCGACAGCACACAGAGGAGGATCGGGCTGATCCCCGGCTTGCGCATTATGCCTCTCTGGCCTGCTGAACGCCCGCACGCTCGTTTCGTGCGTTGACTTAGGCATACGGAGTTCATCCCCAGTCTAAGCATATGGAGTTCACTCCCAGTCTAACATCAGACTGAACCGATGGCTGCGGTAGTAGGATCGGTAGCACGCAGAGGGGATCGGGCCGATCCTCAGCTTGCGCATTCTACCTCTCCGGTCGACTGAGCACCCGCACACCCGTTTCGTAGGTTGGCTTAGGCGTAGGGATTTCATTCCATTTTTAAGCCCTAGCCAGACCGAGGGTTATGGCAGTGGGACCGGTAGCATGTAGAGGGGGATCGGGCCGATCCCCAGCTTGAGCATTATGCCTCTTCGACCGGCTCAGTGCACGCACGCTCGTTTCATGGGTTGACTTATGCATACGGAGTTCATTCCTAGTCTAAGATCAGATCAGATTGAGGGTTACGGTAGCATGATCGACAGCACGCAGGGAGGGACCGGGCCGATCTCAGGCTTACACATTCTGCCTCTCCGGCCGACTGAGCGCCCGCACGCTCGTTTTGAGGGTTGGCTTAGGCATACGGAGTTCTTTCCATGTCAAGCATACAGAGTTCATTCCCTATCTAAGATCAGACCAGATCGAGGGTTACGACAGTAGGACCAGCAGCAGGACCAGCAGCAGGATCGGTAGCACGCAGGGGGGATTGGGTCGATCCCCGGCTGGCACATTTTGCCTCTCGGCCGGCTGAGCGCCCATACACTCATTTCGTGGGTTGGCTTATGCATACAGAGTTCATTCCATGTCTAAGCCCCAGTCGGACCGAGAGTTATGGCAGCAGGACCGGCAGTCGGATTGGCAGCACGCAGAGGGGGACTGGGCTGATCCTCAACTTGTGCATTATGCCTCTTCGATCGACTGAGCACCCACACGCTTGTTTCGTGGGTTGACTTAGGCATACGGAGTTCATCCCCAGTCTAAGCATATGGAGTTCATTCCCAATCTAAGATCGAACTGGACCGAGGGTTGCGATAGTAGGATCGGTAGCACGCAGGGGGAGTCGGGTCGATCCTCGACTTGCACATTCTGCCTCTCCGATCGACTGAGCACCCACACGCTCATTTCGTGGGTTGGCTTCGGCATAGGGAGTTAATTCCATGTCTAAGCCCTAGTCGGACCGAGGGTTGTGGCAGCGGGATCGGCAGCACGCAAAAGGGGGTCGGGCCGATCCCCAGCATGCGCATTATGCCTCTTCGATCAGATCAGCACCCGCACGCTCATTTCATGGGTTGACTTATGCATACAGAGTTCATTCCTTGTCTAAGATTGGACCGGACCGATGGTTGCAATAGTAGGATCGACAGCACATAGGGGGAGACCGCATCGATCCCCGGCTTACGCATTTTGCCTCTCCGATCGCCCGCACGCTCGTTTCGTGGGTTGGCTTTGGCATACGGAGTTCACTCCCAGTCTAAAGATTTTGAGCCACGGTGCACATGCTAGGCTCGGGCATATGCTGGTGCTGCATTTTTTTCGCCTGGGGCACCATCGCCGGAGAATCGTCGGAGAGCCTAACCGACGGCATTGGGCGTTCCGGTGATTGGGGGGGTCGAGGAGGTGGGTGCTGGTACCTGGCCCTTATTTTGGCCCCCTATCCCTCATCAAACCTCGAGAACTCACACCCCCTTAAAGCGCATTTTAGATTTTATAGGCTTGCTGCCAGTAGCCATTAAAGTGTCTGGAATGGGGTCACTTTTTTCAAACGGTCACAAAATCTTCTCCACTTCGAGATTTTAGCTGAATTGTTTTGTGCATGCCAACAAAAATACAAGGATCACCTCTACCAAATTTAGGGACAAAACTCTTTCGAAAAAAATTTTAAAAAATCTCGAACCGCAGAAAGTTTCAAAAATCATGAAAAATAGAAAACGGGTCGTCTTGCCACGAAACTTCACATGAAGGCTTAGGGGACCATTGTATGAATTTACAAGCCATAAAAATGGCATTGTCATGATAGAAATATGAAGATGTGCTTGAACCCACCTACCTCTCGTTCGATCCCCGGCTTGCGCATCCTGCCTCTCTGGTCGACAGAGCGCTCGCATGCTTGTTTTGTGGGTTGACTTAGGTATATGAAGTTCATCCTCAGTCTAAGCAAACGGAGTTCATTCCCAGTCTAAGATCAGATCAAACCGAGGGTTGCAACAGTAGGATCGACAGCACGAAGGGGGGACTGGGCCTATCCCCGGCTTGCGCATTCATCCCCTCCGGTCGACTGAGCACCCGCACACCTGTTTCGTGGGTTTGCTTAGGCATAGGGAGTTCATTCCTTGTCTAAGCCCTAGTCGGACCGAGGGTTGTGGCAACAGGATCGACAGCACGCAGAGAGGGACCGGGCCCATCCCTGGCTTGCGCATTATGCCTCTCCGATTGGCTCAGCGCCCGCACGCTCGTTTCGTGGGTTGACTTAGGCATACGGAGTTCATTCCCAGTCTAAGATCGGACCGTATCGAGGGTTGCGGCAGCAGGATCGATAGCACACAGGGGGGACCAGGCCGATCCCCAGCTTGCACATTCTGCCTCTCCGGTCGGCTGAGTGCCCACACGCTCGTTTGGTAGGTTGGCTTAGGCATATGGAGTTCATTCCATCTCTAAGCATACGGAGTTCATTCCCAATTTAACATTAGACCGGACTGAGGGTTGCGGTAATAGGACCAACAGCAGGATTGGCAGAACGCAGGGGGGATCGGGCTGATCCCCAGCTTGCGCATTCTGCCTCTTCGGCCGGTTGAGCGCCCGTACGCTCGTTTCGTGGGTTGGCTTAGGCATATGAAGTTCATTCCATGTCTAAGCCCCAGCCGGATCGAGGGTTGTGGCAGCAGGACCGACAACGGGATCGACAGCATGCAGAGGGGGATCGGGCTGATCCTTGGCTTGAGCATTATGCCTCTCCGACCGGTTGAGCGCCTGTACGCTTGTTTCGTGGGTTGACTTAGGCATAAGGAGTTCATCCCCAGTCTAAGCATACGGAGTTCATTCCCAGTCTAAGATCGGATCGGATCGGATCAAGGGTTGCGGTAGCAGGATCGACAGCATGTAGAGGGGTACCGGGTCGATCCCCGACAAGCGCATTATGCCTCTTTGGTTGGATCAGTGCCCGCACACTCATTTCATGGGTTGACTTATGCTTACGGAGTTCATTCCCTGTCTAAGATCGGACCGAACCGATGGTTGCAGTAGCAGGATTGACACATGCAGGGGGGATCGGCCCGATCCCCAACTTGCGCATTCTGCCTCTTCGGCCGGCTGAACATCTGCACGCTCGTTTCGTGGGTTGGCTTAGGCATACGAAGTTCATTCCATGTCTAAGCATACAGAGTTGATTCCTAATCTAAGATCGGACCAGACCGAGGGTTGTGGTAGCAGGACTAGTAGCAAGATCGACAGCACGCAGGGGGGATTGGAGCGATCCCCAGCTTGTGCATTCTGCCTCTTCGACCGATTGAGCTGCCCGGACCCTCGTTTTGTGGGTTGGCTTAGGCATATGAAGTTCATTCCATGTCTAAGCCCCAGCCGGACTGAGGGTTGTGGCGTAGGACTGGCAGAGAGATTGGCAACATGCAGAAGGGGATCGGGTTGATCCCCGGCTTGCTCATTATGCCTCTCCGATCGGCCTCTCTGACCGGTTGAACGCCTGCATGCTCGTTTCATGGGTTGACTTAGGCATACAGTGTTCATCCCCAGTCTAAGCATATGGAGTTCATTCCCAGTCTAAGATCGGACCAGATCGAGGGTTACGACAGTAGGATCGACAGCACGCAGGAGGGACCGGGCCGATCCCCGGCTTGCACATTCTGCCACTCTGGCTGGCTGAGCGCCCGCACGCTCGTTTCGTGGGTTGGCTTAGGCATACGGAGTTCATTGCATGTCTAAGCATACGGAGTTCATTCCAGTCTAAGATTTTGAGCCACGGTGCGCATGCTAGGCTAGGGCATGTGTTGGTGTCGCATTTTTTTCACCCGAGGCATGATCGTCGGAGCATTGCCTCTACCAAATTTGGGAACAAAACTCTTTCTAAAAAATTTTTAAAAAATCTCGAACAGTAAAAAGTTTCAAAAATCATGAAAAATAGAAAACGGGTCATCTTGCCACAAAACTTCACATGAAGGCTTATGGGACCATTGTATGAATTTACAAGCCATAAAAATGGAATTGGCGTGGCAGAAATAAGAAGATGTACTTGAACCCACCTACCACCCGTTCGATCCCTGGCTTGCGCATCCTACCTCTCTGGTAGGCTGAGCGCCCGTACGCTTGTTTCGTGGGTTGACTTAGGCATACGGAGTTCATCCTCAGTCTAAGCATACGGAGTTCATTCCCAATCTAAGATCGGACTGGACTAAGGGTTGCGGTAGTAGGATCGGTAGCACGCAGAAGGGATCGAGTCGATCCCCGACTTACGCATTCTGCCTCTCCTATCGGCTGAGTTTCCGTCCGCTCGTTTCATGGGTTGGCTTAGGCATACGGAATTCATTCCATGTCTAAGCATACGGAGTTCATTCCTAGTCTAAGATCAGACCAGACCGAGGGTTACGATAGCAGGACCAGCAGTAGGATCGATAGCATGCAGGGGGGACCGGGTCGATCCCCGACTTGCGCATTCTACCTCTCCATCCGGCTGAGCGCCCGCACGCTCGTTTTATGGGTTGGCTTAGGCATACGGAGTTCATTCCATGTGTAAGCCCCAGTCAGACTGAAGGTTGTGGCAGCAGGACCGGTAGCAAGATCGACAGCATGCAGAGAGGGATCGGGCTGATCCCCGACTTATGCATTATGCCTCTCCAGCCGGCCTCTCCAATCGATTGAGTGCCCGCACACTCTTTTCATGGGTTGACTTAGGCACACGGAGTTCATCCCCAGTCTAAGCATACGGAGTTGATTCCCAGCCTAAGAACGGATCGGACCGGGGGTTGCGGTAGCAGGATCGGCAGTACGCATGGGGGACCGGGCTAATCCTTTGCGTGCGCATTCTGCCTCTCTGGATGTTTGAGCGCTCGCACGCCCGTTTCGTGGGTTGGCTTAGGCATAGGGAGTTCATTCCATGTCTAAGCCCCAGCCGGACCGAGGGTTGTGGCAGTGGGATCGGCAGCACGCAGAGGGGCACCGGGCCGATCCTTGGCTTGCGCATTATGCCTCTTCCGCCGGCTCAGCGCCCACATGCTCGTTTCCTGTATTGACTTATGCATATGGATTTCATTCCTAGTCTAAGATCAGACCGAACCAAGGGTTGCGGCAGTAAGATCCACAGCATGTAGGGGGGATCAGGCCAATCCCCGACCTGCGCATTCTGCCTCTCCGACCGGCTGAGCGTCCGCATGCTCGTTTCGTGGGTTGGCTTAGGCATACGGAGTTCATTCCATGTCTAAGCATATGGAGTTCATTCCCAGTCTAAGATTTTGAGCCATGGTTCACATGCTGGGCTCAGACATGTGCTGGTGCCGCATTTTTTTTACCCGGGGCACCATCGTCGGAGCATTATCGGAGAGCCAACCGGTAGCATGGGGGGTTCCGGCGATTAGGGGGGTCGGGGGGTGTGCGCACATGATGTACGATGGGTGCGGGAACTTGGCCCTTATATTGGCCCCTTATTCCTCATGAAGCCTCGAGAACTGACACCCCCTTAAAGAGCATTTGAGATTTTATAGGTTTGCTGTCAGTAGCCATTAAAGTGTCTAAAATGGGGACACTTTTTTCAAACGGTCACAAAATCTTCTCCACTTCGAGTTTTTAGCTGAATTTTTTTGTACATGCCAACAAAAATACAAGGATCACCTCTACCAAATTTGGGGACAAAACTCTTTCTAAAACAATTTTAAGAAATCTCAAACCCTAAAAAGTTTCAAAAATCATGAAAAATAGAAGGCATTGGCACGGTAGAAATATGAAGATGTGCTTGAACCCACCTACCACCGGTTCGATCCCCGGTTTATGGATCTTGCCTCTCTGGTCGGTTGAACGCCCGCACACTCATTTCGTGGGTTGACTTAGGCATACAGACTAAGCATACGGAGTTCATTCCTAGTCTAAGATCGAACTAGATCGAGGGTTGTGGCAGCAGGATCGACAGCACGCATTTTACCTATTCGACCGGCTGAGCACCCGCACGCCCGTTTCGTGGGTTGGCTTAGGCATAGGGAGTTCATTCCATGTCTAAGCCCCAGTCGGATCGAGGGTTATGGCAGCGGGACCGGCAGCACATAGAGGGGCATCGGGCTGATCCCCGACTTGCGCATTATGCCTCTTCGGCCAGCTCAGCGCCCGCACGCTCATTTCGTAGGTTGACTTATGCATAAGGAGTTCATTCCCAGTCTAAGATCAGATCGGATCGAGGGTTGAGGCTGCAGGATCGACAGCACACAGGGGGGACTGGGCCAATCCTCGGCTCGCGCATTCTGCCTCTCTGGTCGGCTGAGCGCCCGCACGTTCGTTTCGTGGGTTGGCTTAGGCATACGGAGTTCATTCCATGTCTAAGCATACGGAGTTCATTCCCAATCTAAGATTGTGAGCCACGGTGCACATGCTGGGCTCGGGCATGTGCTGGTGCAACATTTTTTTCGCCTGGCGCACCATCACCGGAGCATCGTCGGAGAGCCTAACTGACGGCATTGGATGTTCCGACGATTGAGGGGGCCGGGGGGTGTGCTCACATGATGTGCAATGGGTGCTGGTACTTGGCCCTTATATTGGCCCCCTATCCCTCATCAAACCTCAAGAACCCATACCCCCTTAAAGAGCATTTGAGATTTTATAGGTTTGCTCCTAGTAGCCATTAAAGTGTCTGGAATGGGGTCACTTTTTTCAAACGGTCACAAAATCTTCTCCACTTCGAGATTTTAGCTGAATTGTTTTGTGCATGCCAACAAAAATACAAGGATCACCTCTACCAAATTTAGGGACAAAACTCTTTCGAAAAAAATTTTAAAAAATCTCGAACCGCAGAAAGTTTCAAAAATCATGAAAAATAGAAAACGGGTCGTCTTGCCACGAAACTTCACATGAAGGCTTAGGGGCCATTGTATGAATTTACAAGCTGTAAAAATGGCATTGGCGTGGCAGAAATATGAGGATGTGCTTCAACCCACCTACCACCCGTTCGATCCCCGGCTTGTGCATCCTACCTCTCTGGTCGGCTGAGCACCCGCACGCTCATTTCGTTGGTTGACTTAGGCATACGGAGTTCATGCCCGGTCTAAGCATACAGAGTTCATTCTCAGTCTAAGACCGGACTAGACCGAGGGTTGTGACAGTAGGATCGACAGCACACAGGGGGGATCGGGCCGATCCCCGACTTGCGCATTCTGCCTCTCCAGCCGACTGATCGCCCGCACGCCTGTTTCATGGGTTGGCTTAGGCATAGGGAGTTCATTCCATGTCTAAGCCCCAGTCGGACCGAGGGTTGTGGCAGTGGGACTGACAGCATGCAGAAGGGGACCAGCTCGATCCCTGGCTGGCGCATTACGCCTCTCCGACTGGCTCAGTGCCCGCACGCTCGTTTCGTGGGTTGACTTAGGCATACAAAGTTCATTCCTAGTCTAAGATCAAACCAGACCGAGGGTTGCGGCAGTAGGATCGATAGCATGTAAGGGGATCGAGGCGATCCCCGACTTGCGCATTCTACCTCTCCGACCAGCTGAGCACCCGCATGCTCGTTTCGTGGGTTGGCTTAGGCATACGGAGTTCATTCCTTGTCTAAGCATATGGAGTTCATTCCCAGTCTAAGATTAGACCAGACCGAGGGTTATTACAGCAGGACCAACAGTAGGATCGACAGCACGCAGGAGAGGACCGGGTCGATCCTTGACTTGCACATTCTGCCTCTCTGGCCTGCTAAGCACCCGCACACTCGTTTCATGGGTTGGCTTAGGCATACGAAGTTCATTCCATGTCTAAGCCCCAACCGGACTGAGGGTTGTGCCAGTAAGACCGGCAGCAGGATCGAAAGCACACAGAGGGGGATCGAGCTGATCCCCAATTTATGCATTATGCCTCTCCGACCGGCTGAGCGCTCACATGCTCGTTTCATGGGTTTACTTAGGCATACGGAGTTTATCCCCAGTCTAAGCATACAGAGTTCATTCCCAGTCTAAGATCGGACCGGATCGAGGCTTGCGACAGTAGGATCAACAGCACGCAGGAGGGACCAGGTCGATCCCCGGCTTGCGTATTCTACCTCTCCGATTGACTAAGCACCCGTACGCTCATTTCATGGGTTGGCTTAGGCATATGGAGTTCATTCAATGTCTAAGCCATTAAAGTGTCTGAAATGGGGACACTTTTTTCAAACGGTCATAAACTCTTCTCGACATCGAGTTTTTAGCTGAATTTTTTTATGCATGCCAATAAAAATACAAGGATCACATCTACCAAATTTGGGGACAAAACTCTTTCTAAAAAAATTTTTAAAAAATCCTGAACGTAAAAAGTTTTGAAAATCATGAAAAATGGAAAATGGGTCGTCTTGCCACGAAACTTCACATGAAGGCTTAGGGGACCATTGTATGAATTTACAAGCCATAAAAATGTCATTGGCATGGTAGAAATATGAAGATGTGCTTGAACCCACCTACCACCCGTTCGATCCTCGGCTTGCGCATCCCGCCTCTCTGGTCAGCTGAGCGTCAGTGTCACATCCTGGGTGGGCATGCCAGGCATATCAGGTAGGCCAACAGGCGAGTCAGAGGTTGAGGCCCACAGACCAGGCATGCTGGCGGGTATCTATGCGCAAAGCCTAGCAAACAATTTCAGAACACCCGCTCGACTTGCAGGCCAGCCCGTAAGACCAAGGCCTGGCATACAAGCTGCCCGTACCACATCCAGAAGGGCCCAAGGTGCTGGACATGCAAGGGAAGCTTCTGAAAGCAGGCAGGATCAGCAGGAGCATCCAGGTAGATTTGGTTAACCCTGAAAATTAGGAGTTAACATCTTGATTAATTGTAATCCCATGATTTTAGACTTTATTCTAGGGATATTGCCATTAAGTTGCAGCTAGAGCCTCAACTATAAATAGAGGGCTGCTCCACCCTTATTTGTACACCATCAAACACTTCTATTTCAGTGAATACAAGAGCATTTCCAGAATTTTGCCTTCTTATCCTGTTTCTCTTTAACTTACGTAATCAGCCCTTCCCGTTGTTCTAGTGCCCGCACGCTTGTGTTTTAGGCTAACTTAGGCATAAAAGTGGAGATTCCAAGCCTAAGGCCACACAATTTCTGAGTCTAAGGTCAGAGCCCATGACAGTTGGTATCAGAGCAAGTTTGATTCTGTGTGTTTGTGTTGTGCAGGTTAGATCGTGATTGAGGAGATGGCATCCCAAAATGACGTTGCTAGCCAACAACCAGAGGCCCAAGAGCATGGGCGTGGAAGAGGCAAGAAAGCCAATTCTAGAGATATCTGGTCTACCATGGACGGTAGGCTAGCCAAGGTGGAGGTGACCGTAGGCAACATGGGGGAGAAGCTTGAGGAGGTAGAGACTCAAATTGCATCGCTATACTCCATGGGGGAGGAGATCCAAAGTGAGCTGGAAACTGCTCTTAACAAAGGCTTGGACGTGTTCACCCGAAAGAATCAGACCTTGAAGGCTGAAGTGCTGACCTTATGCGATGGCATGGAGGCCATGCGCTAGCAGATGGAAGAGCTTGCCAATGAGCTCGTTACTTGTAAGACTACCATTAGGAATGGCATGTTTGCTACAGAGTCCAAGTCCAGATTGGATGTCCCCAAGCCTAAGGAGTTCAAGGGGACTAGGGTGGCCAAGGAAGTAGACAACTACCTTTGGGGTATGGAGCAGTACTTCCAGGCCATGGGCATGCAAGATGAGGCGATAAAGGTAAGCACTACTGCTATGTATCTCATTGATGTAGCCTTATTGTGGTGGAGGCGCAGGTGTGATGATGTCAGGCATGGGAACGCCAAGATTGGAACCTGGGCAGAGTTCCAAAAGGAGTTCAGAGAATAGTTTTACCCAGAGTATGCCAATGATGAGGCACGGGCAAAGCTACGCAGGCTGAGCCAACAAGGGGACATAAGGGAGTATGTCCAAAAATTTTCTGAACTAATGCTACAGATCTCAGATCTAGTCGAGAAGGACACCTTCTTTGCTTTCATGGATGGGCTGAAGCCGTAGGTGAAGCATGAGCTACAAAGGAGAGGAGTTCATGACTTGGCTAAAGCCATGACTACTGTGGAGGCCTTGATAGAGTTCAAGCCTCTGAACAAGTTCGAGTCTACCAAGCCCAAGGGTAAGGGCAGGGATGATAGGGACCGAAAGAAGCAGTCCAAGGGGAAGGACCGTGACCGGGAGTCCAAGGATGAAGATTGAGACCGTACAACCAAGGATGGCGAGAGAAAGCCACCAGTAGGCAAGTGGAAAGCAAAAAGGGACCGAGAACCACTAGCATGCTACCTATGTGGAGGGAGCCACATAGCACGCAATTGCCCATAGAAGGGTAAGCTAGCTGCTGTAGACAGAGAGTCTGACGAGGAGCTAAAGTCAGGGGTAGCAAAGCTTGGGTCGTTGGTGCTCAATACTGTCTAGAGTAAGGGGAGCCATAAGCCAAAGGGCCTGATGTTTACGGATTTGATGGTTACGGGTCAGAAGGTGAGCGCACTGGTGGACACAGGTGCCTCACATCTTTTTAGGTGATGAAGCCCGAAGGCTCGGACTAAAAGTGCAGAAAGGAATTGGTACCATTAAAATGGTGAACTCCAAGGAAGTTCTAGCCTTTGGAGTAGCACGGGGAGTGAAGTTACAGCTTGGATACTGGAAAGACAAGGAGACCATAGAGGTAATACCCCTTGATGACTATGAGTTTGTGATTGGGTTGGATTTCCTTGTTCAGATTAATGCCCTCCTTATGCCTTTTGCTGATTATGTTTGAATCTTGGATGCACGGTGCCAATGCCTAGTGCCATTGAGGAGAGGGTCTGGAGTTGGGTCACGGTTGGTGTCAGCCATCCAATTTACCAAGGCGGTAAGCAGACAAGAAAACACCTTCTTGGTAGCCCTGAAATATGATGAGCCAAGGGAGAAGAAGATCTAGTCACCCTTGAAGGTGCTAAAGGTGCTAAAGACCTTTAGTGATGTGATGCCCGCAAAGCTGCCTAGCAAGCTACCACCTAAGAGAAAGGTGGACCACAAGATCGAGCTGGTGTCCGAGGCCAAGCCACCAGCTAGAGCCCCTTACCGAATGTCTCCACTAGAGTTGGAAGAGTTAAAGAAGCAGCTTAAGGAGTTAGTTGATGCTGGCTTCATCAGGCCATCGAAAGCACCCTATGGTGTATCGATTCTATTCCAGCGCAAGCATGATGGGTCGTTACGGCTGTGCATAGACTACCGGGCTTTGAACAAGCTGACCATCAAGAACAAGTACCCCATCCCACTCATTACAGACTTGTTCGATCAACTTGAGAGCGCAAGGTGGTTCACCAAGCTGGATTTGAGGTCGGGCTACTATCAATCAGGATCGTAGAGGGAGATGAGCCAAAGACAACATGTGTCACTCGGTATGGTTCATATAAGTTCTTGGTGATGCCTTTCAGACTCACAAATGCCCTAGCAACATTTTGCACCCTTATGAACAAGGTACTTCAGTCATTCCTTGATTGGTTTCTTGTGGTTTATTTGGATGACATTGTGATCTATAGCCAGACTTTAGGAGAGCATGTAGACCACTTGAGACAGGTGTTCGAGGTGTTACGGGTGCACAAGCTATTTGTCAATAGGGAGAAGTGCTCATTCGCCCAGCAGGAGATCCCATTCCTTGGCCACATAGTGGGAGGTGGTAGGATACGCATGGATGAAGGCAAGACACACGCCATGCTGGAGTGGTAACCACCAGCCAAGGTCACTGAGTTGAGATCGTTCCTTGGGCTGGTTAACTACTACAGGCGCTTCATCAAAGGTCACTCAGTAATAGCCATGCCATTGACTGACTTGCTTAAGAAAGGAAGAGCATGGGAGTGGAGCGTAGGGTGCTAGAAAGCCTTTGACAGGTTGAAATGGGCTGTGATCAAAGAACCAGTCTTGGCCTTACCAGACCATGCCAAGTCGTATGAGGTGCATACGGATGCATCAAACTTTGCCATAGGGGGCGTGTTGATGCAAGAGGGACGTCTAGTCATGTTCGAGAGTAGGAAGCTAAATGAGACTGAACGCAAGTACACGGTCCAAGAGAAAGAGATGACTGCAATGGTGCACTTTTTTCATGGGTTGGCTTAGGCATACGGAGTTCATTCAATGTCTAAGCCATTAAAGTGTCTGAAATGGGGACACTTTTTTCAAACGGTCACAAAATCTTCTCCAATTCAAGTTTTTAACTGAATTTTTTTGTGCATGCCAAAAAAAATACAAGGATCACCTCTACCAAATTTGGGGACAAAACTCTTTCTAAAAAATTTTAAAAAATCCCGAATCGCAAAAGGTTTCAAAAATCGTGAAAAATAGAAAATGGGTCGTCTTGCCACGAAACTTCACATGAAGGCTTAGGAGACCATTGTATGAATTTACAAGCCATAGAAATGGCATTGGCATGGCAGAAATATGAAGATGTGCTTGAACCCACCTACCACCCATTCGATCCCCGGCTTGCGCATCCTGCCTCTCTGGTCGGTTGAGAGCCAGCACGGTCGTTTCGTGGGTTGACTTAGGCATACAGAGTTCATTCCTAATCAAAGATCAGATCGGACTGAGGGTTGCAGCAACAAGATTGACAGCACACAGGGGGGATCGGGCCGGTCCCCGGCTTGCGTATTCTACCTCTTTGATTGATGAGCACCCGCACGCTCGTTTCGTGGGTTAGCTTAGGCATACGGAGTTCATTCCATGTCTAAGCATACGGAGTTCATTCCCAATCTAAGATTTTGAGCCATGGTGCACATGCTGGGCTCAGGCATGTGCTGGTGCGGCATTTTTTTCGCTCGGGGCACCATCACTGGAGCATCGCCAGAGCATTGCCGGAGAGCCTAACTGACGGCATTGGGGGTTCCGGTGATTTGGGGGGCCGGGGGGGTGTGCACACATGATGCTTGCAATGGGTGCTGGTACTTGGCCCTTATATTGGCCCCCTATCCCTCATCAAACCTCAAGAACTCACACCCCCTTAAAGAGCATTTGAGATTTTATAGGTTTGCTGCCAATTGCCATTAAAGTGTCTAAAATGGGGACACTTTTTTCAAATGGTCACAAAATCTTCTCCACTTTGAGTTTTTAGCTGAATTTTTTTGTGCATGCCAAAAAAAATACAAGGATCACCTCTACCAAATTTGGGGACAAAGCTCTTTCTAAAAAATTTTAAAAAATCCCGAATCGTAAAAAGTTTCAAAAATCGTGAAAAATAGAAAACGGGTCGTCTTGCCACGAAACTTCACATGAAGGCTTAGGGTACCACTGTATGAATTTACAAGCCATAAAAAGGGCATTGGCATGGCAGAAATATGAAGATGTGCTTAAACCCACCTACCACCCGCTCGATCCCCGGCTTGTGCATCCTGCCTCTCTGGTCGGTTGAGCGCCCGCACGCTCGTTTCATGGGTTAACTTAGGCATACAGAGTTCATTCCTAATCAAAGATCAGATCGGACTGAGGGTTGCAGCAACAGGATCGATAGCACACAGGGGGGGACCGAGCCGGTCCCCGGCTTGCGCATTCTGCCTCTCCGGTCGATGAGCACCCGCACGCTCGTTTCATGGGTTGGCTTAGGCATACGAAGTTCATTCCATGTCTAAGCATACGGAGTTCATTCCCAGTCTAAGATTTTGAGCCACGATGCACATGCTGGGCTTGGGCATGTGCTGGTGCGGCATTTTTTTTGCCCGGGGCACCATCGCTGGAGCATCGCCAGAGCATTGCTGAAGAGCCTAACCGACGACATTGGGGGTTCCGACGATTTGGGGGGCCGGGGGGGTGTGTGCACATGATGCTTGCAATGGGTGCTGGTACTTGGCCCTTATATTGGCCCCCTATCCCTCATCAAACCTCAAGAACTCACACCCTCTTAAAGAGCATTTGAGATTTTATAGGTTTGCTGCCAATAGCCATTAAAGTGTCTGAAATGGGGACAATTTTTTCAAACAGTCACAAAATCTTCTCCACTTCGAGTTTTTAGCTGAATTTTTTGTGCATGCCAACAAAAATACAAGGATCACCTCTACCAAATTTGGGGACAAAACTATTTCTAAAAAAATTTTAAAAAATCATGAACAGTAAAAAGTTTCGAAAATCATGAAAAATAGAAAATGGGTCATCTTGCCACGGAACTTCACATGAATGCTTAGGGGACCATTGTACGAATTTACAAGCCATAAAAATGGCATTGGCATGGCAGAAATATGAATATGTGCTTGAATCCACCTACCACCCGTTCGATCCTCGGCTTACGCATCCTGCCTCTCTGGTTGGCTGAGCGCTCGCACGCTCGTTTCGTGGGTTGACTTAGGGATACGGAGTTCATCCCCAGTCTAAGCATACGGAGTTCATTCCCAGTCTAAGATTTTGAGCCACGGTGCACATGCTAGGCTCGGGCACATGTTGGTGTCATATTTTTTTCGCCCGGGACACCATCGTCGGAGCATCGTCAGAGAGCCTTACCGACGGCATTTGGGGTTCCGGCGATTGGGGGGGCCGAGGGGGTGCGCACATGATGTGCAATGGGTGCTGGTACTTGGCCCTTATATTGGGCCCCCATCCCTCATGAAACCTCGGGAACTCACACCCCCTTAAAGAGCATTTGAGATTTTATAGGTTTGGGGCCAGTAGCCTTTAAAGTGTTTGAAATGGGTACACTTTTTTCAAATGGTCACAAAATCTTCTCCACTTTGAGTTTTTAGCTGAATTTGTTTATGCATGCCAACAAAAATACAAGGATGACCTCTACCAAATTTGGGGGCAAAACGTTTTCTAAAAAAATTTTAAAAAATACCAAACCGTAAAAAGTTTCAAAAATTGTGAAAAATAGAAAACGGGTCGTCTTGCCACGAAACTTCACATGAAGGCTTAGGGGACCATTGTATGAATTTACAAGCCATAAAAATGGCATTGGCTTGGTAGAAATATAAAGATGTACTTCAACCCACCTACCACACGTTCGATCCTCGGCTTGTGCATCCTACCTCTCTGGTCGGTTGATCGCTCGTACCCTCGTTTCCTGGGTTGACTTAGGCATACAGAGTTCATCCCCAGTCTAAGCATACAGAGTTCATTCCCAATCTAAGATCGGATCGGATCGAGGGTGCCACAGTAGGATCAACAGCATGCAGGGGGAATTGGGTCAATCCCCGGCTTACGAAATCTGCCTCTCCGATCGGCTGAGCGCCCGCACGCCCGTTTCGTGGGTTGGCTTAGGCATACGGAGTTCATTCCATGTCTAAGCCCCAACCGGACCAAGGGTTGTCACAGTGGGACTGGCAGCACGTATAGGGGGATCAGGCCGATCCCCAGCTTACGCATTATGCCTCTCCGACCGGCTCAATGCTTGTACACTCATTTTGTGGGTTGACTTAGGCATACAGAGTTCATTCCCAGTGTAAGATCAGACCAGACCGAGGGTTGTGGTAGCAGGACTGACAGCAAGTTGGGGGGATCAAGTCGATCCTGGGCTTGCGCTTTCTGCCTCTTCGATCGGATGAGCTCCCGTATGCTTGTTTCATGGGTTAGATTAGGCATACGATGTTTATTCCATGTCTAAGCATACGGAGTTCAGTCCCAGTCTAAGATTAGACTAGACCGAGGGTTACGACAGTAGGACCAGCAGCAGGATCGACAGCATGTAGGAGGGATCGGGCCGATCCCCGGCTTGTGCATTCTACCTCTCCGACCGGTTGAGCACCCGCACGCTTGTTTTGTGGGTTGGCTTAGGCATATGGAGTTCATTCCACGTCTAAGCCCCAGCCAAACCGAGGGTTGTGGCAGCAGGACTGGCAGTGGGATCTACAGCACGTAGAGAGGGACCGGGCTGATCCCCGGCTTACGCATTATGCTTCTTCGATTGACCTCTCCGATCGGTTGAGAGCCCACACACTCGTTTCGTGTGTTGACTTAGGCATTCAGAGTTTATCCCTAGTCTAAGCATACAGAGTTCATTCCCAGTCTAAGATCGGATCGGACTGAGGGTTACAGCAGTAGGATCGGTAGCATGTAGGGGGGACTGAGTCGATCCTCGGCTTGCGCATTCTGCCTCTCCGAATGACTGAGTGCCCGCACGCCCATTTCATGGGTTGGCTCAGGCATAGGGAGTTCATTCCATGTCTAACCCCAGTCGGACCGACGGTTGTGGCAGCGGGACCGGCGGCACGCAGAGGGGGACCAGGCTGATCCTCGATTTGCGCATTATGCCTCTTCGGTCGGTTCAGCACCCGCATGTTTATTTCGTGGGTTGACTTATGCATACGAAGTTCATTCCCAGTCTAAGATCTGACCGAACCAAGGGTTGCGGTAGTAGGATCAACAGCACGCAGGGGGGACTGGGTCGATCTGCGGCTTATGCATTCTACCACTCCGGCTGGCTGAGTGCTCGCACGCTCGTTTCATGGGTTGGCCTAGGCATACGGAGTTCATTCCAAGTCTAAGCATACGAAGTTCATTCCCAGTCTAAGATTATGAGCAACGGTTCATGTGCTGGGTTCAGGCATGTGCTGGTGCCGCATTTTTTTTGCCCAGGGCACCATTGTTGGAGCATCGCCGGAGAGCCTAATCGACGGCATTGGGGGTTCCAACGATTGGGGGGCCGGGGGGCTGTGCGCACATGATGTGTGATGGGTGCTGGTATTTGGCCCTTATATTGGCCCCCTATCCCTTATCAAACCTCAAGAACTCACACCCCCTTAAAGAGCATTTGAAATTTTATAGGTTTGCTGCCAGTAGCCATTAAAGTGCCTGAAATGGGGACACTTTTTTCAAATGGTCACAAAATCTTCTCCACTTCGAGTTTTTAGTTGAAGTTTTTTGTGCATTCCAAAAAAAATACAAGGATCACCTCTACCAAATTTGAGGACAAAACTCTTTCTAAAAAAGTTTTAAAAAATCTCGAACCATAAAAAGTTTCGAAAATCATGAAAAATAGAAAACGGGTCATCTTGCCATGAAACTTCACATGAAAGCTTAGGGGACCAATGTATGAAGTTACAAGCCATAAAAATGGCATTGACATGGCAGAAATATGAAGATGTGCTTGAACCCACCTATCACTTGTTCGATCCCTGGCTTGCGCATCCTGCCTCTCTGATCGGCTGAACGCCCGCACGGTCGTTTCGTGGGTTGACTTAGGCATAGGGAGTTCATCTCCAATCTAACCATATGGAGTTCATTCCCAGTCTAAGACCGAACTGAACTGAGGGTTGTGGCAGCAGGATCGACAGCAGGCAAGGGAGATCGGGTCGATCCCTGGCTTGCACATTCTACCTTTTCGACCGACTGAGCGCCCACACGGTCGTTTCATGGGTTGGCTTAGGCATACGGAGTTCATTCCATGTCTAAGCATACGGAGTTCATTCCCAGTCTAAGATTTTGAGCCACGGTGCACATGCTGGGCTTTGGCATGTGCTGGTGTCGCATTTTTTTCGCCTGGGGCACCATCGTCGGAGCATCACCGAAGAGCCTAACCGACGGCATTGGGGGTTCCGACGATTGGAGGGGCCAGGGAGTGTGCGCACATGATGTGCGATGGGTGCTGGTACTTGGCCCTTATATTGGCCCCCTATCCCTCATCAAACCTCGAGAACTCACACCCCCTTAAAGAGCATTTCAGATTTTATAGGTTTACTGCCAGTAGCCATTAAAGTGTCTGAAATGGGGACACTCGTTTCAGAACGCGCACGCTCGTTTCGTGGATTGACTTAGGCATACGGAGTTCATTCCCAGTCAAAGATTGAACCGGACCGAGGGATACGACAGCAGGACCAGCAGCAGGATCGACAGCACGCAGGGGGGATCGAGGGTGGTGGCAGCGGGACTGACAGCACGTAGAGGGGGACCGAGCCTATCCCTGGCTTGTGCATTATGCCTCTCCGACCGGCTCAGCACCCGTACGCTCATTTTGTGGGTTAACTTAGGCATACGAAGTTCATTCCCAGCCTAAGATTTGACCAGACTGAGGGTTGCGACAGTAGGATTGACAGCACACAGAGGGGATCGAGCAGGTCCTCGAATTATGCATTTTGCCTCTCCGGCCGGCTGAGCGCCCGCACGCTCGTTTCGTGGGTTGGCTTAGGCATACGGAGTTCATTACATGTCTAAGATCATGGAGTTCATTCCTAGTATAAGAGTTTGAGAGACGGTGCACATGCTGGGCTTGGGCATGTGCTGGTGCCATATTTTTTCGCCCGAGGCACCATCGCCAGAGCATCGTCGGAGAGCCTAACCGGTGTTATTAGGGGTTCTGGCGATTGGGGGGGCCAGGTGGGTGTGCGCACATGATGTGCGATGGTTGCTGGTACTTGGCCCTTATATTGGCCCCCTATCCCTCATCAAACCTCGAGAACTCACACCCCTTTAAAGAGCATTTGAGATTTTATAGGTTTGCTGCCAGTAGCCATTAAAGTGCCTGAAATAGGGACATTTTTTTCAAATGGTCACAAAATCTTCTCCACTTCGAGTTTTTAGCTGAATTCTTTTGTGCATGACAACAAAAATACAAGGATCACCTCTACCAAATTTGAGGACAAAACTCTTTCTAAAAAAGTTTTAAAAAATCTCGAACCACAAAAAGTTTCAAAAATTGTGAAAAATAGAAAACGGGTCGTCTTGCCACGAAACTTCACATGAAAAGTTAGGGGACCAATGTATGAATTTACAAGCCATAAAAATGGCATTGGCATGGCAGAAATATGAAGATGTGCTTGAACCCACCTACCACCCGTTCGATCCCCGGCTTGCGCATCCTGCCTCTTTGGTTGGCTGAGCTCCCGCACGGTCGTTTCGTGGGTTGACTTAGGCATAGGGAGTTCATCTCCAATCTAACCATACAGAGTTCATTCCCAGTCTAAGATCAAACTGGATCGAGGGTTGCGGTAGCAAGATCGGCAGCACGCAAGGGGGATCGGGCCGATCCCTGGCTTGCGCATTCTGCCTCTCCGATCGGCTGAGTGCCCGTACACCCGTTTCATGGGTTGGCTTAGGCATAGGGTGTTCATTCCATGTCTAAGCCCCAACCAAACCAACGGTTGTGGAAGTGAGACCGGTAGCACGCAGAGGGGAACCTGGCTGATCCCCGGCTTGCGCATTATGCCTCTCCGATCGGCTCAGCGCCAGCATGCTCGTTTCATGGGTTGACTTAGGCATATGGAGTTCATTCCCAGTATAAGATCAGACCGGACCGATGGATGCGGCAGCAGGATCGACAGCATGTAGGGGGGACCGGGCCGATCCCTGGCTTGCATATTCTGCCTCTCCGGTCGGTTAAGTGCCCGCACGCTCATTTCGTGGGTTGGCTTAGGCATACGGAGTTCATTCCATGTCTAAGCATACGGAGTTCATTCCCAGTCTAAGATTTTGAGCCACGGTGCACATTGGGCTCGAGCATGTGCTGGTGTCGTATTTTTTTCGCCCGGGGCACCATCGTCAGAGCATCACCGGAGAGCCTAACCGACGGTATTGGGGGTTCCGATGATTGGGGGGGCGGGTGGGTGTGCACATGATGTGGAATGGGTGCTGGTACTTGGCCCTTATATTGGCCCCTATCTCTCATCAAACCTTGAGAACTCACACCCCCTTAAAGAGCATTTGAGATTTTATAGGTTTGCTGCCAGTAGCCATTAAAGTGTCTGAAATCGGGACACTTTTTCCAAATGGTCACAAAATCTTCTCCACTTTGGGTTTTTAGCTGAATTTGTTTGTGCATGCCAACAAAAATACAAGGATCGCCCCTACCAAATTTGGGGGCAAAACTCTTTCTAAAAAAATTTTAAAAAATCTCGAACCGTAAAAAGTTTCAAAAATCGTAAAAAATAGAAAACGGGTCATCTTGCCATGAAACTTCACATGAAGGCTTAGGGGACCATTGTATGAATTTACAAGCCATAAAAATGGCATTGGCATGGCAGAAATATGAAGATGTACTTCAACTCACCTACCACTCGTTCGATCCCTAGCTCTCGCACCCTGCCTTTTTGGTCGACTGAGCGCCCGCACGCTCGTTTCATGGGTTGACTTAGGCATACGAAGTTCATCTCCAGTCTAAGAATATGGAGTTCATTGCTAGTCTAAGATCAGATCAAACCGAGGGTTGCGACAGTAGGATCGACAGCATGCAGGGGGACCGATCTGATCCCAGCTTGCACAATCTACCTCTTCGATCAACTGAGTGACCGTACGCTCGTTTCATGGGTTGGCTTAGGCATAGGGAGTTCATTCCATGTCTAAGCCCCAGTCGGATTGAGGGTTGTCGTAGTGGGACTGATAGCACACAAAGGGGGATCGGGTCGATCCTCAGCTTACGCATTATGCCTCTTTGGCCGGTTCAGCGCCCGTACACTCATTTCGTAGGTTGACTTAGGCATACAGAGTTCATTCCTAGTGTAAGATTAGATAGGATCGAGGGTTGTGACAGTACGATTGACAGCACATAAGGGGGGACCAGCAGAAATATGATGATGTGCTTGAACCCACCTACCACCCGTTCGATCCTCAGCTTGCACATCCTACCTCTCTGGTTGGCTGAGCTTTCGTACGCTCATTTCATGGGTTGACTTAGGCATACGAAGTTCATCCCCAGTCTAAGCATAGCAAGTTCATTCCCAGTCTAAGATCGGATCAGACCGAGGGTTGCGATAAAGGATCGACAGCACACAGGGGGGACCGGGTCGATCCCTGACTTATGCATTTTGCCTCTCCTGCTGGTTGAGCACCCGCACGCCTGTTTCATGGGTTGGCTTAGGCATACACAGTTCATTCCATGTCTAAGCCCCAGCTGGACCAAGGGTTGTGGCAGCAGGACCAGAAACAGGATCGGTAGCACGCAGAGAGGGATCGGGCTGATCCCTGGCTTGTGCATTATGCCTCTCCGGTTGGCCTCTTCGGCCGACTGAGCGCCTGCACGCTTGTTTCATGGGTTGACTTAGGCATACGAAGTTCATTCCCAGTCTTAGCATATGGAGTTCATTCCCAGTCTAAGAGCAGACTGGACCTAGGGTTACGATGGTAGGATCGACAGCACGCAGGGGGGACCGAGCCAACCCCAGCTTGTGCATTCTGCCTGTCTAGCCGGCTGGGCGCTCGCATGCCCATTTCGTGGGTTGGCTTAGGCATAGGGAGTTCATTCCATGTCTATGCCCCAGCCGAATTGAGGGTTGTGGCAACGGGACCGACAGCATATAGAGGGGGACTGGGCCGATCCCCGACTTGCGCATTATGCCTCTTCGATCGGCTCAGTACCCGAACGCTCATTTCGTGGGTTGATTTAGGCATACAGAGTTAATTCCCAGTCTAAGATCAGATCGGACCGAGGGTTGCTGTAGCAGGATCGACAGCATGCAAGGGGGATCGGGTCGGTTTTTGACTTACGTATTTTACCTTTCCGATCGGTTGAGCGCCCGCATGCTCATTTCATGGGTTGGCTTAGGCATACGGAGTTTATTCCATGTCTAAGCATGCGGAGTTCATTCCTAGTCTAAGATTGGATCGGATCGAAGGTTGCGACAGCAGGACCAGCAATAAGATCGGTAGCAGGCAGGGGGGACCGGGCCAATCCCTGGCTTGTGCATTTTACCTTTCTGATTGGCTTCTCCGATCGGTTGAGCATCCGCACGCTCGTTTCGTGGGTTGACTTAGGCATACAAAGTTCATCCCAGTCTAAGCATACGAAGTTCATTCCCAGTCTAAGATCGGATCGGATCGAGGGTTGCGACAGTAAGATCGATAGCATGCAGGGGGGATCGAATCGGTACCTGGCTTGCAAATTCTGCCTCTCCGGCCGACTGAGCGTGCGCACGTTAGTTTTGTGGGTTGCCTTAGGCATACGGAGTTCATTCCATGTCTAAGCATACGAAGTTCATTCCCAGTCTAAGATCGAATCGGATCGAGGGTAGTGGCAGTAGCACCAGCAGCAGGAACGGTAGCACGTAAGGGGCATCGAGTCGATCCCCGGCTTTGGCATTTTGCCTCTCCGATCAATTGAGCACCTCCATGCTCATTTCGTGGATTAGCTTAGGCATACAGAGTTCATTCCATGTCTAAGCCCCAACTGAACCGAGGGTTATGGCAGCGGGATCGACAGCACCCAAAAAAGGATCTAGCTGATCCTCGACTTGCACATTATGCCTCTCTGGTCGGCCTCTCTGGTCGACTGAGCGCCCGTATGCTCGTTTCATGGGTTGACTTAGGTATACTAAGTTCATCCCTAGTCTAAGCATACGGAGTTCATTCCCAGTCTAAGATCAGATCAGACCGAGGGTTACGGCAGTAGGATCGGCAGCACGTAGGCGGACCGGGCTGATCCTCAGTTTGCCCATTCTGCCTCTCCGATCGACTGAGTGCTCGCATGCCCATTTCGTGGGTTGGCTTAGGCATAGGGAGTTCATTCCATTTCTAAGCCCCAGTCGAACTGAGGGTTGTGGCAATGGCACTGAAGCATGCAGAGGGGGATCGGGCCGATCCCCGGCTTGTGCATTATGCCTCTCCGATCGGCTGAGCGCCCGTACGCTTGTTTTGTGGGTTGGCTTAGGCATAGGGAGTTCATTCCATGTCTAAGCCCCAGTCGAACTGAGGGTTGTGGAAGTGGGACCGAAGCATGCAGAGGGGGATCGGGCTGATCCTCGGCTTATGCATTATGCCTCTCCGGCCGGCTGAGCGCCCGCACGCTTGTTTTATGGGTTGGCTTAACCGGACCGAGGGTTGTAGCAGCGGGATCGACAGCATGTAAAGAAGGATCTGGCTGATCCTCGACTTGAGCATTATGCCTCTCTGGTCAGCCTCTCCGGTCGACTGAACGCCCGTATGCTCGTTTCATGGGTTGACTTAGGTATACTAAGTTCATCCCTAGTCTAAGCATACGAAGTTAATTCCCAGTTTGAGATCAGATCAGACAGAGGGTTACGGTAGTAGGATCGACAGGACGTAGGGGGGCTGATCCTCAGTTTGCCCATTCTGCCTCTCTGGTCGGTTGAGTGCCCGCATGCCCATTTCATGGGTTGGCTTAGGTATAGGGAGTTCATTCCATGTCTAAGCCCTAGTTGAACTGAGGGTTGTGGCAACGGGACCGAAGCATGCAGAGGGGGACCGGGTCGATCCTCGGCTTGTGCATTATGCCTCTCCGGCTGGCTAAGCGCCCGCACGCTTGTTTCGTGGGTTGGCTTAGGCATACGGAGTTCATTCCATGTCTAAGCATACAGAGTTCATTCACAGTCTAAGATTTTGAGCCATAGTGCACATGCTGGGCTTAGGAATGTGCTGGTGTCACATTTTTTCACCTGGGGCACCATTGCCGGAGCATCACCGGAGAGCCTAACCGACGGCATTGGGGGTTCTGGGCATTGGGGGGCCAGGGGGTGTGCGCACATGATGTGCGATGGGTGCTGGTACTTGGCCCTAATATTGGCCCCCTATCCCTCATCAAACCTCAAGAACTCACACCCCCTTAAAGAGCATTTGAGATTTTAATAGGTTTGCTGCCAGTAGCCATTAAAGTGTCTAAAATGGGGACACTTTTTTCAAACGGTCACAAAATCTTCTCCACTTCGAGTTTTTAGCTGAATTTTTTTGTGCATGCCAACAAAAATACAAGGATCACCTCTACCAAATTTGGGGATAGAACTCTTTCTGAAAGACTTTTAAAAAATCTCGAACCGTAAAATGTTTCAAAAATCATGAAAAATAGAAAATGGGTCACCTTGCCACGAAACTTCACATGAAGGCTTAGGGGACCATTGTATGAATTTACAAGCCATAAAAATGGCATTTTCATGGCAGAAATATGAAGATGTTCTTGAACCCACCTACCACCCGTTCGATCCTCGACTTGTGCATCTTACCTTTCTGGTCGGTTGAGTGTTCGCACGTTCATTTCATGGGTTGACTTAGGCATACGGAGTTCATCCCCAATCTAAGCATACAGAGTTCATTCCCAGTCTAAGATCAAATCGGATCGAGGGTTGTGATAGTAGGATCGAAGCATGCAGGGGGGACCGAGCGGGTCCACAGCTTGCGTATTCTACCTCTCCGACCGACTGAGCGCCGCACGCTCATTTTGTAGGTGGCTTAGGAATACGGAGTTCATTCCATGTCTAAGCATACAGAGTTCATTCCCAGTCTAAGATGGGACCGGACTGAGGGTTGCGACAGTAGGACCAACAGCAGGATTGATAGCATGCAGAGGGGAACGGGCCGATCTTCGGCTTGCTCATTCTACCTATCTGGCCGGCTGAGTGCCTGCACGCTCATTTCGTGGGTTGGCTTAGGTATACGGAGTTCATTCCATGTCTAAGCCCCAGCTGGACCGAGGGTTGTCGTAGTAGGACCGACAGCAAGATCGGTAGCACGTAGAGGGGGACCGGGTTGATCCCCGGCTTACGCATTATGCCTCTCTGGCCGATTGATCGCTCGTACGCTCGTTTCATGGGTTGACTTAGGCATATAGAGTTCATTGCTAGTCTAAGCATACGAAGTTCATTCCCAGTCTAAGATCGAATCGGATCGAGGGTTGCGACAGCAAGATTGGCAGCACGCAGGGGGGACCAGGCCGATCCCTGGCTTGCGCATTCTGCCTCTCCGGCCGGCTGAGCTCCCGCATGCTCGTTTTGTGGGTTGGCTTAAGCATACGAAGTTCATTCAATGTCTAAGCATACGGAGTTCATTTCCAGCCTAAGTGTTTGAGCCACGGTGCACATGCTGGGCTCGGGCATTTGCTGGTGCCGTATTTTTTTTGCTCGGGGCACCATCGTCGGAGAGCCTAACCGACGGTATTTTGGGTTCCGGTGATTGGGGGGTCGGAGGGGTGTGCGCACATTATGTGCGATGGGTGCTGGTACTTGGCCCTTATATTAGCCCCCTATCCCTCATCGAACCGATCCCCAGCTTGTGTATTATGCCTCTCCGGCCGGCTGAGCGCCCGCACGCTCGTTTCGTGGGTTGGCTTAGGCATATGGAGTTCATTCCATGTCTAAGCATACGGAGTTCATTCCCAGTCTAAGATTTTGAGCCACGGTGCACATGCTAGGCTTAGGCATGTGCTGGTGCCACATTTTTTTTGCCCGGGGCACCATCATCGGAGCATCATCGGAGAGCCAACAGGTGGCATTGGGGGTTCTGACGATTGGGGGGGTTGGTGGGTGTGCGTACATGATGTGCGATGGGTGCTGGTACTTGTGTCACGGGCTCCGACCTTAGACTCAAAAACCGTGTGGCCTTAGGCTTGGAATGTCCTCTTTTATGCCTAAGTCAGCCTAAAACACAAGCGTACGAGCACTAGAACAACAGAAAGGACTGATTGCGCAAGTTAAAGAGAAACAGGATAAGAAGGCAGAATTCTGGAAATGCTCTTGTATTCACTGAAACGGAAGTGTTTGATGGTGTACAAATGAGGGAGGAGCAGCCCTCTATTTATAGTTAAGGCTTTAGCTTACACTTAATGGCAATATCCCTAGAATAAAGGCTAAAATCATGGGATTATACAGATTACAATCAATCAGGATGCTAACTCCTGATTTTCAGGGTCAACCAAATCTGCCAGGATGCTGCTGCTGATCCTACCTACTTCCAGAAGCTTCCCTTGTGTGTCCAGCACCTTGGGCCCTTTTGGAAGTGGTACGGGCAGCTTGTATGCCAGGCCTTGGTCTCACGGGCTGGCCTGCAAGTTGGGCGGGTGTTCTGAACTCGTTTGCTAGGCTTTGCATGCAGATACCCACCAGGACGCCTAGTCTACGGGCCTCAACCTCAGGCTCACCTGTTGGTACAACTGATGTGCCTGGCATGCCTGCCCAGGGTGTGACATTCTCCCCCACCTGATTACGCAACACCCTTGTTGCATCTTTTGTATGGTACTGCCTGATCTGGTCCCCGAACTGCCATAAGTCATCTGCTGGTTCCCAGCTCACCTCACTATCTGGAAGTCTCTTCCAACGCACCAAGTACTATTGCCTTGGCTGATAGTTCTTTTGTCTCACCTCTCGATCAGCTATGATGCTGTGGACCTCCTTCTCATATGAAGCCCTTGCTCCCAATGGTGCACACTTTGACTTTGCCCATCTTGGATCTCCCTCATCCTCATAGAACGGCTTGAGCATGCTCACATGGAACACCGGGTGTACCTTCAGCTTGGGTGGCATATCTAGCTTGTAAGGAACCTTGCCTACCCTCTTAACTACTCGAAAAGGTCCCTCATACCTTCGGACTAGGCCTTTGTGTAGCCCCCTCTGGCGCACAATGGGATGCAGCTTCACCAACACCAAGTCTCCAACCTGGAACTGCATGTCCTGCCTATTCTGGTCTGCCCACTTCTTCGACCTCTTGGCCACCTTGTGTAGACAAACTCTGGACAAGTCAGTTTGCTCCTGCCATGCCTTGGCAAACTTGTATGCTGTTGGATTCGACCCTGTATAACTTGTAGCAATCAAATCGGGTGTTAATGGTTGTTGCCCTGTCACAACCTCAAATGGGCTCTGGTTCGTTGCCTCGCTCCTTTGCAAGTTGTAGGAAAACTGTGCAATATCTAGCAACTTTGGCTAGTCCCTTTGTGTGGCACTCACATAGTGCCTGAGGTAGACCTCCAATAGTCCATTCACTCGTTCTGTCTACCCATCGATCTGCGGATGCATGCTGGTGGAAAAGTTCAAGTCTGACCCCAACAGCTTGAACAACTCAGTCCAAAACCTACCCATGAAACGCCCATCCCAATCACTAACACTGGTTTTTGGCACCCCCCAGTACTTAACCATGTTCTTCAAGAACAATCGAGCTGCCTCCTCGGCTGGGCACTCTTTGGTTGCTGGAATGAAGATTCTATACTTGGAAAACCTGTCCACCACTACCATGATGCTTCCAAACCCTTCTGCTTTGGGTAGACCGACTATAAAGTCCAGAGAAACACTCTCCCATGGTCGTTCTGGCACTGGCAATGGCTCCAAGAGACCGCCTGGTTTCTTGAGCTCCACCTTGTCCTGTTGGCACATAAGACAAGTCTTCACATAGACCTCCATATCGTCCCTCATGTGCAGCCAGTAGTATTGGTCCTCGATCAACGCCAAGGTACGACTCACTCTGGGGTGTCTAGCCCACCTTGAATCATGGCATTCTTGCAAAACTTCCTTGCGGAGCTTTTCGTGCTGCGGCATAAACAGTCTACTACCCCTGGTGTACAGCAAGCCATCCTGCAAGCAAAATCACCTAGTCTTACCTTGCTGGGCATACTCCATCAAAGCCTTGGCTGTAGGATCATGCGCAAGTCCCTCCTTGATACATGACAGCAGTGACCCCTCTGGTTGGCTAATGGCAGCAAGGTTAGCCTTCCTGCTCAGGGCGTTTGCCACTAGGTTCGCTTGCCTCGACTTGTACTCCATCTAGAAATCAAATTCCGCAAGAAAATCTTGCCATCTCGCTTGTTTGGGGGATAGCTTCTTCTGCGTTTGGAAGTAGCTAGTTGCCACATTGTCCATCCTAACCATGAACCTCGACCCCAATAGGTAATGGCGCCAAGTGCGCAAGTAGTGCACTCAGTCTCGTTCAGCTTTCTGCTCTTGAACGCGACTAGACGTCACTCCTACATCAACACGCCCCCTATGGCAAAGTCTGATGCATCCGTATGCACCTCATACAGCTTGGGATGGTCTGGTAAGGCCAAGACTGGGTCCTCGATCACAGCCCGCTTCAACCTGTCAAAGGCTTCCTGGCACCCTGCGCTCCACTCCCATGCTTTCCCTTTCTTGAGCAAGTCAGTCAATGGCATGGCTATTACTGAGTGACCTTTGATGAAGCACCTGTAGTAGTTGACCAGCCTAAGGAACGATCTCAACTCAGTGACCTTGGCTGGCGGTTGCCACTCTAGTATGGCATGTATCTTGCCTTCATCCATGCGTATCCTGCCACCTCCCACTATATGGCCAAGGAACAGGATCTCCTGCTGGGCGAATGAGCACTTCTCCCTCTTGACAAACAGCTTGTGCGCTCACAACACCTCGAACACCTGTCTCAAGTGGTCTACATGCTCCCCCAAAGTCTGGCTATAGATCACAATGTCATCCAAATAAACCACAACAAACCGATCAAGGAATGACTAAAGTACCTTGTTCATAAGGGTGCAGAATGTTGCTAGGGCATTTGTGAGTCCGAAAGGCATCACCAAGAACTCATACAAACCATACCAAGTGACACATGCTGTCTTTGGCTCATCTCCCTCCGTGATCCTGACTTGATAGTAGCCTGACCTCAAATCCAGCTTGGCGAACCACCTTGCACTCCCAAGTTGATCGAACAAGTCCGCAATGAGTGGGAAGGGTACTTGTTCTTGATGGTCAGCTTGTTCAAAGCCTGGTAGTCTATGCACAGCCACAATGACCCATCATGCTTGCACTGAAATAAAATCAGTGCACCATAGGGTGCCTTCGATGGCTTGATGAAGTCGGTATCAACTAAATCTTTGAGCTACTTCCTCAACTCCTCCAACTTTGGTGGAGACATTCGGTAAGGGGCTCTAGCTGGTGGCTTGGCCTCGGACACCAGCTCGATCTTGTGGTCCACCTCCCTCTTAGGTGGTAGCCTGCTAGGTAGCTTTGCGGGCATCACATCACTAAAGGTCTTCAGCACCTTTAGCACCTCCAAGGGTGACTCGGTCTCCTTCTCCCTTGGCTCATCATATTTTAGGGCTACCAAGAAGGTGTCTTCTTGTCTGCTTATCATCTTGGCAAATTGGATGGTTGACACCACCCGCGACCCAACTCCAGACCCTCTCCTCAATGGCACTAGGCATTGGCACCGTGCATCCAAGATGCAAACACAATCGGTAAAAGGCACAAGGAGGGCGTTAATCCGAACAAGGAAATCCAACCCAATCACAAACTCATAGTCGTCAAGGGGTATTACCTCAATGGTCTCCTTGCCTTTCCAGTCTCCAAGCTGTAACTCCACTCCCCGCGCTACTCAAATGGCTGGAATTTCATTGGAGTTCACCATTTTGATGGTACCAGTCCTTTTTTACACCTTTAGTCCAAGCTTTCAGGCTCTATCACCTGAAATAAAAAGATGTGAGGCACTTGTGTCCACCAGTACGCTCACCTTCTGACCCGCAACTATCAGATCCACAAACATCAAGCCCTTTGGCTTGCGGCTCCCCTTACTCTGGATAGCATTGAGCACCAACGACCCAAGCTTTGCTACCCCTGACTATGGCTCCTCATCAGACTCCTTGTCTATAGCAGCCAGCTTGCCCTTCTACGGGTAATTGTACACTATGTGGCTCCACGCAATTGCACGCTATGCTAGTGGCTCTCGGTCCCCCTTTGCTTTCCACTTGCCTGCTGGTGGCTTCCTCTCGCCATCCTTGGTTGAAAGGTCTCGGTCTCCATCCTTGGACTCTCGATCATGGTCCTTCCCCTTGGACTGCTTCTTTTGGTCCCTATCATCCCTGCCCTTACCCTTGGGCTTGGTATACTCGAACTTATTAAGAGGCTTGAACTCTATCAAGGCCTCGGCAGTAGTCATGGCTTTAGCCAAGTCATGAACTCCTCTCCTTTGTAGCTCATGCTTCACCCACGGCTTCAGCCCATCCATGAAAGCAAATAAGGCATCCTTTTCACCTAGATCCGAGATCTATAGCATCAATTCAGAGAATTTCTAGACATACTCCCTTATGTCCCCTTGCTGGCTCAGCCTGCGTAACTTTGCCTACACCTCATCATCGGCATACTCTAGGTAAAATTGTTCTCTGAACTCCTTTTGAAACTTTGCCTAGGTTCCAATCTTGGTGCTCCCACACCTGACATCATCACACCTGTGCCTCTACCACAATAAGGCTACATCAGTGAGATACATACTGCTGGAGCATCGTCGGAGAGCCTAACCGGCGGCATTGGGGGTTCCGACGATTAGGGGGGTCGGGGGGGTGTACGCACATGATGTGTGATGGGTGCTGGTACTTGGCTCTTATATTGGCCCCTTATCCCTCATCAAACCTCGAGAACTCACACCCCCTTAAAGAGCATTTGGGCTTTTATAAGTTTGCTGCCAGTAGCCATTAAAGTGTCTGAAATGGGGACACTTTTTTCAAACGGTCACAAAATCTTCTCCACTACGAGCTTTTAGCTGAACTTTTTTGTGCATGCCAATAAAAATACAAGGATCACTTCTACCAAATTTGGGGACAAAAATCTTTCTAAAAAAATTTTAAAAAATCTCGAACCGTAAAAAGTTTCGAAAATCATGAAAAATAGAAAATGGTTCATCTTGCCACAAAACTTCACATGAAGGCTTAGGGGACCATTGTATGAATTTACAAGCCATAAAAATGGCATTGGCATGGTAGAAATATGAAGATGTGCTTCAACCCACCTACCACTAATTTGATCCCCGGCTTACGCATCCTGCCTTTCTGGTCGGCTGAGTGCCCGCACGCTCGTTCCATGGGTTGACTTAGGCATACGGAGTTCATCCCCAGTCTAAGCATACGGAGTTCATTCCCAGTCTAAGATTGGATCGGACCGAAGGTTACGACAGTAGGATCGGCAGCACGTAGAGGGGATCGGGCCAATGCCCGGCTTGCCCATTCTACCTCTCCGACCGGCTGAGCGCCCGCACGCCCGTTTCATGGGTTCGCTTAGGCATAGGGAGTTCATTCCATGTCTAAGCCCCAGTCGAATCGAGGGTTGTGGTAGCGGGATCGATAGCACGTAGAGGGGGACCAGGTTGATCCCCGGCTTGCACATTATGCCTCTTCGGTCGGCTCAGTGCCCACACGCTCATTTCGTGGGTTGAATTAGGCATACGGAGTTCATTCCCAGTCTCAGATCAGACCGGACCGAGGGTTACAATAGCAGGATCGACAGCACACAAGTGGGGACCGGGTCAGTCCCCGGCTTACACATTCTGCCTCTCTGGCCGGTTGAGCGCCCGTACGCACGTTTCGTGGGTTGGCTTAGGCATACGGAGTTTAATCCATGTCTAAGCATACGGAGTTCATTCCCAGTTTAAGATCGGACCGGACCGAGGGTTGCGGCAGCAGGACCAGCAGTAGGATTGATAGCACGTAGGGGGGATCGGGTCGATCCCCGGCTTGCGCATTCTGCCTCTCCGGTCGGCTGAGCACCCGCATGCTTGTTTCATGGGTGGCTTAGGCATACAAAGTTCATTCCATGTCTAAGCCCCAACTGGATTGAGGGTTGTGGTAGCAGGATCGACAGCGGGATCGATAGCACGCAGAGAGGGACCGGGCTGATCCCCGACTTGCGCATTATGCCTCTCCGGTCGGCTGAGTGCCCGCACGCTAGTTTCATTTATTGACTTAGGCATACAGAGTTCATCCCCAATCTAAGCATACGGAGTTCATTCCCAGTCTAACATCGGACCAGACCAACGGTTGCGGTAGCAAGATCGGTAGCACGCAGGGGGGACCGGGCCAGTCCCTGGCTTGCGCATTCTGCCTCTCCGGCCGACTGAGCGCCCGCATGCCCATTTCGTGGGTTGGCTCAGGCATAGGGAGTTCATTCCATGTCTAAGCCCCAGTTGGAATGAGGGTTGTGGCAGTGGGACCGGCAGCACACAGAGGGGGACCGAGCCGATCCTCGGCTTGCGCATTATGCCTCTTTGGTCGGCTCAGCGCCCGCATGCTCGTTTCAGGGGTTGACTTATGGATACGGAGTTCATTCCCAGTCTAAGATCAGACCGAACTGAGGGTTGCGGTAGCAGGATCGACAGATGTAGGGAGGGATCGAGCTAATCCTCAACTTGCGCATTCTGGCTTTCTGGTTGACTGAGCGCCCGCACACTCGTTTCGTGGGTTAGCTTAGGCATATGGAGTTCATTCCATGTCTAAGCATACGGAGTTCATTCCCAGTCTAAGTTTTGAGCCACGGTGCACATGTTGGACTCGGTATGTACTGGTGCCGCATTTTTTCGCCCGAGGCACCATCGCCGGAGAGCCTAACCGACAGCATTGGAGGTTTCGAGATTGGGGGGCTGGGGGGTGTGCGCACTTGAAGTGCAATGGGTGCTGGTGCTTGGCCTTATATTGGCCCCCTATCCCTCATCAAACCTTAAGAACTCACACCCTCTTAAAGAGCATTTGAGATTTTATAAGTTTGCTGCCAGTAGCCCGGTTGAGTGCCCGTACGCTCGTTTCATGGACCGAGGGTTGCGACAGCAGGATCGGTAGCGCAAAGAAATATGAAGATGTGCTTGAACCAACCTACCACCCGTTTGATCCCTGACTTGCGCATTCTACCTCTCCGACTGGCTGAGCGCCCGTACGCTTATTTCGTGGGTTGACTTAGGCATATGGAGTTCATCCCCAGTCTAAGCATACGAAGTTCATTCCCAGTCTAAGATCTAACCAGACTGAGGGTTGCGACAGCAGGATTGACAGTACACAGGGGGGATCGGGTCGATCCCCAGCTTGTGGATTCTGCCTCTTTGGCCGGCTGGGCACCCGCACGATTGTTTCATGGGTTGGCTTAGGCATACGGAGTTCATTCCATGTCTAAGCCCTAACCGGACCGAGGGTTGTGGCAGCGGGATCGGTAGCACATAGAGGGGGATCGAGCCGATCCTTGACTTGTGCATTATGTCGCTCCGATCGGCTGAGTGCCCGTATGCTCGTTTCGTGGGTTGGCTTAGGCATACAGAGTTCATTCCATGTCTAAGCATACAGAGTTCATTCCTAATCTAAGATCAGAGCAGATCGAGGGTTACGGCAGCAGGATCGACAGCACGTAGGGAGGGATCGAACTGATCCTCGACTTGTGCATTCTGCCTTTCCGACTGGCTGAGCGCTCGCACGTTCATTTCGTGGGTTGGCTTAGGCATACGGAGTTCATTCCATGTCTAAGCCCCAGTCAGACCGAGGGTTGTGGCAGCAGGACCGGTAGTGAGATCGATAGCACGCAGAGGGGAAATGGGTTGATCCTCGGCTTGTACATTCTGCCTCTCCGGTCGGCTGAGCGCCTGCATGCTCGTTTCATGGGATGAGTTAGGCATACGTAGTTCATCCCTAGTCTAAGCATACGGAGTTCAGTCCCAGTCTAAGATCGGATCGGATCGAGGGTTGCGGTAGCAGGATCGATAGCACGCAGGGGGGATCGGGCCGATCCTTGACTTGCACATTCTGCCTCTTCGACCGATTGAGCGCCCGCACGCCCGTTTCGTGGGTTGGCTTAGGCATAGGGAGTTCATTCCATGTCTAAGCCCCAACCGGACCGAGGGTTGTGGCAGTGGGACCGACAGCACGCAGAGGGGGATCAGGCCGATCCCCGGCTTGCGCATTATTCCATGTCTAGGCATACAGAGTTCATTCCCAGTCTAAGAGTTTGAGCCATGGTGCACATGATAGGCTCGGGCATGTGCTGGTGCCATCGCTGGAGCATCACCAGAGAGCCTAACCGGCGGCATTGGGGGTTCTGGCAATTGGGGGGGTCGGGGGGTGTGCACACATGATGTGCAATGGGTGCTGGTACTTGGCCCTTATATTGGTCCCTATCCCTCATCAAACCTTGAGAACTCACACCCCTTTAAAGAGCATTTGAGATTTTATAGGTTTGCTGCCAGTAGACGTTAAAGTGTCTGAAATGGGGACACTTTTTTCAAACGGTCACAAAATCTTCTCCACTTTGAGTTTTTAGCTCAAATTTTTTGTGCATGCCAACAAAAATACAAGGATCACATCTACAAAATTTAGGGACAAAACTCTTTCTAAAAAAATTTTAAAAAATCCCAAACCGTAAAAAGTTTCAAAAATTGTGAAAAATAGAAAATGGGTCGTCTTGCCACAAAACTTTACATGAAGGCTTAGGGGACCATTGTATGAATTTACAATCCATAAAAATGGCATTGACAGGGCAAAAATATGAAGATGTGCTTGAACCCACCTACCACTCGTTCGATCCCCGGCTTACGCATTCTGCCTCTCCGGCCAACTGAGCGCCAGCACGCTCGTTTCGTGGGTTGACTTAGGCATACGAAGTTCATCCCCAGTCTAAGCATACGGAGTTCATTCCCAATCTAAGATCGGACCGGACTGAGGGTTACGGCAGCAGGATAGACAGTACGTAAGGTGGATCGGGCCAATCCCCGACTTGTGCATTCTGCCTTTCCGACTGGCTGAGCGCTCGCACGCCCGTTTCATGGGTTGGCTTAGGCATAGGGAGTTCATTCCATGTCTAAGCCCTAGTCGGACTGAGGGTTGTGGCAGTGGGACTGGTAGCATGCAGAGGGGGACCAGGTCGATCCCCGACTTGCGCATTATGCCTCTCCGATCAGCTCAGCGCCCGCACGCTCGTTTCATTTGTTGACTTAGGCATACGAAGTTGATTCCTAGTCTAAGATTGGATCGGACCGAGGGTTGCAGTAGCATGATCAATGACACACAAAGGGGGACCAGGCCGATCCCCAACTTGCACATTCTGCCTTTTCGGTCGACTGAGCGCCTACACGCTCGTTTCGTGGGTTGGCTTAGGCATACAGAATTCTTTCCATGTCTAAGCATACGGAGTTCTTTCCCAGTCTAAGATTGAACCGGATCGAGTGTTGCGGCAGCAAGACCAGCAGCAGGATCGGCAGCACGCAGGGGGGACCGGGTCGATCCCTAGCTTACGCATTCTGCCTCTTCGACCGGCCGAGCACCTGCACACTCATTTCATGGGTTGACTTAGGCATACAGAGTTCATCCCCAGTCTAAGCATATGGAGTTCATTCCCAGTCTAAGATCGGACCAGACCGAGGGTTGCAACAGCAAGGTCGGTAGCACGTAGGAGGGATCGAGCCAATCCCCAGCTTGAGCATTCTACCACTCTGGCCGACTGAGTGCCCGCACACCCGTTTTATGGGTTGGCTTAGGCATAGGGAGTTCATTCCATGTCTAAGCCCCAGTCAAAATGAAGTTTGTGGCAGTGGGACTGGCAGCACGTAGAGGGGGACAGGGCCGATCCCCGGCTTGCGCATTATGCCTCTTCGGTCGGCTCAGCGCTCGCACGCTCGTTTCGTGGGTTGACTTATGCATGTGGAGTTCATTCCCAGTCTAAGATCGAACTGGACTGAGGGTTGCGGTAGTAGGATCGACTGCTCGCAGAGGGGACTGGGCCGATCGTCGGCTTGCGCATCTGCCTCTCCGGCTGGCTGAGCGCCCACACACTCGTTTTGTGGGTTGGCTTAGGCATACAGAGATCATTCCATGTCTAAGGATACGGAGTTCATTCCCAGTCTAAGATTTTGAGCCATGGTACACATGGTGGGCTCGAGCATGAGCTGGTGCCACATTTTTTTCACCCAGAGCATCGTCGGAGCATTGTCGAAAAGCCTAATCAACGACATTGAGGGTTCTGGTGATTGGGGGGACGGGGGGGTGTACGCATGTGATGTGCGATGGGTGCTGCTACTTGGCCCTTATATTGGCCCCCTACCCCTCATCAAACCTCAAGAACTCACACCCCCTTAAAGAGCATTTGAGATTTTATAGGTTTGCTGCCAGTAGCCATTAAAGTGTCTGAAATGGGGACACTTTTTTCAAATGGTCACAAAATCTTCTCCACTACGAGTTTTTAGCTGAAATTTTTTGTACATGCCAACAAAAATACAAGGATAACCTCTACCAAATTTAGGGACAAAACTCTTTCTAAAAAAATTTTAAAAACTCCCGAACAGCAAAAAGTTTCGAAAATCATGAAAAACAGAAAACAGGATGTCTTGCCACGAAACTTCACATGAAGGCTTAGGGGACCATTGTATGAATTTAAAAGCCACAAAAATGGCATTGGCATGGCAGAAATATAAAGATGTGCTTGAACCCACCTACCACCCGTTCGATCCCCGGCTTGCGCATCCTGCCTCTTTGGTCGCCTGAGCACCCGCACGCTCGTTTCGTGGGTTGACTTAGGTATACAGAGTTCATCCCCAGTCTAAGCATACAGAGTTCATTCCCAGTCTAAGATCGGACTGGACCAAGGGTTGCGACAGTCGGATTGGTAGCACGCAAGGGGATCGGGCCGATTTTTGACTTGTGCATTCTGCCTCTCCGGCCAGTTGAGTGCCCGCACGCCCGTTTCGTGCATTGGCTTAGGTATAGGGAGTTCATTCCATGTCTAAGCCCCAGCTAGACTGAGGGTTGTGGTAGCAGGACCTGCAGCATGTAGAGGGGGACCGGGTCGATCCCCAGCTTACGCATTATGCCTCTCCGATCGGCTTACGCATGCTCGTTTCGTGGGTTGACTTATGCATACGGAGTTCATTCCAGTCTAAGCATACAGAGTTCATTCCCAATCTAAGATCAGACCGGACTGAGTGTTGCGACAGCCAGACTAGCACAGGATCGACAGCACGCAGGGGGGATCGGGCCGATCCGCGACTTGTGCATTCTGCCTCTCTGATCGGTTGAGTGCCCGCACGTTCGTTTCGTGGGTTGGCTTAGGCATATGGAGTTCATTCCATGTCTAGGCCCTAGCCGAACTGAGGGTTGTGGCAGCAGGACCGACAGCAGGATTGACAGCACGTAGAGGGGGATCAGGCTGTTGAGTGCTCGCACGCTCATTTCGTGGGTTGACTTAGGCATACGGAGGTCATCCCCAGTATAAGCATACAGAGTTCATTCCAGTCTAAGATCGGACCGGACTGAGGGTTACGACAGCAGGATCGACAGCATACAGGGGGAATCGGGCCGATCCTCGACTTACACATTCTGCCTCTCCGACCGACTGAGCACCTGCATGCTCGTTTCGTGGGTTGGCTTAGCCATAGGGAGTTCATTCCATGTCTAAGCCCCAGCCGGATCGATGGTTGTGGCAGCAGGACCGGTAGCACATAGAGGGGGACCGAGCTGATCCCCGGCTTGCGCATTATGCCTCTCCGGCTGGCTCATCACCCGGATGCTCATTTCGTGGTTTGACTTATGCATACGGAGTTCATTCTCAGTCTAAGATCAGTTCAGACCAAGGGTTGCGGTAGTAGGATCGACAGCACGCATGGGGGATCGGGTCGATCCTCGGCTTACGCATTTTGCCTCTCCGGTCGACTAAGCGCCTGCAAGCTCGTTTCGTGGGTTCACTCCCAGTCTAAGATTTTGGGCCACGGTGCACATGCCCAGCTCGGGCATATGCTGGTGCCAGATTTTTTTTTGATCTGGGCATCATCGCCAGAGCATCGTCGGAGAGCCTAACTGACGGCATTGGGGGTTCCGACAATTGGGGGGCTGAGGGGCGTGTGCGCACATGATGTGCGATGGGTGCTGGTACTTGGCCCTTATATTGGCCCCCTATCCCTCATCAAACCCTGGGAACTCACACCCCCTTAAAGAGCATTTGAGATTTTATAGCTTTGCTGCCAGTATCCATTAAAGTGTCTGAAATGTGGACACTTTTTTCAAACAGTCACAAAATCTTCTCCACTTTGAGTTTTTAGCTAAATTTTTTTGTGCATGCCAATAAAAATACAAGGATCACCTTTACCAAATTTGGGGACAAAACTCTTTCTTAAAAAATTAAAAAAAATCCCGAACCGCAAAAAGTTTTGAAAATCGTGAAAAATAAAAAACGGTCGTCTTGCCACGAAACTTGACATGAAGGCTTAGGGGACCATTGTATGAATTTACGAGCCATAAAAATGGCATTGGCATGGCAGAAATATGAAAATGTGCTTGAACCCACCTACCACCCGTTCGATCCCCAGCTTGCGCATCCTGCCTCTCTGGTCGGCTGAGCGCCCCCACGCTCGTTTCGTGGGTTGACTTAGGCATACGGAGTTCATCCCTAGTCTAAGCATACGGACTTCATTCCCAATCTAAGATCGGATCGGACTGAGGGTTGCGGTAGCAGGATCGGCAGCACGCAGGGGGGATGGGCCGATCCCCGGCTTGTGCATTCTTCCTCTTCGATCGGCTGAGCTCCCTTAAGCCCGTTTCATAGGTTGGCTTAGGCATGGGGAGTTGATTCCATGTCTAAGCCCCAGTCGGACCGAGGGTTGTGGCAGCTGGACCTGCAGCACGCAGAGGGGGACTGGGTCAATCCCTGCCTTGTGCATTATGCCTCTTCGACTGGCTCAGCTCATTTTGTGGGTTGACTTAGGCATACAGAGTTCATTCCCAGTCTAAGATCGGATCGGACCGAGGGTTGCGGCAGAAGGATCGACAACATGCAGGGGGGATTGGGTCGCTCCCCGGCTTGTGCATTCTGCCTCTCTGGCTAGCTAAGCGCCCGCATGCTCATTTTGTGGGTTGGCTTAGGGATACGGAGTTCATTTCATGTCTAAGCATACGGAGTTCATTCCCAGTCTAAGATCAGACCAGACCGAAGGTTGCGGTAGCAGGACCAGCAGTAGGATCAGCAGCACGTAGGGGGGATCGGACCGATCCCTAGCTCGTGCATTCTACCTCTCCGACCGACTGAGCACCCACACGCTCTTTTCATGGGTTGGCTTATGCATACGAAGTTCATTCCATGTCTAAGGCCCAGTCGAACTAAGGGTTGTGGCAGTAGGACCAGTAGGACGTAGAGGGGGACGGGGCTGATCTCCAGTCGACTGAGCGTCGTACGCTCGTTTCATGGGTTGGCTTACGCATACGGAGTTCATTCCATGTCTAAGCCCTAGCCGGACCGAGGGTTATGGCAGTAGGACTGGCAGCGCGCAGAGGGGGATCGGGCCGATCCTCGGCTTGCACATTATGCCTCTCCGGTTGGCTCAGCACCCGTACGCTCATTTCGTGGGCTAACTTAGGCATACAGAGTTCATTCCTAGTCTAAGATCGAACCGGACCAAGGGTTACGGCAGTAGGATTGACAACACCAGGGGGGACCTGGCCGTTCCCTAGCTTGTGCATTCTGCCTCTCCGGCTGGCTGAGTGCCCGTATGCTCGTTTCGTGGGTTGGCTTAGGCATACGAAGTTCATTCCATGTCTAAGCATATGGGGTTCATTCCCAGTCTAAGATCGGACCAGACCGAGGGCTGCGATAGTAGGACCAGTAGTCGGATCGGTAGCACGCAAGGGAAGACCGAGATGATCCCTGGCTTGTGCATTCTGCCTCTCTGGCCGACTGAGTGCCCGCACGCTCGTTTCATGGGTTGGCTTATGCATACGGAGTTCATTACATGTCTAAACCCCAGCTGAACCGAGGGTTGAGGTAGCAGAACCAGCAAGATGTAGAGGGGGACCGTGCTGATCCTCACTTGCGCATAATGCATCTTTGGCCGGCCTCTTCGACCGACTGAGCGCCCGCACGCTCGTTTCGTGGGTTTACTTAGGCATACGGAGTTCATCCCCAGTCTAAGGATACGAAGTTCATTCCAGTCTAAGATCGGATCAGATCGAGGGTTGCAGCAGTAGGATCAACAGCATGCAGGAGAGGACCGGTCCAATCCTTGACTTGTGCATTCTACCTCTCCGGCCGGCTGGGTGCTCGCACGCTCATTTCATGGGTTGGCTTAGGCATATGGAGTTAATTCCATGTCTAAGCATATGAAGTTCATTCCCAGTATAAGATTTTAAGCCACGGTGCACACTTTGGGCTTAGGCATGTGCTGGTGCCGTATTTTTTTCGCCCGGGGCATCATCGTTGGAGAATCGCTGGAGCAATGTTGGAGAGCCTAATAGGCGACATTGGGGGTTTCGACGATTGGGGGGGCTGGGGGGTGTGTGCACATGATGTGCGATGGGTGCTGGTACTTGGCCCTTATATTGGCCACCTATCCCTCATCAAACCTCGAGAACTCACACCCCCTTAAAGAGCATTTGAGATTTTATAGGTTTGCTGCCAGTAGCCATTAAAGTGTCTGAAATGGGGACACTTTTTTCAAACGGTCACAAAATCTTCTCTACTTCAAGTTTTTAGCTGAATTTTTTTGTGCATGCCAAAAAAAATACAAGGATCACCTCTACCAAATTTGGGGACAAAAGTCTTTCTAAAAAACTTTTAAAAAATCCCGAACCTCAAAAAGTTTCAACAATCATGAAAAATAGAAAACGGGTCATCTTGCCACGAAACTTCACATGAAGGCTTAGGGGACCATTGTATGAATTTACAGGCCATAAAAATGGCATTGGCACGGTAGAAATATGAGGATGTGCTTGAACCCACCTACCACCCGTTCGATCCCCGACTTGCGGATCCTGCCTCTCTGGTCGGTTGAGCGCCCGCACGCTCGTTTCGTGGGTTGACATAGGCATACGGAGTTCATCCCCAGTCTGAGCATACAGAGTTCATTCCCAATCTAAGATCAGATCGGATCGAGGGTTGCGGCTACAGGATCGACAGCACGCAGGGGGGACCGGGTCGATCCACAGCTTGCGCATTTTGCCTCTCCGGCTAGCTGAGTGCTCGCATGCTCCTTTCATGGGTTGGCTTAGGCATACAGATTTCATTCCATGTCTAAGCATACGGAGTTCATTCCCAGGCTAAGATTTTGAGCCACGGTGCGCATGCTAGGCTCGAGCATGTGCTGGTGCCGCATTTTTTTCACCCAGGGCACCATTGCCAGAGCATTGCTGGAGAGCCTAACCGACGGCATTGGGGCTCCGGTGATTGGGGGGGCCGAGGGGTGTGCGCCCATGATGTGCGATGGGTGCTGGTACTTGGCCATTATATTGGCCACCTATCACTCATCAACCCTCAAAAACTCCGACAGCAGGATCGGCAGCATGTAGGGGGGACCGGGCCGATCCCCGGCTTGCGCATTCTGCCTCTCCGGCCGGTTGAGCACCCGCACACCCGTTTCATGGGTTGGATTAGGCATAGGGAGGTCATTCCATGTCTAAGGCCCAGCCGGACCGAGGGTTGTGGTAGCGGGACCTACAGCACGCAGAGGGGGGCCGGGCCGATCCCCAGCTTGCGCATTATGCCTTTTCGGTCGGCTCAGCCCCCGCACGCTCGTTTTGTGAGTTGACTTATGCATACGGAGTTCATTCCCAGTCTAAGACCGACAGCATGCAGTAGGGGATCGGGTCACTTCCCGGCTTTCGCATTTTGCCTCTCCGGCCAGTTGAGCCCCCGCATGCTCATTTCGTGGGTTGGCTTAGGCATACAGAGTTCGTTCCATGTCTAAGCATACGGAGTTCATTCACAGTCTAAGATTTTGAGTGACGGTGCACATGCTGGGCTCGGGCATGTGCTGGTGCCACATTTTTTTCACCCAGGGCACCATCGTCGGACCATCACCGGAGAGCCTAACCGGCGGCATTAGGGGTTCCGACGATTGGGGGGGCTGGGGGGTGTGCACACATGATGTACGATGGGTGCTGGTACTTGGCCATTATATTGGCCACCTATCCCTCATCAAACCTCAAAAACTCACACACCCTTAAAGAGCATTTGAGATTTTATAGGTTTGTTGCCAATCGCCATTAAAGTTCTGAAATGGGGGCACTTTTTTCAAACGATCACAAAATCTTCTCCACTTAGAGTTTTTAGCTGAATGTTTTTGTGCATGCCAACAAAAATACAAGGATCACCTCTACCAAATTTGGGGATAAAACTCTTTCTAAAAAAATTTTAAAAAATCCTGAACCGTAAAAAGTTTCAAAAATTATGGAAAATAGAAAACGGGTCATCTTGCCACGAAACTTCACATGGAGGCATAGGGGACCATTGTATGAATTTACAAGGCATAAAAATGGCATTGGCAAGGCAGAAATATGAAGATGTGTTTGAACCCACCTACCACCCATTCGGTCCCCGGCTTGCGCATCCTTCTTCTCTGGTCGGCCGAGCGCCCGCACGCTCGTTTCGTGGGTTGACTTAGGCATACGAAGTTCATCCCCAGTCTAAGCATATGGAGTTCATTCCCAGTCTAAGATCGGATAGGATCGAGGGTTGTGGCTATAGGATCGGCAGCACCCAGGGGGGACCAGGCCGATCCTCGGCTTGCGCATTCTGCCTCTCCGGCTAGCTGAGCGCCCGCATGCTCGTTTCGTGGGTTGGCTTAGGCATAAGGAGTTCATTCCATGTCTAAGCATACGGAGTTCATTCCCAAGCTAAGATTTTGAGCCACGGTGCACATGCTAGGCTCGAGCATGTGCTGGTGCCACATTTCTTTCACCCAGGGCACCATCGCCAGAGGATTGCTGGAGAGTCTAACTGGCGACATTGGGGTTCCGACGATTGGGGGCCGGGGGGTGTGCGCCCATGATGTGCGATGGGTGCTGGTACTTGGCCATTATATTGGCCACCTATCCCTCATCAAACCTCAAAAACTCACACCCTCTTAAAGAGCATTTGAGATTTTATAGGTTTGCTGCCACTAGCCATTAAAGTGTCTGAAATGGAGACACTTTTTTCAAACGGTCACAAAATCTTCTCCACTTCGAGTTTTTAGCTGAATTTTTTTTGTGCATGCCAACAAAAATACAAGGATCACCTCTACCAATTTTGGGGACAAAACTCTTTCTAAAAAAAATTAAAAAAATCTCGAACCGTAAAAAGTTTGAAAAATCGTGAAAAGTAGAAAACGGGTTGTCTTGCCATGAAACTTCACATGAAGGCATAGGGGACCATTGTATGAATTTACAAGACATAAAAATGGCATTGGCATGGCAGAAATATGAAGATGTGCTTGAACCCACCTACCACCCGTTCGATCCCCGGCTTGCGCATCCTGCCTCCCTGGTCGACTGAGCGCCCGCACGCTCATTTCATGGGTTGACTTAGGCATATGGAGTTCATCCCTAGTCTAAGCATATGGAGTTCATTCCCAGTCTAAGATCGGATCGGACTGAGGGTTATGGTAGCAGGATCGGTAGCACGTAGGGGGGATCGAGTCGATCCTCGGCTTACGTATTCTACCTCTCCGACCAGCTGAGCGCCCGCACGCCCGTTTCTTGGGTTGGCTTAGGCATAGGGAGTTCATTCCATGTCTAAGCCCCAGCCGGACCGAGGGTTGTGGCAGCAGGACCGATAGCACGTAAAAGGGAAACCGAGCCGATCCCTGGCTTGCGCATTATGCCTCTCCGATCGGCTCAGCGCCCATATGCTCGTTTCATGGGTTGACTTAGGCATACGGAGTTCATTCCCAGTCTAAGATCGGATCGGACCGAGGATTATGATAGCAGGATCGACAGCAAGCATGGAGGGGACCGGGTCGATCGTCGGCTTACACATTCTACCTCTCCGACCGGCTGAGCGCCCGTACGCTCGTTTCATGGGTTGGCTTAGGCATACGGAGTTCATTCCATGTCTAAGCATACGAAATTCATTCCCAATCTAAGATTAGACCGGATCGAGGGTTGCGACAGTAGGACCAGCAACAGGATCGACAGCACGTATGGGGGGACCGAGTCGATCGCTGGCTTGTGCATTCTGCCTCTTCGATCGGCTGAGCACCCGCACCCTCATTTCATGGGTTAGCTTAGCCATACGGAGTTCATTCCATGTCTAAGCCCCAACCGGACCGAGGGTTGTGGTAGCAGGACCATCAGTGGGATCGATAGCACGTAGAGGGGGACCGGGCTGATCCCCGGCTTGCGCATTATGCCTCTCCGACCGGTTGAGCACCCGTATGCTTATTTCATGGGTTGATTTAGGCATACGGAGTTCATCCCCAGTCTAAGCATACGGAGTTCATTCCTAGTCTAAGATTGGACCGGACCGAGGGTTGCAACAGCAGGATCGACAGCACGCTGGGGGGACCAGACCGATCCCCAGCTTGCACATTCTGCCGCTCTAGTCGGCTGAGCCCCCGCATGCCCTTTTCGTGGGCTGGCTTAGGCATAGGGAGTTCATTCCATGTCTAATCCCCAATCGGACCGAGGGTTGTGGTAGTGGGACCGACAGCATGTGGATGGGGACTGAGTCGATCCCCAGCTTGAGCATTATGCCTCTCTGGTCGGCTGAGTGCCCGCGCTCGTTTTGTGGGTTGGCTAAGGCATACGGAGTTCATTCCATGTCTAAGCATACAGAGTTCATTCCCAGTCTAAGATTTTGGGCCACAGTGCACATGCTGGGCTTGGGCATGTGCTGATGCCACATTTTTTTCGCCCAAGGCACCATCGCCGGAGCATCACCGGAGAGCCTAACAGATAGCATTTGGGGTTTCGACGATTGGGGGGGCCAGGGGGTGTGCGCACATGATGTGCGATGGGTGCTGGTACTTGGCCCCTATATTGGCCCCCTATCCCTCATCAAACCTCGAAAACTCACACCCCCTTAAAGAGCATTTGAGATTTTATAGGTTTGCTACCAGTAGCCATTAAAGTGTCTGAAATGGGGACATTTTTTTCAAACGGTCACAAAATCTTCTCGTCTTCGAGTTTTTAGCTAAATTTTTTTGTGCATGTGAAAAAAATACAAGGATCATGTCTACTAAATTTTGGGACAAAACTCTTTCTAAAAAAATTTTAAAAAATCTCGAACCGTAAAAAGTTTTAAAAATCGTGAAAAATAGAAAATGGGTCATCTTCCCACGAAACTTCACATGAAGGCTTAGGGGACCATTGTATGAATTTACACACCATAAAACTGGCATTGGCACAGCAGAAATATGAAGATGTGCTTGAACCCACCTACCACCCGTTCGATCCTCGGCTTGCGCATCCTGCCTCTCTGGTCAGCTGAGCGCCCGCACACTCGTTTCGTGGGTTGACATAGGCATACGAAGTTCATCCCCAGTTTAAGCATATGGAGTTCATTCCCAGTCTAAGATTGGACTGGAATGGGGGTTGCGGTAGCAGGATCAGTAGCACGCAAGGGGGACCGGGTCGATCCTCGACTTATGCATTCTGCCTCTCCGATCGACTGAGCGCCCGCATGCCTGTTTCGTGGGTTCACTTAGGCATAGGGAACTCATTCCATGTCTAAGCCCCAGCCAGCCCGCGGGTTGTGGCAGCGGGACCGACAGCACGCAGAGAGGGATCGGGTCGATCCCCGGCTTGCTCATTATACCTCTCCAACCGGCTCAGCGCGCGTACGCTTGTTTCATGAGTTGTCTTAGGCATACGGAGTTCATTCCCAATCTAAGATCAGACCAGACCGAGGGTTGTGACAACAGGATTGACAGCACGTAGGGGGGACTGAGCCGATCCTCGTCTTGCGCATTCTGCCTCTTCGGCTGGCTGAGCGCCCGCACGCTCATTTCGTGGGTTGGCTTAGGCGTACAGACTTCATTTCATGTCTAAGCATATGAAGTTCATTCCCAGTCTAAGATTTTGAGCCACGGTGCACATGCTGGGCTCTGGCATGTGCTGGTGCCACATTTTTTTCGCCCAGGGCACCATCATCGGAGCATCGTCGGAGAGCCTAACCGGTGGCATTGGTGGTTCCGGTGATTGGGGGGGCCAGGCGGTGTCTGCACATGATGTGCGATGGGTGCTGGTACTTGGCCCTTATATTGGCCCCCTATCCCTCATCAAACCTTGAGAACTCACACCCCTTAAAGAGCATTTGAGATTTTATACGTTTGCTGCCAGTAGCCATTAAAGTGTCTGAAATGGGGACACTTTTTTCAAACTGTCACAAAATCTTCTCCACTTTGAGTTTTTAGCTAAATGTTTTTGTGCATGCCAAAAGAAATACAAGGATCACCTCTACCAAATTTGGGGAGAAAACTCTTTCTAAAAAACTTTTAAAAAATCCTGAACCACAAAAAGTTTCAAAAATCGTGAAAAATAGAAAACTGGTCGTCTTGCCATGAAACTTCACATGAAGGCTTAGGGGACCATTGTATGAATTTACAAGGCATAAAAATGGCATTGGCATGGCAAAAATATGAAGATGTGCTTGAACCCACCTACCACCCATTCGATCCCCGACTTGCGCATCTTGTCTCTCTGGTCGGCTAAGCGCCCGTACGCTCATTTTGCGAGTTAACTTAGGCATACAGAGTTCATCCCCAGTCTAAGCATACAAAGTTCATTCTCAGTCTAAGATCGAACCAGACCAAGGGTTCGGCAACAGGATCGGCAGCACGCAGGGGGGACCAGGTCGATCCCCGACTTGCTCATTCTGCCTCTCAAGTCGGCTGAGCGTCTTCACGCCCGTTTCATGGGTTGGCTTAGGCATAGGGAGTTCATTCCATGTCTAAGCCCTAGCCGGACCGAGGGTTGTGGCAGCGGGAATGGCAGCACGTAGAAGGGGATCGGGCCAATCCTTGGCTTGCACATTTTACCTCTCTGGTCAGCTCAATTGCCGCACGCTCATTTCATGGGTTGACTTATGCATATGGAGTTCATTCCCAATCTAAGATCAGACCGAACTGACGGCTGTGGCAGTAGGATCGACAGCACGCAGGGGGGATCGGGCCGATCCCTGACTTACGTATTCTACCTCTTCGATCGGTTGAGCACCCGCATGCTTGTTTTGTGGGTTGGCTTAGGCATACGGAGTTCATTCCATGTCTAAGCATACAGAGTTCATTCCCAGCCTAAGATCAGACCGGACCGAGGGTTGGGGAAGCAGGACCAGCAACAGGATCTGCAGCATGCAAGGGGGGACCGGGCCGATCCCTGGCCTACGTATTTTGCCTCTTCGGCCAGCTGAGCACCAGCACGCTCGTTTCGTGGGTTGGCTTAGGCATACGGAGCTCATTCCATGTCTAAACCCCAGCTGGACAGAAGGTTGTGGCTACAGGACCAGTAGCGGGATCGGTAGCACGCAGAGGGGGATCGAGCTGATCCTCGACTTGCGCATTATGCCTCTTCGACCAGTTGAGTGCCCGCACGCTCGTTTCGTGGGTTGACTTAGGTGTACGGAGTTCATCATCGCCAGTCTAAGCATACGGAGTTCATTCCCAGTCTAAAAGCAGACTGGACCGAGGGTTGTTACAGTAGGATCGACAGCACGCAGGGGGGATCGGGTCGATCCCTGGCTTGCGCATTCTGCCTCTCCAGCCAACTGAGCACCCGTATGTCCGTTTCATGGGTTGGCTTAGGCATAGGGAGTTCATTCCATGTCTAAGCCCCAGCCATACCGAGGGTTGTGGTAGCAGGACTGACAGCACGCAGAGGGGGATCGAGCCGATCCCTGGCTTGTGCATTATGCCTCTTCAGTTGGCTCAGTGCCCGCACGCTCATTTCATGGGTTGACTTCTGCATACAGAGTTCATTCCCAATCTAAGATTGGACCAGACCGAGGGTTGCGGTAGCAGGATCGACATCACAAAGAGGGGATCGAGCCAATCCCCGGCTTACACATTCTGCCTCTCCGGTTAGCTGAGCGATGGGAGCTGGTACTTAGCCCTTATATTAGCCTCCTATCCCTCATCAAACCTCGAGAACTCACACCCCCTTAAAGAGCATTTGAGATTTTATAGGTTTGCTGCCAGTAGCCATTAAAGTGTTTGAAATGGGGACATTTTTTTCAAACGGTCACAAAATCTTCTCCACTTCGAGTTTTTAGCTGAATTTTTTTATGCATGCCAAAAAAAATACAAGGATCACCTCTACCAAATTTAGGGACAAAACTCTTTCGAAAAAAATTTTAAAAAATCTCGAGCCGTAAAAAGTTTCAAAAATCATGAAAAATAGAAAATGGGTCGTCTTACTATGAAACTTCACATGAAAGCTTAGGGGACCATTCTATGAATTTACAAGCCATAAAAATGGCATTGGCATGACAGAACTATAAAGATGTGCTTGAACCCACCTACCACCCATTTGATCCCCGACTTGCGCATTCTGCCTCTTTGGTCGACTAAGCGTCCGCATGCTCGTTTCATGGGTTGACTTAGGCATACGGAGTTCATCCTTAGTCTAAGCATACAGAGTTCATTCCCAGTCTAAGATCAGACTGGAACGAGGGTTACGGCAGCAAGATCGACAGTAAACAAAGGGGATCGAACTGATCCGCATCTTGCGCATTCTACCTCTCCGATCGACTGAGCGCCCGCACGCCCGTTTCGCAGGTTGGCTTAGGCATAGGGAGTTCATTCCATGTCTAAGCCCCAGTCGGACCGAGGGTTGTGGCAGCGGGATCGATAACACGCAGAAAGGGATCGAGTCGATCCCTGGCTTGCGCATTATGGCTCTCCGATTGGCTCAGCGCCCGCATGCTCGATCCGTGGGTTGACTTAGGCATACGAAGTTCATTCCCAGTCTAAGATCAGACCAAACTGAGGGATGCGGTAGCAGGATCGATAGCACGCAGAGGGGATCGGGTCGATCCCCGGCTTGATCAGTCTACCTCTCCGGTTGGCTGAGCACCCACACGCTCATTCCGTGGGTTGGGTTAGGCATACACAGTTCATTCCATGTCTAACCATACGAAGTTCATTCCCAGTCTAAGATCATACCGGATCATGGGTTGTAGCAGTAGGACCAACAGTAGGATCGGTAGCACGTAGGGGGGATCGGGTCGATCCTCGACTTACGCATTCTGCCTCTCCAGCCGGCTGAGCACCCGCACGCCTGTTTCATGGGTTGGCTTAGGCATACGGAGTTCATTCCATGTCTAAGCCCCAGTCAGACCGAAGGTTGTGGCAACAGGACCGGTAGTGGGATCAGTAGTACACAGAGGGGGATCGAGCTGATCCCCAGCTTGCGCATTATGCCTTTCTGGCTGACTGAATGCTCGCATGCTCGTTTCGTGCATTGACTTAGGCATACGGAGTTCATCCCCAGTCTAAGAATATGAAGTTCATTCCCAGTCTAAGATCAGACCAGATCGAGGGTTACGGCAACAGGATCGGCAGCATGCAGGGGGGATCGGGTCGATCCTTGACTTACGTATTCTGCCTTTTCGGTCGGCTGAGCGCCCGTACGCCCTTTTCATGGGTTGGCTTCACAAGGAATTCATTCCAAGTCTAAGCCCCAGCCAGACCGAGGGTGGTGGTAGCGGGACCAGCAGCAAATAGACGGGGATCGGGCTGATTCCCAGCTTATGCATTATGCCTCTTCGATCAGCTCAGCACCCGTACGCTCGTTTCGTGGGTTGACTTATGCTTACGAAGTTCATTCCCGGTCTAAGATCAGACCAGACCGAGGGTTACGGTAGTAGGATCGACAGCACGTAAGAGGGATCAGGCCAATCCCCAGCTTGCGATTCTGCCTCTTTGGCCAACTGAGCACCCCGTATGCTCGTTTCGTGGGTTGGCTTAGGCATACGTAGTTCATTCCATGTCTAAGCATATGGAGTTCATTCCCAGTCTAAGATTTTAAGGCACGGTGCACATGCTGGGCTCGGGCATTACTGGTGCCACATTTTTTTCGCCCGGGGCACCATTACTGGAGCATTGTCGGAGCATCGCCGGAGAGCCTAACCGATAACATTGGGGGTTCCGGCGATTGGGGGGCTGGGGGGTGTGCGCACATGATGTGCGATGGGTGCTGGTACTTGTGTCACAGGCTCTGACCTTAGACTCAGAAGCCGTAAGGCCTTAGGCTTGGAATCTCTTCCTTTAAGCCTAAGTTAGCCTAAAACACAAGCGTACGACAGTAGAACAATGGGAAGGGTTGATTACGCAAGTTAAAGAGAAACAGGATAAGAAGGTAGAATTCTGGAAATGCTCTTGTATTCACTGAAAAGAAAGTGTTTGATGGTGTACAAATAAGGGAGGAGCAGCCCTCTATTTATAGTTGAGGCTCCAACTGACACTTAATGGCAATATCCCTAGAATAAAGGCTAAAATCATGGGATTATACATATTACAATCAATCCGGATGCTAACTCCTGATTTTTAGGATCAACCAAATCTACCAGGATACTGCTGCTAATCCTACCTGCTTCTAAAAGCTTCCCTTGCGTGTCCAGCACCTTGGGCCCTTCTGGATGTGGTGCAGGCAGCTTGTATGCCAGGCCTTGGACTCACGGGTTGGCCTGCAAGTTGGGCAGGCATTCTGAACTCGTTTGCTAGGCTTTGCGTGTAGATACCCGCCAGTAGGCCTGGTCTGCGGGTCTCAACCTCTGGCTCGCCTGCTGGTGCACCTGATGTGCATGGTACACCCACCTAGGGCATGACATTCTCCCCCACCTAATTGCACAACGCCGTCATTATGTCTTCTGCATGGTACTACCTGATCTGGTCCTCGAACTGCCATAAGTCATTTACTGGTTCCTTGCTCGCCTCACTATTTGGAAGTCCCTTCCAGTGCACCAAGTACTCTTGTCTTGGCTGATAGTTCTTCTGTCTCACCTCCCGATCAGCTATGATGCTGTGGACCTCCTTCTCGAATGAGGCCCTTGCTCCCAATGGTGCACGCTTTGACTCTGCCCATCCTGGATCTCCCTCATCCTCATGGAACGGCTTTAGCATGCTCACATGGAACATCGGGTGTACCTTCGGCTTGGGTGGCATATCCAGCTTGTAGGCAAACTTGCGTACCCTCTTGACTACTCGAAAAAGTCCCTCATACCTCTGGACTAGGCCTTTGTGCAGCCCCCTATGGCACACAATGGGATGCAGCTTCACCAACACCAAGTTTCCAACCTGAAACTGTACGTCCCGCCTATTCTGATCTACCCACTTCTTCGACCTCTTGGCCGCCTTGTGTAGACAAACTCTGGCCAAGTCAGTTTGCTCATGCCATGCCTTGGCAAACTTGTATGCTGCTGGATTCGGCCCTGTATAACCTGCAGTAATCGAATCGGGTGTTAGTGGTTGTTGCCCTGTCATAACCTCAAATGGGCTCTGGCTCGTTGCCTCGTTCCTTTGCAAGTTGTAGGAAAACTGCGCAATATCTAGTAGCTTTGGCTAGTCCCTTTGTATGGCACTCACATAGTGCTTGAGGTAGACTTCCAATAGTCCATTCACTCATTCTATCTGCCCATCGATCTACGGAAGCATGCTGGTGGAAAAGTTCAAGTCTGACCCTAACAGCTTAAATAACTCAGTCCAGAACCTGCCCGTGAAACGCCCGTCCCGATCACTAACAATGGTCTTCGGCACTCCCCAGTACTTAACCATGTTCTTCAGGAATAATCGAGCTACCTTCTCGGCTGGGCACTCCTTGGTTGCTAGAATGAAGATTCCATACTTGGAAAACCTATCCACCACTACCATGATGCTTCCAAACCCTTCTGCTTTGGGTAGACCGACTATAAAGTCTAGAGAAACACTCTCCCATAGTCGCTTTGGCACTGGCAATGGCTCCAAGAGACCACCTGGTTTCTTGAGCTCCACCTTGTCTTATTGGCACACAAGACAAGTCTTTACATAGGCCTCCACATCGTCCCTCATGTGCGGCCAGTAGTACCGGTCCTCGATCAGTGCCAAGGTATGACTCATTTCGAGGTGTACAGCCCACCTTGAGTCATGGCATTCTTGCAAAACTTCCTTGTGGAGCTTCCCATGCTACAGCACAAACAGTCTACTACCCCTGGTGTACAGCAAGCCATCCTGCAACCAAAACTACCTAGTCTTACCTTGCTGGGCATACTCCATCAAAGCCTTGGCTGTAGGATCATGCACAAGTCCCTCCTTGATGCGTGGCACCAGTGACCCCTCTAGTTGGCTAATGGTAGCAAGGTTAGCCTTCCTGCTCAGGGTGTTTGCCACTAGGTTTGCCCGCCCCAGCTTGTACTCCATCTGGAAATCAAATTCCGTAAGAAAATCTTGCCATCTTACCTACTTAGGGGATAGCTTCTTCTACGTCTAGAAGTAGCTGGTCACCACATTGTCCGTCCTAACCATGAACCTCGACCTCAACAGGTAATGGCGCCAAGTGCGCAAGTAGTGCACCACTACAGTCATCTCCTTCTCTTGGACCGTGTACTTGCACTCAGTCTCGTTCAGTTTCCTGCTCTCGAAAGCTACTGAACGTCCCTCCTGCATCAACACGCCCCCTATGGCAAAGTCTAATGCATCCGTATGCACCTCATACGGCTTGGCATGGTATGGCAAGGCCAAGACTAACTCCTCGATCATAGCCTGCTTCAACCTGTCAAAGGCTTCCTGGCACCCTGCGCTCCACTCCCATGCTTTCCCTTTCTTGAGCAAGTCAATTAATGGCATGGCTATTGCTAAGTGACCTTTGATGAAGCACCTATAGTAGTTGACCAGCCCAAGGAACGATCTCAACTCAGTGACCTTGGCTGGCGGTTGCCACTCCAGGATGGCGTGTATCTTGCCTTCATCCATGCGTATCCTGCCACCTCCCACTATATGGCCAAGGAACGGGATCTCTTGTTGGGTGAATGAGCACTTCACCCTCTTGACAAATAGCTTGTGCACTCGCAACACCTCGAACACCTATCTTAAGTGGTCTACATGCTCTCCCAAAGTCTGGCTGTAGATCACAATGTCATCCAAATAAACCATAACAAATTGATCAAGGAATGATTGAAGTACCTTGTTCATAACGGTGCAAAATGTTGCTGGGGTGTTCGTGAGTCTGAAAGGCATCACCAAGAACTCATACAAACCATACCGAGTGACACATGCTATCTTTGGCTCATCTCCCTCCGTGATCCTGACTTGATAGTAGCCTGACCTCAAATCCAGCTTGGTGAACCACCTTGCGCTCCCAAGTTGATCGAACAAGTCCGCAATGAGGGGGATGAGGTACTTGTTCTTGATGGTTAGCTTATTCAAAGCCCGATAGTCTATGTACAATCGCAACGACCCATCATGCTTACACTGAAATAGAACCAGTGCACCATAGGGTGCCTTCGATGGCCTAATGAAGCTAGCATCAACTAACTCTTTGAGCTACTTCTTCAACTCCTCCAACTCTGGTGGAGACATTCGGTAAGGGGCTCTAGCTGGTGGCTTGGCCTCGAACACCAGCTCGATCTTGTGGTCCACCTCCCTTTTAGGTGGTAGCTTGCTAGGTAGCTTTGAGGGCATCACATCACTAAAGGTCTTCAGCACATTTAGCACCTCCAAGGGTGACTCGGTCTCCTTCTCCCTTGGCTCATCATATTTCAGGGCTGCCAAGAAGGTGTCTTCTTGTCTGCTTACCGCCTTGGCAAATTGGATGGCTGACACCACCCATGACCCAACTTCAGACCCTCTCCTCAATGGCACTAGGCATTGGTACCGTGCATCCAAGATACAAACACAATCGGCAAAAGGCACAAGTAGGGCATTAATCTGAACAAGGAAATCCAACCCAATCACAAACTCATAGTCATCAAGGGGTATTACCTCAATGGTCTCCTTGCCTTTCCAGTCTCCAAGCCGTAACTCCACTCCCCGCACTACTCCAATGGCTGGAACTTCCTTGGAGTTCACCGCTTTGATGGTACCAATCCCTTTTTGCACCTTTAGTTTGAGCTTTTGGGCTCTATCACCTAAAATAAAAAGATGTGAGGCACCTGTGTCCACCAGTGCACTCACCTTCTAACCCACAACCATCAGATCCATAAACATCAAGCCCTTTGGCTTACGACTCCTCTTACTTTGGACAGCATGGAGTACTAACAACCCAAGCTTTGCTACCCTTGACTCTGGCTTCTCATTAGACTCCTTGTCTACAGTAGCCAGCTTGCCCTTGTGTGGGTAATTGCACGCTATGTGGCTTCCTCCACATAGGTAGCATGCTAGTGGCTCTCGGTCCGCCTTTGCTTTCCACTTGCATGCTGATGGCTTCCTCTCGCCATTCTTGGTTGAACGGTCTCGATCTCCATCCTTGGACTCCCGATCACGGTCCTTCCCTTTGGACTACTTCTTTTGATCCCTATCATCCCTGCCTTTACGCTTGGGCTTGGTAGACTCGAACTTGTTCAGAGGCTTGAACTCTATCAAGGCCTCGGCAGTAGTCATGGCTTTAGCCAAGTCATGAACTCCTCTCCTTTGTAGCTCATGCTTCACCCACGACTTTAGCCCATCCATGAAAGCAAATAAGGCATCCTTCTCACCTAGATCTGAGATCTGTAGCATCAGTTCAGAGAATTTTTAGACATACTCCCTTATGTCCCCTTGCTGGCTCAGCCTGCGTAACTTTGCTCGTGCCTCATCATCGGCATACTCTGGGTAAAATTATTCTCTAAACTCCTTTTAGAACTCTGCCCAGGTTCCAATCTTGGCGCTCCCATGCCTGACATTATCACACCTGCGCCTCTACCACAATAAGGCTACATTAGTGAGATACATAGTAGCGGTGCTTACCTTTGTTGCCTCGTCTTGCATGCCCATGGCCTGGAAGTACTCCTCCATACCCCAAAGGTAGTTATCGACTTCCTTGGCCACCCCAGTCCCCTTGAACTCCTTAGGCTTGGGGACATCCAATCTGGACTTGGACACTCCAGCAAACATGCCATTCCCAATGGCAGTCTTGCAAGCAACGAGCTCACTGGTAAGCTCCTTCATCCGTTGGCGTATGGCCTTCATGCCATCATGCAAGGTCAGCACTTCAGCCTCCAAGGTCTGATTCTTTTGGGTGAACACATGCAAGCCTTTGTTGAGAGTAGCTTGCAGCTCACTTTGGATCTTCTCCCCTATGGAGTCTAGCGATGCAATGTGAGTCTCTACCCCCTCAAGCTTCTCCCCCATGTCACCCATGGTCACCTCCACCTTGGCCAGCCTACCATCCATGGTAGACCAGATATCTCTAGAATTGGCTTTCCTCCCTCTTCCATGCCCATGCTCCTGGGCCTCTGGTTGTTGGTTAGCAGCGTCACTTTGCGATGCCATCTCCTCTAACCTGCACAACACAAACACGCAGAATCGAACTTGCTCTGATACCAACTGTCATGGGCTCTGACCTTAGACTCAGAAACTATGCACCCTCAAGCTTGGAATCTCCTTCTTTATGCCTAAGTCAGCCTAAAACACAAGTGTACGGGCACTAGAACAACAGGAAGGGCTGATTACGCAAGTTAAAGAGAAACAGGATAAGAAGGCAAAATTCTGGAAATGCTCTTGTATTCACTAAAACAGAAGTGTTTGATGGTGTACAAAAGAGGGAGGAGTAGCCCTCTATTTATAGTTGAGGCTCCAGCTTACACTTCATGGCAATATCCCTAGAATAAAGGCTAAAATCATGGGATTATACAGATTACAGTCAATTAGGATGCTAGCTCCTGATTTTCAGGGTCAACCAAATCTGCCAGGATGCTGCTGCTGATCCTGCCTGCTTCCAGAAGCTTCCCTTGTGTGTCCAGCACCTTGGGCCCTTCTGGATGTGGTACGGGTAGCTTGTATGCTAGGCTTTGGTCTCACGGTCTGGCCTGCAAGTTGGGCGGGCATTCTGAACTCGTTTGCTAGGCTTTGCGTGTAGATACCCGCTAGCACGCCTAGTCTACGGGCCTCAACCTCTGGCTCGCCTGCTGGTGCGCCTGATGTGCCTGGCGTGCCCGCCCAGGGCATGACACTTGGCCCTTATATTGGCCCCCTATCCCTCATCAAACATCAAAAACTCGCACCCCCTTAAAGAGCATTTGAGATTTTATAGGTTTGCTGCCAGTAGCCATTAAAGTGTCTAAAAATGGGGACACCTTTTTCAAACGATCACAAAATCTTCTCCACTTCGAGTTTTTAGCTGAAGTTTTTTGTGCATGGCAACAAAAATACAAGGATCACCTCTACCAAATTTGGGGACAAAACTCTTTCTAAAAAAAATTTAAAAAATCTTGAACCACAAAATGTTTTGAAAATTATGAAAAAAAAAACGGGTCATCCTGCCATTAAACTTCACATGAAGGCTTAGGGGACCATTGTATGAATTTACAAGCCATGAAAATGGCATTGGCATGGCAGAAATATGAAGATGTGCTTGAACCCACTTACCACCCGTTCGATCCCCGGCTTGCGCATCCTGCCTCTCTGGTCGGCTGAGCGCCCGCATGCTCGTTTCGTGGGTTGACTTAGGCATACGAAGTTCATCCCCAATCTAAGCATACGGAGTTCATTCCCAATCTAAGATCAAACTGGACCGAGGGTTACGGCAACAGAATCTACAGCACGTAGGGGGACCGAGCCAATCCCCGGCTTGTGCATTCTACCTCTCCAGCCAGCTGAGCGCCCGCACGCCCGTTTCATGGGTTGGCTTAGGCATAGGGAGTTCATTCCATGTCTGAGCCCCAATCGGACCGAGGGTTGTGGCAGTGGGACCGATGGCACGTAGAAGGGGACCGGGCCGATCCCCAGCTTATGCATTATGCCTCTCCGGCCAGCTCAGGGCCCGCACGCTCATTGCGTGGGTTGATTTAGGCATACGGAGTTCATTCCCAGTCTAAGATCAGATCGGACCGAGGGTTGCAGCAGTAGGATCGACAACACGCAGGAGGGACTGAGCTGATCCCCAGCTTGTGCATTCTGCCTCTCTAGCTGGCTGAGCGCCCGTGTCACGCCCTGGGCGGGCGCGCCAGGCACATCAGGCGCACCAGCATGCGAGCCAGAGGTTGAGGCCCACAGACCAGGCGTGTTGGCGGGTATCTGTGCACAAAGCCGAGCAAACGAGTTCAGAACGCCCGCCCGACTTGTAGGCTAGCCCGTGAGACCAAGGCCTGGCATACAAGCTGCCCGCACCACATCCAGAAGGGCCCAAGGTGCTGGACAAGCAAGGGAAGCTTCTGGAAGCAGGCAGGATCAGCAGCAGCATCCTGGCAGATTTGGTTGACACTGAAAATCAGGAGTTAGCATCCTGATTGATTGTAATCCCATGATTTTAGCCTTTATTCTAGGGATATGCCATTAAGTTGAAGCTGAAGCCTCAACTATAAATAGAGGGCTGCTCCACCCTGATTTGTACACCATCAAACACTTCTGTTTCAGTGAATACAAGAGCATTTCTAGAATTCTATCTTGTTCATCTTGTTTCTCTTTAACTTGCGTAATTAGCCCTTCCCATTGTTCTAGTGCCCGCACGCTTGTGTTTTAGGCAGACTTAGGCACAAAGGAGGAGATTCCAAGCCTAAGGCCACACGGTTTCTGAGTCTAAGGTCAGAGCCCGTGACAGTTGGTATCAAAGCAAGTTCGATTCTGCGTGCTTGTGTTTGTGTTGTGCAGGTTAGAGGAGATGGCATCCCCGACTTGCAAATTTTGCCTTTCCAGCCGACTGAGCACCCGCACACTCATTTCGTGGGTTGACTTAGGCATACGAAGTTCATCCCCAGTCTAAGCATATGGAGTTCATTCCCAGTCTAAGATTGGACTGGACCGAGGGTTGCGGCAGCAGGATTAGCAGCACACAAAGGGGATTGGGTCGGTCCTCGACTTACGCATTCTACCTCTCCGACCGACTGAGCACCCGCACGCCTGTTTCATGGGTTGGCTTGGCGTAGAGAGTTCATTCCATGTCTAAGCCCCAACCAAACCGAGGGTTGTGGCAACGGGATCGGTAGCACACAGAGGGGGATCGGGCTGATCCCCGGCTTGCGCATTATCCCTCTTCAGCTTGCTCAGTGCCCGTACGCTCGTTTCGTGGGTTGACTTATGCATACGGAGTCCATTCCCAGTCTAAGATTGGACCAGACCGAGGGTTGTGGCAGCAGGATTGACAGCACGTAGGGGGACTAGGCCGATCCTCGGCTTGTGCATTCTGCCTTTCCGACCGGTTGAGCGCCCACACATTCATTTCGTGGGTTGGCTTAGGCATACAGAGTTCATTCCCAGTCTAAGATTTTGAGCCACGGTGCACATGCTAGGCTTGGGCATGTGCTGGTGCCGCATTTTTTTCGTCCGGGGCACCATCGTCGTAGCATCGTCGGAGAGCCTAACCGGGGGCATTGGGGGTTCCGACGATTGGGGGGGCCGGGGGGTGTGCGCACATGATGTGTGATGGGTGCTGGTACTTGGCCATTATATTGGCCCCCTATCCCTCATCAAACCTCGAGAACTCACACCCCCTTAAAGAGCATTTGAGATTTTATAGGTTTGCTGCCAGTAGCCAAAAAAGTGTCTGAAATGGGGACACTTTTTTCAAACGGTCACAAAATTTTCTCTGCTTCGAGTTTTCAGCTGAATATTTTTGTGCATGCCAACAAAAATACAAGGATCACCTCTACCAAATTTGGGGAAAAAACTCTTTCTAAAAAAATTTTAAAAAATCCTGAACCGCAAAAAGTATTGAAAATTATGAAAAATAGAAAACGGGTCGTCTTGCCACGAAACTTCACATGAAGGCTTAGGGGACCATTGTATGAATTTACAAGCAATAAAAATGGCATTGGCATGGCAGAAATATGAAGATGTGCTTGAACTTACCTACCACCCATTGGATCCGCGACTTACGCATCTTACCTCTCTGGTCGGCTGAGCGCCCGCACACCCATTTCGTGGGTTGGCTTAGGCATAGAGAGTTCATTCCATTTTTAATCCCCAGCTGGACTGAGGGTTGTGGTAGCGGGATCGACAGCACGTAGAAGGGGACCGGGTCGATCCCTGGTTTGCGCATTATGCCTCTTCGGCAGGCTCGGTGCCCGCACGCTCGTTTCGTGGGTTGACTTATGCATACGAAGTTCATTCCCAGTCTAAGATTGGACCAGATCGAGGGTTGCGGCACCAGGATCGACAGCACGCTAGGGGGACCAGGCCGATCCCCCACTTGCGCATTCTGCCTCTCCGACTGGCTGAGCGCCTGCACGCTCGTTTTGTGGGTTGGCTTAGGCATACGTAGTTCATTCCATGTCTAAGCATACAGAGTTCATTCCCAGTCTAAGATTTTGAGCCATGGTGCACATGCCAGGCTTGGGCATGTTCTGGTGCCATATTTTTTTCACCTGGGGCACCATCGCCGGAGCATCGCCGGAGAGCCTAACCGGCGGCATTAAAGTTTTGACGATTGGGGTGCTGGGGGGTGTGCGCACAAGATGTGCGATGGGTGCTGGTGCTTGGCCCTTATATTGGGCCCCTATCTATCATCAAACCTCGAGAACTCACACCCCCTTAAAGAGCATTTGAGATTTTATAGGTTTGCTGCCAGTAGCCATTAAAGTGTCTAAAATGGGGACACTTTTTTCAAATGGTCACAAAATCTTCTCCACTTCAAGTTTTTAGCTGAATGTTTTTGTGCATGCCAACAAAAATACAAGGATCACATCTACCAAAGTTGGTGACAAAACTCTTTCTAAAAAAATTTTAAAAAATCCTGAACCGCAAAAAGTTTTAAAAATCATTAAAAATAGAAAACGGGTCATCTTGCCACGAAACTTCACATGAAGGCTTAGGGGACCATTGTATGAATTTACAAGCCATAAAAATGGCATTGGCATGGCAAAAATATGAAGATGTGCTTGAACCAACCTACCACACGTTCGATCCCCGGCTTGCGCATCCTACGTATCTGGTTGGCTGAGCGCCCGTACACTCATTTCGTGGGTTGACGTAGGCATACGGAGTTCATCCCCAGTCTAAGTATACAGAGTTCATTCCCAGTCTAAGATCAGACCGAACCGAGGGTTGCAACAGCAGGATCGACAGCATGCAGGGGAGATCGGGCTGATCCCTGACTTGTGCATTCTGCCTCTCCGGTCGGCTGAGTGCCCGCATGCCTGTTTCGTGGGTTGACTTAGGCATAGGGACTTCATTCCATGTCTAAGCCTAGCTGGACCGAGGGTTGTGGCAGCGGGACTAGCAGCACGCAGTGGGGGATCGAGCTGATCCCCGACTTGAGCATTCTGCCTTTCCAGCCGGCTGAGCACCCACACGCTCATTTCATGGGTTGGCTTAGTCATAGGGAGTTCATTCCATGTAAGCCCCAGCCAGACCGAGGGTTGTGGCAACGGGACCGACAGCATGCAGAGGGGGACCGGGCCGATCCTCGACTTACGCATTTTGCCTCTCTGACCGGCTCAGCGCTCGCACGCTCGTTTCATGGGATGACTTAGGCATACAGAGTTCATTCCCAGTCTAAGATTGGATTGGACTGAGGGTTGCGGTAGTAGGATCGATAGCACACAGGAGGGACCAGGCCGATCCTCGACTTGCGCATTCTGCCTCTCCAGCCAGTTGAGTGCCCGCACGCTCGTTTCATGGGTTGGCTTAGGCATAGGAGTTCATTCCATGTCTAACCATACGGAGTTCATTCCCAGTCTAAGATCGGACCGAACTGAGGGTTACGACAGCAGGACCAACAGCAGGATCGACAACATGTAGGGGGGACTGAGCTGATCCCTGGCTTGCTCATTCTGCCTCTCCAGCTGGCTGAGGTCCTGTACGCTCGTTTCGAGGGTTGGCTTTGGCATACAGAGTTCATTCTATGTCTAGGCCCCAGTCGGATCGACGGTTGTGGTAGCAGGACCGGCAGCGGGATCGGCAGCACGCAGAGAGGGACCGGGCTGATCCCCGACTTGCGCATTATGCCTCTCCAATCGGCCTCTCCGGCTGGTTGAGCACCCGCATGCTTGTTTCATGGGTTGACTTAGGCATATGGAGTTTATACCCAGTCTAAGCATACAGAGTTCATTCCCAATATAAGATCAGATCGGACCGAGGATTGCGACAGTAGGATCCATAGCACGTAAGGGGGATCGGGCTGATCCCTACATTCTGCCTCTCCGACATAGGTGCTAGTGCTTGGCCCTTATATTGGCCCCCTATCCCTCATCAAACCTCGAGAACTCACACCCCCTTAAAGAGCATTTGAGATTTTATAGGTTTGCTGCCAGTAGCCATTAAAGTGTCTGAAATGGGGACACCTTTTTCAAACAGTCACAAAATCTTCTCCACTTTGAGTTTTTAGCTGAATTTTTTTGTGCATGCCAACAAAAATGCAAGGATCACCTCTACCAAATTTGGGGATAAAACTCTTTCTAAAAAAATTTAAAAAAAATCTCGAACCGCAAAAAAGTTTCAAAATTATGAAAAATAGAAAACGGGTCGTCTTGCCACGAAACTTCACATGAAGGCTTAGAGGACCATTGTATGAATTTACAAGAATTAAAAATGGCATTGGCATGACAGAAATATGAAGATGTGCTTGAACCTACCTACCACCTATTCGATCCTCGGCTTGCACATCCTACCTCTCTGGTCGGCTGAGTGCCTGCACGCTCATTTCGTGGGTTAACTTAGGCAGACGGAGTTCATGCCCAGTCTAAGCATACGGAGTTCATTCCCAGTCTAAGATCGGATCGGGCAGAGGGTTACGGCAGCGGGATCGGTAGCACATAGTGGGGACCAGGCCAATCCCCGGCTTGTGCATTCTTCCTTTCTGATTAGTTGAGCGCCCGCACACCCGTTTCATGGGTTGGCTTAGGCATAGAGAGTTCATTCGATGTCTAAGCCCCAGTCGGACCGAGGGTTGTGGCAGCGGGATCGGTAGCACGCAGAGGGGGATCAGGTCGATCCTCGGCTTGCGCATTATGCATCTTCGACCGACTCAACGCCCGCACGCTCGTTTCGTGGGTTGACTTAGGCATACGAAGTTCATTCCCAGTCTAAGATCAAACCGGACCGAGGGTTGCGGCAGCAGGATCGACAGAACGCAAGGGTTGATTGGGCCCATCCCCAGCTTGTGCATTATGCCTCTCCGGTCGGATTCTTCAATCGGCTGAGCGCCTGCACGCTCGTTTCATGGGTTGACTTAGGTGTACGGAGTTGATTCCCAATCTAAGCATACGAAGTTCATTCCCAGTCTAAGATCGAATCAGACCGAGGGTTGCGGCAGCAGGATCGACAGCATGCAAGGGGGACCGGGTCGATCCCCGGCTTGCGCATTCTGCCTCTCCAGTCGGCTGAGCACCTACATGCCCGTTTCGTGGGTTGGCTTAGGCATAGGGAGTTCATTCCATGTCTAAGCCCTAGCTGGACTGAGGGTTGTGGCAGCAGGATCGACAGCACGCAGAGGGGGACCGGGTCGATCCCCGGCTTGCGCATTATGCTTCATCGGCTGGCTCAGTGCCCGCACGCTTGTTTTATGGGTTGACTTATGCATACGGAGTTCATTCCCAGTCTAAGATCAGATCGGACCGAGGGTTATGCAAGCAGGATTGAAAGCACGCAGGGGGACCGGGCCAATCCCCTACTTGCGCATTTTGCCTCTCCGGTCGGCTGAGCGCCCGCACGTTCGTTTTGTGGGTTGGCTTAGGCGTACGAAGTTCATTCCATGTATAAGCCTGACCCGGACTGAGGGTTGTGGTAGCAGGATCGGTAGCGGGATCGACGGCACACAGAGGGGGATCGGGTTGATCCTCGACTTATGCATTATCCCTCTCCGATCGGCCTGTCCAGTCGGCTGAGCACCCACACACTCGTTTCATGGGTTGACTTAGGCATACGAAGTTCATCCCCAGTCTAAGCATACGGAGTTCATTCCTAGTCTAAGATCAAATTGAACCAAGGGTTGCGGTAGCAAGATCGGTAGCATGCAGAGGGTATCGATCTGATCCCCAGCTAGCGCATTCTGCCTTTCTGATCAGCTGAGCGCCCACATGCCCATTTCATGGGTTGGCTTAGGCATAGGGAGTTCATTCCTTGTCTAAGCCCCACTCGAACCGAGGGTTGTGGTAGCGGGACTGACAGCACGCAGAGGGGGATCAGGCTGATCCTCAACTTGCGTATTATGCCTCTTCGGCCGGTTCAGCACCCGCACGCTCGTTTCGTGGGTTGACTTATGTATACGAAGTTCGTTCCCTGTCTAAGATCAGACTGGACTGAGGGTTGTGGTAGCAGGAATGGCAGCACGTAGGGGGAATCGGGCCAATCCCCAGCTTGCGTATTCTGCCTCTCCGGCCGGCTGAGCGCCCGCACGCTCGTTTCGTGCGCTTAGGCATACGGAGTTCATTCCATGTCTAAGCATACGGAGTTCATTCCCAGTCTAAGATTTTGAGCATAGTGCACATGTTGGGCTCAAGCATGTATTGGTGCCACATTTTTTTCTATTGGGGCACCATCACCGGAGCATCGTCGGAGCATCACCGTAGAGCCTAACCGACGACATTGAGGGTTCCAACGATTGGGGGGGCCAGGGGGTGTGCGCACATGATGTGTGATGGGTACTGGTACTTGGCCCTTATATTGGCCCCCTATCCCTCATCAAACCTCGAGAACTCACAGCCCCTTAAAGAGCATTTAAGATTTTATAGGTTTGCTGTCAGTAGCCATTAAAGTGTCTAAAATGGGGACACTTTTTTCAAACGGTCACAAAATCTTTTCCACTTCGAGTTTTTAGCTGAATTTTTTTGTGCAAGCCAACAAAAATAAAAGGATCACCTCTACCAAATTTGGGGACAAAACTATTTCTAAAAAAATTTTAAAAAATCCCCAACCATAAAATGTTTCAAAAATCGTGAAAAATAGAAAACGGGTCATCTTGCCACGAAACTTCACATGAAGGCTTAGGGGACCATTGTATGAATTTACAAGCCATAAAAATGGCATTGGCATGGCAAAAATAAGATGATGTGCTTGAACCCACCTACCACCCGTTCGATCCCCGGCTCGCGCATCCTGCCTCTCTGGTCGACTGAGCATCCGCATGCTCGTTTCGTGGGTTGACTTAGGCATACGGAGTTCATCCCCAGTCTAAGCATACAAAGTTCATTCCTAGTCTAAGATCAGATCGGACTGAGGGTTGCGACATTATGCCTCTCCAGCTGGCTGAGCGCCCGCATGCTCGTTTTGTGGGTTGGCTTAGGCATAGGGAGTTCATTCCATGTCTAAGCCCCAGCTAGACCGAGGGTTGTGGCAGCCGGACCGATAGCACATAGAGGGGGACCGGGTCGATCTTCGGCTTGCGCATTATGCCTCTTCGACTGGCTGAGCACCCGTACGCTCGTATCGTGTGTTGACTTAGCCATATGGAGTTCATCCCCAGTCTAAGCATACGGAGTTCATTCCCAGTGTAAGATCGGACCGGACCGAGGGTTGTAGCAGCAGGATCAGCAGCACGCAGTGACGACCGGGCCGATCCCTGGCCTGTGCATTCTGCCTCTTCGGTCGGTTGAGCGCCCGCACGCCTGTTTCATGGGTTGGCTTAGGCATAAGGAGTTCATTCCATGTCTAAGCCCCAGTCGGATCGAGGGTTGTGGCAGCGGGACCAACAGCACGCAGAGGGGGATGGGGCCGATCCCCGACTTGTGCATTATGCCTCTTCGGCTAGCTCAGCATCCACATGATCCTTTCGTGGGTTGGCTTATGCATATAGAGTTCATTCCTAGTCTAAGATCGGACTAGACCGAGGGTTACGATAGCAGGATCGACAGCACGCGGGGGGGACCGGGCCGATCTTCGGCTTGCACAATCTGCCTCTCCGATTAGCTGAGCGCCCGCACGCTTGTTTCGTGGGTTGGCTTAGGCATAGGGAGTTCATTCCATGTCTAAGCCCCAGCCGGATCGAGGGTTGTGGTAGCGGGACCGGCAGCATGCAGAAGGGGATCGGGTTGATCCTCGGCTTGCACATTATGCCTCTCCGGCCAGGTCAGCTCCCGCACACTCGTTTCGTGGGTTGACTTAGGCATATGGAGTTCATTCCCAGTCTAAAGATCGGACCGGACCAAGGGTTGTGGCAGCAGGATCGACAGCACGCAAGGGGGGACCGGGCCGATCTCGAGCTTGCGCATTCTGCCTCTCCAACTGGCTGAGCGCCCGCACGCTCATTCATGAGTTGGCTTAGGCATATGGAGTTCATTCCATGTCTAAGCCCCAGCCGGACCGAGGGTTGTGGCAGCAGGATCGGTAGCACGCAGAGGGGGACCGGGCTGATACTCAGCTTGCACATTATGCCTCTTCGGTCAACTGAGCGCCCGCACGCTCGTTTCATGGGTTGACTTAGGCATACGGAGTTCTTTCCCCCAGTCTAAGCATATGGAGTCCAATACCAGTCTAAGATCAGATCAGACCAAGGGTTGCATCAGCAGGATCGGTAGCATGCAGAGGGGATCGGGTCATTCCCCGACTTGTGCATTCTGCCTCTCCGATCGGCTGAGGCCCACACGCCCATTTCGTGGGTTGGGTTAGGCATAGGGAGTTCATTCCATGTCTAAGCCCTAGTCGGACCGAGGGACCGAGGGTTGTGGCAGCGGGACCGGCAGCATGCAGAGGGGGACCGGCAGCATGCAGAGGGGGACCGGGCTGATCCTCGGCTTGTGCATTATGCCTCTTCGATCGACTTAGTGCCCACACGCTCATTTCGTGGGTTGACTTATGCATACAGAGTTCATTCCCAGTCTAAGATCAAACCAGATCAAGGGTTGCGGTAGCAAGATTACAGCATGTAGGGTGGGACTGGGTCGATCCCCGACTTGTGTATTCTGCCTCTCCGGTCGGCTGAATGCCCGCATGCTCGTTTCGTGGGTTGGCTTAGGCATATGGAGTTCATTCCATGTCTAAACATACGAAGTTCATTCCTAGTCTAAGATTTTGAGCCACGGTGGACATACTGGGCTCGGGCATGTGCTTGTGCCACATTTTTTTTGCCCGGGGCACCATCGTCGGAGCATCATCGGAGAGCCTAACTGACAACATTGAGGGTTCTGACGATTGGGGGGGCCGGGGGGTATGCGCACATGATGTGCGATGGGTTCTGGTACTTGGCCCTTATATTGGCCCCCTATCCCTCATCAAAGCTCGAGAACTCACACCCCCTTAAAGAGCATTTGAGATTTTATAGGTTGCTACCTATAGCCATTAAAGTGTCTGAAATGGGAACATTTTTTTCAAACGGTCACAAAATCTTCACCACTTCGAGTTTTTAGCTGAATATTTTTGTGCATGCTAACAAAAATACAAGGATCACCTCTACCAAATTTGGGGTCAAAAATCTCTCCAACAAAATTTTAAAAAATCCCAAACTGCAAAAAGTTTTAAAAATCATGAAAAATAGAAAACGGGTTGTCTTGCCACGAAACTTCGCATGAAGGCTTAGGGGACCATCGTATGAATTTACAAGCCATAAAAATGGCATTGGCACTTCAGAAATATGAAGATGTGCTTGAACGCACCTACCACCCGTTTGATCCCCAGCTTCCGCATCCTGCCTCTCTGGTCGGCTGAGTGCCCGCATGCTCGTTTTGTGGGTTGACGTAGGCATACAGAGTTCATCCCCAGTCTAAGCATATGGAGTTCATTCCCAGTCTAAGATCGGACCGGACCGAGGGTTGCCACAGTAGGATCGGCAGCACGCAGAGGGGATCGGGCCGATCCCCGGCTTACGTATTTTACCTCTTCAGTCGGCTAAGCGCCCACACGCCCACTTCATGGGTTGGCTTAGGCATAGGGAGTTCATTCCATGTCTAAGCCCCAGCCGGACCGAGGGTTGTGGCAGTGGGACCGGCAGCACACAGAGGGGGATCGGGCCGATCCCTGGCTTGCTCATTATGCCTCTTCGGCCGGCTTAGCGCCTGTACACTCGTTTCATGGGTTGACTTAGGCATAAGAAGTTCATTCCCAGTCTAAGATCAGACCTGATTGAGGGTTGCGGTAGTAGGATCGACAACACGTAGGGGGGATCGGGCCGATCCTCGGCTTGCGCATTCTGCCTATCCGGCCAAGTGAGCACCCGCACGCCCGTTTCATGGGTTGGCTTAGGCATAAGGAGTTCATTCCATGTCTAAGCCCCAACCGGACCGAGGGTTCTGGTAGTGGGACTGGAAGCACACAGAGGGGGACCGGGCCGGTTCTCAACTTGCGCATTATACCTTTTCGATTGGCTCAGCGCCCGCACACTCGTTTCATGGGTTGACTTAGGCATACAGAGTTCATTCCTAGTTTAAGATCAGACCTGACCGAGGGTTGCGGCAGCAAGATCGGTAGCACGCAAGGGGGGACCGGGCCGATCCCCGGCTTGCACATTCTACCTCTCCGACTGACTGAGCACCCGTACGCTCGTTTCGTGGGTTGACTTAGGCATACAGAGTTCATCCCCAGTCTAAGCAGATGGAGTTCATTCCCAGTCTAAGATCAAACCGAACCGAGGGTTATGACAGTAGGATCGACAGTACACAGTGGGAACAGGCCGATCCTTGACTTGCGCATTCTGCCTCTCCGGCCGGCTGAGCGCCCGCACGCTCGTTTCATGGGTTGGCTTAGGCATAGGGAGTTCATTCCATGTCTAAGCCCCAGTCAGACCGAGGGTTGACTTATGCATACGGAGTTCATTCCCAGTCTAAGATCAGACTGGACAAAGGGTTGCGACAGCAGGATCGACAGCACATAGGAGGGACTGAGAGCACGCAGAGGGAGACTGGGACGATCCCCAGCTTACGCATTATGCCCCTTCGGTCGGCTCAATGCCCGTACGCTCGTTTCATGGGTTGACTTAGGCATACGGAGTTCGTTCCCAGTCTAAGATTGGATTGGACCGATGGTTGCAAATAGCAGGATCAATAGCACGTAGGGAGGGACTGAGCCGATCCTCGACTTTTGCATTCTGCCTCCCCGGTCGGCTGAACGCCCGCACACTCGTTTCATGGTTTGGCTTAGGCATACGGAGTTTATTCCATGTCTAAGCTTACGAAGTTCATTCCTAGTCTAAGATTTTGAGCCACGGTGCACATGCTGGGCTTGGGCATGTGCTGGTGTCGCATTTTTTTTGCTCGGGGCACCATCGCTGGAGCATCGCCGGAGAGCCTAACCGGCGGCGTTGGGGGTTCCGACGATTAGGTGGGTGGGGGGGTGTGTGCACATGATGTGCGATGGGTGCTGGTACTTGGCCTTTATATTGGTGCCCTATCCCTCATCAAACCTCGAGAAGTCACACCCCCTTAAAGAGCATTTGAGATTTTATAGGTTTGCTACCAGTAGCCATTAAAGTTTCTAAAATGGGGACACTCTTTTCAAACGGTCACAAAATCTTCTCCACTTTGAGTTTTTGGCTGAATGTTTTTGTGCATGCCAAACAAAATACAAGGATCACCTCTACCAAATTTGGGGACAAAAATCTTTCTAAAAATATTTTAAAAAATCCCGAGCCATAAAAAGTTTCAAAAATCATGAAAAATAGAAAACGGGTCGTCTTGCCACGAAACTTCACATGAAGGCCTAGGGGACCATTGTATGAATTTACAAGCCATAAAAAGGGCATTGGCACAGCAAAAATATGAAGATGTGCTTGAACCCACCTACCACCCATTCGATCCTCGGCTTACGCATCCTGCCTCTCTGGTCGACTGAGTGCCCGCACGCTCGTTTCGTTTGTTGACTTAGGCATATGGAGTTCATCACCAGTCTAAGCATATGGAGTTCATTCCCAATCTAAGATCGGACCGGACCAAGGGTTACAGCAGCAAGATCGACAGCACACAGGGGGGACGGGTCGATCCCCGGCTTACACATTCTACCTCTCCGACCGGCTGAGCACCCGCACGCCCGTTTCGTGGGTTGGCTTAGGCATAAGAAGTTCATTCCATGTCTAAGCCCCAGCCGGATCGAGGGTTGTGGTAGCGGGACCGGTAGCATGCAGTGGGGGACCGGGCTGATCCTTTGCTTGCGCATTATGCCTCTCCAGCTGGTTGAGCGCCCGCACATTCATTTCGTGGGTTGGCTTAGGCATACGGAGTTCATTCCATGTCTAAGCCCCAGTCGGACCGAGGGTTATGGTAGCAGGACCAGCAGTGGGATCAGTAGCACACATAGGGGGATCGAGCTAATCATCGGCTTACGCATTATGCCTCTTCGACCGACCTCTTCGGTCAGCTGAGTGCCCGTACACTCGTTTCATGGGTTGACTTAGGCATACGGAGTTCATCCCCAGTCTAAGCATATAGAGTTCATTCCCAGTCTAAGATCAGACTGGACCGAGGGTTCTGATAGCAGGATCGACAGTACGCAGGGGGGACTGGGCTGATCCCTGGCTTGCGCATTCTACCTCTTCGGTCGACTGAGTGCCCGCACACCTGTTTCATGGGTTGGCTTAGGCATAGAGAGTTCATTCCATGTCTAAGCCCCAGCCAGATCGAGGGTTGTGGCAGCGGGAATGTTAGTATGCAGAGGGGGATCGGGCTGATCCCCAGCTTACGCATTATGCCTCTTCGGCCGGCTCAGCGCCCGTACGCTCATTTCATGGGTTGACTTATGCATACGGAGTTCATTCCTAGTGTAAGATCGGATCGGACCGAAGGTTGCAGTAGTAGGATCGACAGCATACAGGGGGGATCGGGTTTGTGCATTCTACCTCTCCGACCGGCTGAGTGCCCGTACACTCGTTCCGTGGGTTGGCTTAGGCATACGGAGTTCATTCAATGTCTAAGCATACGGAGTTCATTCCCAGTCTAAGATTTTAAGCCACGGTGTACATGCTGGGCACGGGCACGTGCTGGTGCCGTATTTTTTTCACCTGGGCACCATCGTCGGAGCATCGTCGAAGCATCACCGGAGAGCCTAACCTGTGGCATTAGGGGTTTCAGCGATTGGGGGGCCGGGGGGTGTGCACACATGATGTGCGATGGGTGCTGGTACTTGGCCACTATATTGGCCCCATATCCCTCATCAAACCTCGAGAACTCACACCCCCTTAAAGAGCATTTGAGATTTTATAGGTTTGCTACCAGTAGCCATTAAAGTTTCTGAAATGGGGACACTTTTTTCAAACGATCACAAAATCTTTTCCACTTTGAGTTTTTGGCTGAAGTTTTTTGGGCATGCCAACAAAAATACAAGGATCACCTCTACCAAATTTGGGGACAAAAATCTTTCTAAAAACATTTTAAAAAATCCCGAGCCATAAAAAGTTTCAAAAATCGTGAAAAATAGAAAACGGGTCATCTTGCCATGAAACTTCACATGAAGGCTTAGGGGACCATTGTATGAATTTACAAGCCATAAAAAGGGCATTGGCACAGCAAAAATATGAAGATGTGCTTGAACCCACCTACCACCCGTTCGATCCTCGGCTTGTTTATCCTGCCTCTTTGGTCGACTGAGTGCCCGCACGCTCGTTTCGTTTGTTGACTTTGGCATACGGAGTTCATCACCAGTCTAAGCATATGGAGTTCATTGCCAATCTAAGATCAGACCGGACCGAGGGTTACAGCAGCAGGATCGACAGTATACAGGGGGGACCGGGTTGATCCCCGACTTGCGCATTCTGCCTCTCTGGCCGGTTGAGCACCCGTACGCCCGTTTCATGGGTTGGCTTAGGCATAAGAAGTTCATTCCATCTCTAACCCCTAGTCGGACAGAGGGTTATGGTAACGGGACTGGTAGGACGCAGTAGAGGATCGGGCTGATCCCCGACTTACGCATTATGCCTCTCTAGCCGGCTCAGCGCCCGCACGCTCATTTCGTGGGTTGGCTTAGGCATACGGAGTTCGTTCCATGTCTAAGCCCCAGTCGGACCGAGGGTTGTGGTAGCAGGACCAGCAGCCCCGGCTTGCGCATTATGCCTCTCCGGCCGGCCTCTCCGGTCAGCTGAGCGCCCGTACACTAATTTCATGGGTTGACTTAGGCATACGGAGTTCATCCCCAGTCTAAGCATACAGAGTTCATTCCTAGTCTAAGATCAGACCAGACCGAGGGTTACGATAGCAGGATCGGTAGTATGCAGGGGGGACTGGGCCAATCCCCGGCTTGCACATTCTGCCTCTCTGGTCGACTGAGCACCCACACGCTTGTTTCATGGGTTGGCTTAGGCATAGGGAGTTCATTCCATGTCTAAACCCCAGCCAGACCGAGGGTTGTGGTAGCGGGATTGGCAGCATGCAGAGGGGGATCAGGCTGATCCCTGGCTTGCGCATTATGGCTCTTCGGCCGGCTCAGCGCCCGCACACTCGTTTCATGGGTTGCCTTATGCATACGGAGTTCATTCCTAGTGTAAGATCAGACCGAACCAAGGGTTGCAGCAATAGGATCGACAACATGCAGGGGGACCAGGTTTGTGCATTCTGCCTCTCCGATCGACTGAGCGCTCGCACACTCGTTTCGTGAGTTGGCTTAGGCATACGGAGTTCATTCCATGTCTAAGCATACGGAGTTCATTCCCAGTCTAAGATTTTGAGCCACGGTGCACATGCTGGGCTCGGGCATGTTCTGGTACCGTGTTTTTTTCACCTGGGGCACCATCGTCGGAGCATCGTCGGAGCATCGCCGGAGAACCTAACCTACAACATTGAGGGTTTCAGCGGTTGGGGGGGCCGGGGGGTGTGCACACATGATGTGCGATGGGTGCTGGTACTTGGCCATTATATTGGCCCCCTATCCCTCATCAAACCTCGAGAACTCACACCCCCTTAAAGAGCATTTGAGATTTTATAGGTTTGCTGCCAATAGACGTTAAAGTGTCTGAAATGGGGACACTTTTTTCAAACGGTCACAAAATCTTTTCCACTTTGAGTTTTTAGCTGAGTTTTTGGCACGACAGAAATATGAAGATGTGCTTGAACCCACCTACCACCCATTCGATCCTTGACTTACGCATACTGCCTCTCTGGTCGGTTGAGCACCCGCACGCTCGTTTCATAGGTTGACTTAGGCATACGGAGTTCATCCCTAGTCTAAGCATATGAGGTTCATTCCCAGTCTAAGATCGGATCGGACCGAGGGTTGCAACAGCAGGATCGACAGCACTCAGGGGGGACCAGGCCGATCCTCGGCTTACGCATTCTGCCTCTTCGGTCGGCTAAGGGCCTGCACGCCCGTTTCGTGGGTTGGCTTAGGCATAGGGCGTTAATTCCATGTCTTAGCCCCAACTAGATCGAGGGTTGTGGTAGCAAGACCGGCAGCATGTAGAGGGGGATCAAGCCGATCCCCGACTTGTGCATTATGCCTCTCTGGCTAGCTCAGCGCCCACATGCTCGTTTCATGGGTTGGCTTAGGCATACGGAGTTCATTCCATGTCTAAACCCCTACCGGACCAAGAGTTGTGGCAGCAGGACTGGCAGCGAGATCGACATCACGCAGAGGGGGGCTGGGCTGATCCCCAGCTTGTGCATTATGCCTCTCCTGCTGGCCTCATCGGCCTGCTGAGTGCCCGTATGCTCATTTCGTGGGTTGACTTAAGCATACGGAGTTCATCCCCAGTCTAAGCATATGGAGTTCATTCCCAGTCTAAGATTGGACCAGACCGAGGGTTGCGACAGCAGGATCAGTAGCATGCAGTGGGGATCGAGCTGATCCCAGACTTACGCATTCTGCCTCTTTGGCCGACTGAACGCCCGTACCCCCGTTTTATGGGTTGGCTTAGGCATAGGGAGTTCATTCCATGTCTATGCCCCAGTCGGATCGAGGGTTGTGGTACAGGATTGGTAGCACACAGAGGGGGTCGAGTCGATCCTCGGCTTGCGTATTATGCCTCTCCGATCGGCTCAGCACCCGTACGCTCATTTTCATGGGTTGGCTTAGGCATACGGAGTTTATTCCATGTCTAAGCCCCAGTCGAACCGAGGGTTGTGGCAGTAAAATCGGCAACGGGATTGACAGTACGTAGAGGGGGACCGAGCTGATCCTCGACTTGCTCATTATACCTCTCTGGCCGACTGAGTGCCCGTGCGCTCGTTTCATGGGTTGACTTAGGCATACGGAGTTCATCCTCAGTCTAAGCATACAGAGTTTATTCCCAGTCTAAGATCGGATCGGATCGGGGGTTACGGTAGCAGGATCGGTAGCACGCAATGGGGATCGAGCCGATCCCCGATTTGCGCATTCTGCGTCTCCAGTCGGCTGAGCGCTCGCACGCCCATTTCGTGTGTTGGCTTAGGCATAGGGAGTTTATTCCATGTCTAAGCCCCAGCCGGACCGAGGGTTGTGGTAGCAGGACCAGTAGCATACAGAGAGGGACCGGGCCGATCCCCGGCTTGCACTTTATGCCTCTCTGGTTGGCTCAGTGCCCGCACGCTCATTTTGTAGGTTGGCTTAGGCATACGGAGTTCATTCCATGTCTAAGCCCCAGCCGGATAGAGGGTTGTGGTAGTAGGTCTGGCAGCGGGATCGACAGCATGCAGAGGGGGAACGGACTGATCCCTAGCTTGCGCATTATGCCTTTCCGACCGGTTGAGCACCCGTACACTCATTTCGTGGGTTGAATTAGGCATACGGAGTTCATTCCCAGTCTAAGATCGGATTGGATCGGGGGTTGCGATAGCAGGATCGATAGCACGCAGGGGGACTAGATCGATCCCCGGCTTGCGCATTCTACCTCTCTGACCGACTGAGAGCCCGCACGCCCGTTTCATGGGTTGGCTTAGGCATAGGGAGTTCATTCCATGTCTAAGCCCCAGCTAGACCGAGGGTTGTGGCAGTGGGACCGGCAGCACACAGAGGGGGACCGAGCCGATCCCCGGCTTGCGCATTATGCCTCTCTAGCTGGCTCAGCGCCTGTACGCTCATTTCGTGGGTTGACTTAGGCATATGAAGTTCATTCCATGTCTAAGCCCCAACCGGACAGAGGGTTGTGGTAGTAGGTCTGGCAGTGGGATCGACAGCATGCAGAGGGGGAATGGGCTGATCCCCAGCTTGCGCATTATGCCTCTCCGACCGGCCTCTCCGACCGGCCTCTCCGACCGGTTGAGCACCCGTACGCTCGTTTCGTGGGTTGACTTAGGCATACGAAGTTCATTCCCAGTCTAAGATCGGATCGGATCGGGGGTTGCGACAGCAAGATCGATAGCACGTAGGGGGGACCAGGTCGATCCCTGGCTTGCGCATTCTACCTCTCCGATCGGCTGAGAGCTCGCACGCCCATTTCATGGGTTGGCTTAGGCATAGGAAGTTCATTCCATGTCCAAGCCCCAGTCAGATCGAGGGTTGACTTATGCATACGGAGTTCATTCCCAGTCTAAGATCAGACCAAACCAAGGGTTGTAGTAGTAGGATCGATAGCACATAGGAGGGACCGATCGCACGCAGAGGGAGATCGGGACGATCCCCGGCTTACGCATTATGCCCCTCCGGCTGGCTCAATGCCCGTACGCTCGTTTCATGGGTTGACTTAGGCATACGGAGTTCGTTCCCAGTCTAAGATCAGATTGGACCGGTGGTTGTGGTAGCAAGATCGATAGCACGTAGGGAGGGACCGAGCCGATCCCCGACTTTTGCATTCTGCCTCCTCGGTCGACTGAGCGCCCGCACGCTCGTTTCGTGGGTTGGCTTAGGCATACGGAGTTCATTCCATGTCTAAGCTTACGAAGTTCATTCCCAGTCTAAGATTTTGAGCCACGATGCACATGCTGGGCTTGGGCATGTGTTGGTGTCGCATTTTTTTCGCTCGGGGCACCATCGCTGGAGCATCATCGGAGAGCCTAACCGACGACACAGGGGTTCCGACGATTAGGTGGGCCGGGGGGTGTGCGCACATGATGTGCGATGGGTGCTGGTACTTGGCCTTTATATTGGTGCCCTATCCCTTGTCAAACCTCGAGAACTCACACCCCCTTAAAGAGCATTTGAGATTTTATAGGTTTGCTACCAGTACCCATTAAAGTTTCTGAAATGGGGATACTTTTTTCAAACGGTCACAAAATCTTCTCCACTTTGAGTTTTTGGCTAAATTTTTTTGTGCATGCCAACAAAAATACAAGGATCACCTCTACCAAATTTGGGGACAAAAATCTTTCTAAAAATATTTTAAAAAATCCCGAGCCATAAAAAGTTTCAAAAATCATGAAAAATAGAAAACGGGTCGTCTTGCCACGAAACTTCACATGAAGGCCTAGGGGACCATTGTATGAATTTACAAGCCATAAAAAGGGCATTGGCATAGAAAAAATATGAAGATGTGCTTGAACCCACCTACCACCCGTTCGATCCTCAACTTGCACATCCTGCCTCTCTGGTCGACTGAGTGCCCGCACGCTCGTTTTCTTTGTTCACTTAGGCATATGGAGTTCATCACCAATCTAAGCATACAATGTTCATTTCCAATCTAAGATCGGATCGGATCGAGGGTTACGGCAGTAAAATGACAGCACGTAGGGGGACCGGGTCGATCCCCGGCTTACGCATTCTGCCTCTCCGACTGGCTGAGCACCCGCACGTCCTTTTCATGGGTTGGCTTAGGCATAAGAAGTTCATTCCATGTCTAAGCCCCAGCCGGACTGAGGGTTGTGGTATCGAGACTGGTAGCACGTAGTGGGGGACCAGGCCGATCCCCGACTTGCGCATTATGCCTCTCCAGCTGGCTTAGCGCCCGCACGCTCGTTTCGTGGGTTGGGTTAGGCATACGGAGTTCATTCCATGTCTAAGCCCCAGTTGGATCAAGGGTTGTGGCAGCAGGACCAGCAGCGGGATCAGTAGCACATAGAGGGGGATCGAGCTGATCCTCGACTTGTGCATTATGCCTCTCCGACCGGCCTTTTCGATCGGTTGAGCGCCCGTACACTCGTTTCATGGGTTGACTTATGTATACGGAGTTCATCCCCAGTCTAAGCATACAGAGTTCATTCCCAGTCTAAGATCGAATCAGACCGAGGGTTTCGATAGCAGGATCGACAGTACGTAAGGGGGACTGGGCCGATCCCTGGCTTGCGCATTCTACCTCTCCGGCCGACTGAGCGCCCGCATGCCTGTTTCATGGGTTGGCTTAGGTATAGGGAGTTCATTCCATGTCTAAGCCCCAGCTAGATCGAGGGTTGTGGCAACGGGACTGGCAGTATGCAGAGGGGGATCGGGCTGATCTCCGGTGTCATGGTCAGGCCTTGGTCTTGCCATGACCGACCCTGAACCGAGCAATGGTCAAGATCGAGCTGGCGGGCAAATGGTTCTAAGGAATGTGGGCGTGCATTCGGAGCTTGGGAACATGATGCTAACATGTTGTGGGGCCAATGGGAGCCCTGAGCCGTAAGATACGCGGGGATGTTCGGGACAGTGGTCGGACACCCTCGAGCCAAGTAGTCTGGTGGGTGCCATCTGTGGAAGCAGTGTGCGAGCATTCCGAGCATGAGAATAGGTTGGGGACATCGTGTGTGGATGGTCCATGTCCTAAATGCCGAGATATCCAGGTAAGTATAAGGCATTACGCCAGTGCCCTGGGACCAGCTAGCCAAATAGGTGCTGTCGGTCGAAGCCATGTGTGGGCACCTTCGAGTGGGTTGGTGGAGCAACGAGCAGAGTAAAGGAGCAATGGTGACCAAGAAGAAGGTTATGGGGACCTGAGTTAGCTGGAGAAAGGCCCTAAGGCGGTTGGGCAGAAAAGTGTCCCTGTTTCAAAAATTCTTACGGTCACTGGTAGCAGATTGGGAAAATCTCTAACGCTCTTTATAGGAGGATGTCTGGTGTCAGCTCTCCACCACCCCCTTGGCTAGTGGGCAGGCGGGGGCCTGGCTAGTCTGAAGTGAGCTACTCCTAGTCACTAGTGGTGGCTAGGTGGGCGGGCATCGTAGGGTCACGAGCGTGGCACGATGTTTCCTCGGGTCACGGTAAACCCGGGGGTGATTGGGGCCGACGGGCCTCGTATCGTGCCTTTGCGTTGAACCATGGGGTTTGGATGGTACAGATCGTTAGGCCCCTCGATTTCCCCTCCTCAAGTCGAAAGGATCATGTGATGGTGTTTGTGTAGAAGGGATACCATCGAGCCAAAGGGATGCGTGGGCTAGCCAGCAGGCACGCTGCTAGACCCCTGTGGCCAGTCGGGCTGGTGTGCTACAGCTAGGGCAGTCCACCCCAGTCCCCTTGCGGGACTAGCATGATGTTGGGTGTCAATCATTCGTGTGGGCGGCCGATATTGATGCTAAAGGGCGTAAGTCCTAAGAACCGAGTCCCGTGGGATGAGATGAGCCTAAAGGCTCTGAACTGGCTGCTGACCAGCTTGATTGGGGTGCTTGCATAAACTTGATACGGGAGCTTGCGTATCATACAGGCGGGCATGGTGTTGGGTTCTCACCATGCCAAGATGTGATAACATCAAGAGAACCGGGGCTGTGTGCCCCTACGAGATTCGAGGGTCGAGGCTCGAAGCATTAAGCCTTGCGGCCAGAGCTGGGTGCTCATGGTCACTTGGAGAACAGTGGGCCGATGCGTGATGAGAGATGGGTTCCTCTCTATCGAGTTCAGAATAAGCAACCCTACGGGGCCAAAAGCCAGAAAAAGCTTGTGGGCATGCGCCTTGAAGGATTGAATTTGGTCAGTCCGCGAAGAAAAATGGGCATGGTGAAGGTTGACCTAGACTATGAGAAGTCTTGGTGCCACACGGTCGCGTGATTTCAGTAGGAGGAATGTGTGGACCATGACAATTGGTATCAGAGCCTAGGTTGGCTCAATGGCGAGATATACACGACCTATGTGTGGGTCATGTGATGCGAAATTGAGGTGGTGCTAAGCTCAAATGGAGCTATCGAGATGCAATTATGGGTTATGTGTCGATAGAGGCTCAGAAATGAGCTAGCGACGCGTGCTGTGGGTAATATTGGGCCTAGGTAAAATGGCTCTCGAGTAGGCTCTTGGATGCCAAGCAAAAGGGCACCAGAGTCTAGCCTCACCTAGGAAAAGGGTGTTGGCATATGTTGAGGCATGTGATGCCTTACGGTGGAAGGAACCGTAGTGAGACCATGATGCGAAAAGGGGCTTACACCATGAAATGGTGTTGCGTAAGGCCATGTGGGCTGAGTGAATCTTGTCCTGAGGGGCAAGAGGTATCGAGTTTCAAGATTAATTACTAATGTGTGCACTTGCTACATGGTGCAGGTGCCTTAGTGGGGACGCAAGCCGAGGTATTTGGGTCCAAGCATGGAATCCTTGCACAAAGGAGTATGGAGTGGCCAAAGATTGAAGCCACAAGTGGGATGGTCAGTGGACCATAGGCTGCGATGGTCAGTGGACCAGGAGTTCTCCTGGTCAGAAGATCACGGGGGTGTGTGATTCAGTGAATCGAGTCTGTGTTGGCCGATAAGAAAGGCTTCACATGAGCTGTGGTGGTCGGTAGGCCACAACAGGGTGTAATCGAGCGAGACAAGCAAAAAGGGAAATGGCTAGTTCATAAGGCCTCAGGCGTGTAGGTCAATGGACCTTGAGGATTGAGTGGATGAATCCCCAAGTCGAGCTAAGCAGTGAACTAGGTGTTCTGTTAGATCAGTGGATCTCTGAGTATAAGCGGATTTTGGGATGTCCTAAGAATTGGGCCAGAGTCAAAACTATCGAACAATAGAACCATCAAGGAGATATGGTTGCACGTAATATTGTGCTGAGTTTCAAGTAAAAGTGGGGGAGACCTGTCAATTCCCCGTGAGACGGAGCCAAGATAGAGGAGCTTGGACAGTGGAGCACGGTGTTTAAGTCGGGGGCAAAGATCGAGTTAGCGCACTTTAAGGTGCCGTCTTGGGGGCGGTTGGCCAGAGGGCCACACCTAGAGAGGTGACCTTGGAGGGGCCGAGAGGACCCAAGTTGGGAGATGACCAAAGTGCCTGAATGCCACTGTGCTAGGGTCTATCATGTAGGGTGCCGTATGAGTGCGGTTGACCTAAGCACCACACCCAGAGGGGTGCATCAGTGGGTTGATGCTGCAAGCGTGCAGTTGGTGTGAGGGGTCACATCCAGTGGGACGCACCAATGAGTGGCAAAGCAGGTGGTCATTCATTCTACTGAGGGTCATTGATCAATGAGGGTGCCTCAAGGTTGCGACATGACATGATCAAGAGGTGAAGCCATGGTATGGCCCATATGGAACAACCAAGACAAGGTTAAATGATTCGAGCAGGAACCGAGCTGAGCAGCAGGAGTGCGACAATGTGACCCATCTACATCAACAATGGACGAGTACTGTGGACGGTGCCTTATGTGACGGGACCTCGACCTAATTCTTGAGGGCACAAGTGAGAGACATATGAGTAAATGTCAGCTGTGTGCAACAAGATAGTTGGGTGTGGTCTAGGCATCGATGAAGGCATCGACATAATAAGTGGGGGAGAGTGTCATGGTCAGGCCTTGGTCCTGCCATGACTGACCCTGAACCGAGCAGCGATCAAGATTGAGCTGGCGGGAAAGCGGTTCTAAGGAATGCGGGCATGCATTCGGAGCTTGGGAACATGATGCTAACATGTTATGGGGGCAATGGGAGCCCTGAGCTACAAGATACGCGGGGAAGTTTGGGACAGTGGTCGGACACCCTCGAGCCAAGTAGCCTGGTGGGTGCCATCTGTGGAAGCAGTGTGTGGGCATTCCGAGCATGAGAATAGGTTGGGGACATCGTGTGTGGATGGTCCATGTCCTAAACCCCGAGATATGCAGGTAAGTATAAGGCATTACGTCGGTGCCTTGGGACCAGCTAGCCAGACAGGTGCTATCGGTCGAAGCCATGTGTGGGCACCTTCGAGTGGGTTGGTGAAGCAACGAGCAGAGTAAAGGAGCAATGGTGACCAAGAGGAAGGTTACGGGGCCCTGAGTTAGCTGGAGAAAGGCCCTGAGGTGGCTGGGCAGAAAAGTGTCCCCATTTCAGACATTCTTACGGTCACTGGTAGCAGATTGGGAAAATCTCTAACGCTCTTTATAGGGGGATGTCTGGTGTCAACTCTCCACCACCCCCTTGGCTAAAGGGCAGGCGGGGGCCTGGCTAGTCTGAAGTGAGCTACTCCTAGTCACTAGTGGTGGCTAGGTGGGCGGGCATCATAGGGTCACGAGCGTGGCATGATGTTTCCTCGGGTCACGGTAAACCCAGAGGCAATTGGGGCCGGCGGGCCTTGTATCGTGCCTTTGCGTTGAACCATGGGGTTTGGACAGTAGAGATTATTAGGCCCCTCGGTTTCCCTTTCTCGAGCTGGAAGGATCATGTGATGGTGTTTGCATAGGAGGGATACCATCGAGCCAAAGGGATGTGCGGGCTAGCCAGCAGGCACGCTGCTAGACCCCTGTGGCCAGTCGGGCTGGTGTGCTACAGCTAGGGCAGTCCACCCCAGTCCCTTTGCGGGACTAGCATGATGTTGGGTGTCAATCATGCGTGCGGGTGGCCGATATTGATGCTAAAGGGTGTAAGTCCTAAGAACCGAGTCCCGTGGGACGAGATGAGCCTAAAGGCTTTGAGTTGGCTGCTGACCAGCTTGATTGGGGTGCTTGCGTAAACTTGATACGGGAGCTTGCGTATCATACGGGCAGGCATGGTGTTGGCTTCTCACCATGCCAAGATGTGATAACATCAAGAGAACCGGGGCTGTGTGCCCCTACGAGATTCGAGGGTCGAGGCTCGAAGCATTAAGCCTTGCGGCCAGAGCTGGGTGATCATGGTCACTTGGAGAACAGTGGGCCGATGCACGATGAGAGATGGGTTCCTCTCTATCGAGTTTGGAATAAGCAACCCTACGGGGCCAAAAGCCAGAAAAGGCTTGTGGGCATGTGCCTTGAAGGATTGGATTTGGTCGGTCCGCGAAGAAAAATGGGCATGGTGAAGGCTGACCTAGACTATGAGAAGTCTTGGTGCCACACGGTCGCGTGATTTCAGTAGGAGGAACGCATAGACCGTGACACTCGGCTTGCGCATTATGCCTCTTCGGCCGGCTCAGCAGCCGTACGCTCATTTCATGGGTTGACTTATGCATACAGAGTTCATTCCTAGTGTAAGATCGGACCGGACAGAAGGTTGTAGCAATAGGATCGACAGCATGCAGGGGGGACCGGGTTTGTGCATTCTGCCTCTCTGACCGGCTGAGCGCCCGCATGCTCGTTTCGTGGGTTGGCTTAGGCATACGGAGTTCATTCCCAGTCTAAGATTTTGAGCCACGGTGTACATGCTGGGCATGGGCATGTGCTGGTGCCGTATTTTTTTCGCCTGGGGCACCATCGTTGGAGCATCGTCAGAGCATCGCCGGAGAGCCTAACCTGTTGCATTAGGGGTTTCAGCGATTGGGGGGGCCGGGGGGTGTGCACACATGATGTGGGATGGGTACTGGTACTTGGCCGTTATATTGGCCCCCTATCCCTCATCAAACCTCGAGAACTCACACCCCCTTAAAGAGCATTTGAGATTTTATAGGTTTGCTACCAATAGCCATTAAAGTTTCTGAAATGGGGACACTTTTTTCAAACGGTCACAAAATCTTCTCCACTTTGATTTTTTGGCTGAATTTTTTTGTGCATGCCAACAAAAATACAAGGATCACCTCTACCAAATTTGGGGACAAAAATCTTTCTAAAAACATTTTAAAAAATCCCGAGACATAAAAAGTTTCAAAAATCGTGAAAAATAGAAAACGGGTTGTCTTGCCATGAAACTTCACATGAAGGCTTAGGGGACCATTGTATGAATTTACAAGCCATAAAAAGGGCATTGGCATAGCAAAAATATGAAGATGTGCTTGAACCCACCTACCACCCATTCGATCCTCGGCTTGCGCATCCTGCCTCTTTGGTCGACTGAGTGCCCGCACGCTCATTTCGTTTGTTGACTTTGGCATACGGAGTTCATCACCAGTCTAAGCATACGAAGTTCATTTCCAATCTAAGATCAGACCGGACCGAGGGTTACAGTAGCATGATCGACAGCACGCAGGGGGGACCAGGTTGATCCTCGACCTGCACATTCTACCTTTCCGGCTGGCTGAGCACCCGTACGCCCATTTCATGGGTTGGCTTAGGCATAAAAAGTTCATTCCATGTCTAAGCCCCAGCCGGACCGGGGGTTATGCTAGCAAGACCGGTAGCACGCAATGGAGAATCGGGCTAATCCCCGGCTTGCACTTTCTGCCTCTCCGGCCGACTGAGTGCCCACACGCCTGTTTCATGGGTTGGCTTAGGCATAGGGAGTTCATTCCATGTCTAAGCCCCAGCCAAACCAAGCGTTGTGGCCGCGGGACTGGCAGCATGCAGAAGGGGATTGAGCTGATCCCCGGCCTGTGCATTATGCCTCTTCGGCTAGCTCAGCACTCGCACGGTCGTTTCATGGGTTGACTTATCATACGGAGTTCATTCCTAGTGTAAGATCGGACCGGACCAAGGGTTGCAGCAGTAGGATCGACAGCATGTAGGGGGACCAGGTTTACGCATTCTACCTCTCCGACCGACTGAGCGCTCGCACGCTCGTTTCATGGGTTGGCTTAGGCATACAAAGTTCATTCCATGTCTAAGCGTACGGAGTTCATTCCCAGTCTAAGATTTTGAGCCACGATGCACATGCTGGGCTCAGGAATGTGCTGGTGCCGTATTGTTTTCGCCTGGGGCACCATCGTCGGAGCATCGCCAGAGAGCCTAACCTGCGACATTGGGGGTTTCAGCGATTGGGGGGCCCGGGGGGTGTGCACACATGATGTGCGATGGGTGCTGGTACTTGGCCATTATATTGGCCCCCTATCCCTCATCAAACCTCGAGAACTCATACCCCCTTAAAGAGCATTTGAGATTTTATAGGTTTGCTGCCAGTAGACGTTAAAGTGTCTGAAATGGGGACATTTTTTTAAAACGGTCACAAAATCTTCTCCACTTTGAGTTTTTAGCTGAGTTTTTGGCACGACAGAAATATGAAGATGTGCTTGAACCTACCTACCACCCGTTCGATCCCCGACTTGCGCATCCTGCCTCTCTGGTCGGCTGAGCTCCCATACGCTCGTTTCGTGGGTTGACTTAGGCATACGGAGTTTATCCCCAATCTAAGCATATGAAGTTCATTCCCAGTCTAAGATCGGACCGAACCGAGGGTTGCAGCAGCAGGATCGACAGCACGTAGGGGGGATCGAGCCGATCCTCGACTTGCGCATTCTGCCTCTTCAGTCTGCTGAGCGCCTGCATGCCCGTTTCATGGGTTGGCTTAGGCATAGGGAGTTAATTCCATGTCTTAGCCCCAACTAGACTGAGGGTTGTGGTAGCGGGACCGGCAGCACGTAGCGGGACTGGCACCATCGTCGAAGCATCGCTGGAGAGCCTAACCGGCGGCATTGGGGGTTCCAATGATTGGGGGGGCCGGGGGGTGTGCGCACATGATGTGTGATGGGTGCTGGTACTTGGCCCTTATATTGGCCCTCTATCCCTCGTCAAACCTCAAGAACTCACACCCCCTTAAAGAGCTTTTGAGATTTTATAGGTTTGCTGCCAGTAGCCATGAAAGTGTCTAAAATGGGGACACTTTTTTCAAACGGTCACAAAATCTTCTCCACTTTGAGTTTTTGGCTGAATTTTTTTGTGCATGCCAACAAAAATACAAGGATCACCTCTACCAAATTTGGGGACAAAACTCTTTCTAGAAAAAGTTTAAAAAATCCCAAATCGCAAAAAGTTTCAAACGTCATGAAAAATAGAAAATAGGTCGTCTTGCCACGAAACTCCACATGAAGGCTTAGGGGACCATTGTATGAATTTACAAGCCATAAAAATGGCATTGGCTTGGCAGAAATATAAAGATGTGCTTGAACCCACCTACCACCCGTTCGATCCCCAGCTTGCCCATCCTACCTCTCTGGTCAGCTGAGCGCCCGCACGCTCGTTTCATGGGTTGACTTAGGCATAATGAGTTCATCCCTAGTCCAAGCATATGGAGTTCATTCCCAGTCTAAGATTGGACCAGACCGAGGGATGCGGCAGCAGGATCTGTAGCATGCAGGGGGGATCGAACCAATCTCTGACTTACGCATTCTGCCTCTCTGGCCAGCTGAGTGCCCGTACGCCCGTTTTATGGGTTGGCTTAGGCATAAGGAGTTCATTCCATGTCTAAGCCCCAGCTGGACTGAGGGTCAGGGCAGCGGGATCGGCAGCATGCAGAGGGGGATCGGGCTAATCCCTGGCTTGCGCATTATGCCTCTTCGATCGGCTCAGCGCCCGCACGCTCGTTTCGTGGGTTGACTTATGCATATGGAGTTCATTCCCAGTGTAAGATCGGACTGGACTGAGGGTTGCGATAGCAAGATTGACAGCACACAGGGGGAATTGGGTTGATCCCTGGCTTGCGCATTCTGCCTCTCCGATCGGCTGAGCACCTGCACACTCGTTTTGTGGGTTGGCTTAGGCATATGGAGTTCATTCCATGTCTAAGCATATGAAGTTCATTCCCAGTCTAATATTTTGAGCCACAGTGCACATCTTGGGCTCGGGCATGTGCGGGTGCTGCATTCTTTTCGCCCGGGGCACCATCGTTGGAGCATCGTCGGAGAGCCTAACCGGCGACATTGGGGGTTCCGACGATTGGGGGGGCCGGGGGGTGTAAGCACATGATGGGCGATGGGTGCTGGTACTTGGCCCTTATATTGGCCCCCTATCCGTCATCAAACCTCGAGAACTCACACCCCCTTAAAGAGCATTTGAGATTTTATAGGTTTGCTGCCAGTAGCCATTAAAGTGTCTGAAATGGGGACACTTTTTTCAAACGGTCACCAAATCTTTTCCACTTCGAGTTTTTAGCTATTTTTTGTGCATGCCAACAAAAATACAAGGATCACCTCTACCAAATTTGGGGAACAAAGTCTTTCTAAAAAAATTTTAAAAAATCCCAAACCGTAGAAAGTTTTGAAAATCATGAAAAATAGAAAATGGGTTGTCTTGCCACGAAACTTCACGTGAAGGCTTAGGGGACCATTGTATGAATTTAGAAGCCATAAAAATGGCATTGGCATGGCAAAAATATGAATATGTGCTTGAACCCACATACCACCCGTTCGATCCTCGGCTTGCACATCCTGCCTCTCTGGTCGGCTGAGCGCCCGCACACTCATTTTGTGGGTTGACTTAGGCATACGGAGTTCATCCCCAGTCTAAGCATATGGAGTTCATTGCCAGTCTAAGATTGGACCGGACCGAGGGATGCGGCAGCAGGATCGACAGCACGCAAAGGGGACTGGGCCGATCCCTGACTTGCGCATTCTGCCTCTCCAGCCGGATGAGTGCCCGCACGCCCATTTCATGGGTTGGCTTAGGCATAGGGAGTTCATTCCATTTCTAACCCCAGCCGGACTGAGGGTTGCGGCAGTAGGATCGACAGCACGTAGGGGGACCGGGTCGATCCCCGGCTTGCGCATTACGCCTCTTCAGCCGACTCAGCGCCCACACGCTCGTTTCGTGGGTTAACTTATGCATACAGAGTTCATTCCCAGCGTAAGATCAGACCAAATCAAGGGTTGTGGCAGCAGGATTGACAGCACACAAGGGGGGAGTGGGTCGATCCCCGGCTTGCACATTTTGCGTCTCCGACCGACTGGGTACCCGCACGCTTGTTTCATGGGTTGGCATAGGCATACGGAGTTCATTCCATGTCTAAGCATACGGAGTTCATTCCCAGTCTAAGATTTTGAGCCACGGTGCACTTGCTGGGCTCGGGCATGTGCTGGTGCCGCATTTTTTTTGCCCAGGGCACCATCGTCGGAGAGCCTAACCGGCGCCATTGTGGGCTCTGGCGATTGGGGGGGCCAGGGGGTGTGTGAACATGATGTGCGATGGGTGCTGGTACTTGGCCCTTATATTGGTCCCCTATCCCTCATCAAACCTCAAGAACTCACACCCCTTTAAAGAGCATTTGAGATTTTATAGGTTTGCTGCCAGTAGCTATTAAAGTGTCTAAAATGAGGACCCTTTTTTCCAATGGTCACAAAATCTTCTCCACTTCGAGTTTTTGGCTGAATTTTTTTGTGCATACCAACAAAAATACAAGGATCACCTCTACCAAATTTGGGGACAAAACACTTTCTGAAAAAATTTTAAAAAATCCTAAACCTCAAAAAGTTTTGAAAATCGTGAAAAATAGAAAACGGGCTGTCTTGCCACGAAACTTCACATGAAGGCTTAGGGGACCATTGTATGAATTTACAAGCCATAAAAATAGCATTGGCATGGCAGAAATATGAAGATGTGCTAGAACCCACCTACCACCCATTCGATCCTTGGCTTACGCATCCTGCCTCTCTAGTCGGCTGAGCGCCCGCATGCTCGTTTCATGGGTTGACTTAGGCATACGGAGTTCATCCCCAGTCTAAGCATACGAAGTTCATTCCAAGTCTAAGATTGGACTAGACCGAGGGTTGCGACAGTAGGATCGACAGCATGTAAGGGGGATCGGGTCGATCCTCGGCTTACGCATTATGCCTCTTTGGCCGACCTCTCCGATCGGCTGAGCGCCCATACGCTCGTTTCATGGGTTGACTTAGGCATATGGAGTTCATCCCTTGTCTAAGCATACAGAGTAAATTCCCAGTCTAAGATCGAATTGGACTAGGGGTTGCGGCAGTAGGATCGACAGCACGTAGGGGGGACCGGGTCGATCCCTGACTTGCGCATTCTACCTCTCTGGACGGTTGAGTGCCCGCACGCCTGTTTCATGGGTTGGCTTAGGCATAGGGAGTCCATTCCATGTCTAAGCCCCAGTCGGATCGAGGGTTGTGGCAACGAGACCAGCAGCACGCAGAGGGGGACCAGGCCGATCCTTGGCTTGTGCATTATGCCTCTTCGGTCGGTTCAGCACCCGTACGCTTGTTTCATGGTTTGGCTTAGGCATACAGAGTTCATTCCATGTCTAAGCCCCAGTCGGACCGAGGGTTGTGGCAGCAGGACCGGCAGAGGGAATTGGTAGCATGCAGCGAGGGACCAGGCTGATCCCCGGCTTGCGCATTATGCCTCTTTGGCCGGCCTCTCCGGCTGACTGAGCGTCTGTATGCTCATTTCATGGGTTGACTTAGGCATACGGAGTTCATCCTTGACTTGCGCATTCTGCCTCTCCGGTCGACTGAGAGCCCGCACGCCCGTTTCGTGGGTTGGCTTAGGCATAGGGAGTTCATTCCATGTCTAAGCCCCAACTGGACCGAGTGATGTGGTAGCGAGACCAGTAGCACGCATAGGGGGACCAGGCTGATCTCTGGCTTGCGCATTATGCTGCTTTGACCAGCTCTACGCCCGCACGCTCGTTTCATGGGTTGACTTATGCATACGGAGTTCATTTCCAGTGTAAGTTCAGACCAAACTGAGGGTTACGACAACACGCAGGGGGATCGGGTCGATCCCCGGCTTGCGCATTCTATGTCTCCGACTAGCTGAGCACCCGCACGCTCTTTTCTTGGGTTGATTTATGCATACGAAGTTCATTCCCTGTGTAAGATCAGACCGGACCGAGGGTTGCGACAGCACGCAGGGGGGATCGGGTTGATCCCCGGCTTGCGCATTCTATGTCTCCGGCATACGGAGTTCTTTCCATGTGTAAGCATATGGAATTCATTTTCAGTCTAAGATTTTGAGCCACGGTGCACATGCTAGGCTCGGGCATGTGCTGGTGCCACATTTTTTTTGCCCGAGGCACCATCACCGGAGCAACTCCAGAGCATCGTCGGAGAGCCTAACCGGCGGCATTGGGGGTTCCGGCGATTGGGGGGTCGTGGGGTGTGCGCACATGATGTGCGATGGGTGCTAGTACTTGGCCCTTATATTGGCCCCCTATCCCTCATCAAACCTCGAGAACTCACACCCCCTTAAAGAGCATTAGAGATTTTATAGGTTTGCTGCCAGTAGGCATTAAAGTGTCTGAAATGGGGACACTTTTTTCAAACGGTCACAAAATCTTTTCCTCTTCGAGTTTTTAGCTGAATTTTTTTGTGCATACCAACAAAAATACAAGCATCACCTCTACCAAATTTGGGGACGAAACTCTTTCTAAAAAAATTTTAAAAAATTCCAAACCGCAAAAATTTCAAAAATCTTGAAAAATAGAAAACGGGTTGTCTTGCCACGAAACTTCACATGAAGGCTTAGGCGACTATTGTATGAATTTACAAGCCATAAAAATGTCATTGGCTTGGCAGAAATATGAAAATGTGCTTGAACCCACCTACCACCCGTTCGATCCTTGGCTTGCGCATCCTGCCTCTCTGGTCGGCTGAGCGCCCGCACGCTCTTTTCATGGGTTGACTTAGGCATAAGGGTAGGGCCGATAGGGATCGAAAGAAACAGTCCAAGGGGAAGGACCGTGATCGGGAGTCCAAGGATGGGGATCGAGACCGTTCAACCAAGGATGGTGAGAGGAAGCCACCAGCAGGCAAGTGGAAAGCAAAGGGGGACCGAGAGCCACTAGCATGCTACCTATGTGGAGGAAGCCACATAGCGTAATTACCTACAGAAGGGCAAGCTGGTTGCTGTAGACAAGGAGTCTGACGAGGAGCTAGAGTTAGAGGCAGCAATGCTTGGGTCATTGGTGCTTAATGCTGTTCAGAGTAAGGGGAGTCGCAAGTCAAAGGGCTTGAAAGATCTAATGATTGTGGGTCAGAAGGTGAGTGCACTGGTGGACACAGGTGCTTCACATCTTTTTATTTCAGGTGATGGAGCCTGAAAGCTCAGAGTAAAGGTGCATAAAGGGACTGGTACCATTAAAATGGTGAACTCCAAGGAAGTTCCAGCCATTGGAGTAACACGGGGAGTGGAGTTGTAGCTTGAAGACCGAAAAGGCAAGGAGACCATAGAGGTAATACCCCTTGACGACTATGAGTTTGTGATTGGGTTGGATTTCCTTGTTCGGATTAACGCCCTCCTTGTGCCTTTTGTCGATTGTGTTTGCATCTTGGATGCACGGTGCCAATGCCTAGTGCCATTGAGGAAAGGGTCTAGAGTTGGGTCGCGTGTGGTGTCAGCCATCCAATTTGCCAAGGCTGTAAGCAGACAAGAAGACACCTTCTTGGCAAACTTGAAATATGATGAGCCAAGGGAAAAAGAGACCGAGTCACCTTTGGAGGTGCTAAAGTTGCTGAAGACCTTTAGTGATGTGATGCCAGCAAAGCTGCCTAGCAAGCTACCACCTAAAAGGGAGATGGACCACAAGATCGAGCTGGTGTCCGAGGCCAAGCCACCAGCTAGAGCCTCTTACCGAATGTCTCCACCAGAGTTGGAGGAGTTGAGAAAGCAGCTCAAAGACTTAGTTGATGCTGGCTTCATCAGGCTATCGAAGGCACCCTATGGTGCACCGATTCTATTCCAACGCAAGCATGATGGGTCATTACGATCGTGCATAGACTACCGAGCTTTGAACAAGCTGACCATCAAGAACAAGTACCCCATCCCACTCATTGCGGACTTGTTCAATCAACTTGGGAGCGCAAGGTGTTTCACCAAGCTGGATTTGAGGTCAGGCTACTATCAAGTCAGGATCATGGAGGGAGATGAGCCAAAGACAGCATGTGTCACTCGGTATGGTTCGTATGAGTTCTTGGTGATGCCTTTCGGACTTATGAATGCCCCAGCAACATTCTGCACCCTTATGAATAAGGTATTTCAGTCATTCCTTGATCGGTTTGTTGTGGTTTATTTGGATGACATTGGGATCTATAGCCAGACTTTGGGAGACCATGTAGACCACTTGAGACAGGTGTTCGAGTTGTTACGGGCACACAAGCTGTTTGTCAAGAGGGAGAAGTGCTCATTTGTCTAGCAGGAGATCTCATTCCTTAGCCACATAGTGGGAGGTGGCAGGATACGCATGGATGAAGGCAAGATACACGCCATCCTGGAGTGGCAACCGCCAGCCAAGGTCATTGAGTTGAGATCATTCTTTGGGCTGGTGAACTACTATAGGCACTTCATCAAAGGTCAATCAGCAATAGCCACGCCATTGACTAACTTGCTCAAGAAAGGGAGAGCATGGGAGTGGAGCGTAGGGTGTCAGGAAGCCTTTGACAGGTTGAAGCAGGCTGTGACCGAGGAGCCAGTCTTGGCCTTGCCAGACCATGCCAAGTCATATGAGGTGCATACAGATGCATCAGACTTTGCCATAGGGGGCGTGTTGATGCAGGAAGGACGTCCTGTCGCATTCGAGAGCAGAAAGCTAAACGAGACTGAGCGTAAGTACACGGTCCAAGAGAAGGAGATGACTGCAGTGGTGCACTACTTGCGCACTTGGTGCCATTACCTGTTGGGGTCGAGGTTCGTGGTGAGGACGGACAATGTGGTGACCAGCTACTTCCAGACGCAGAAGAAGCTATCCCCCAAATAGGCGAGATGGCAAGATTTTCTTATGAAATTTGACTTTCAGATGGAGTACAAGTTGGGGTGGGTGAACCTAGTGGCAGACGCCCTGAGCAGGAAGGCTAACCTTGCTGCCATTAGCCAACCAGAGGGGTCACTAGTGCCACACATCAAGGAGGGACTTGCGCATGATCCTACAGCCAAGGCTTTGATGGAATATGACCAGCAAGGTAAGACTAGGCGGTTTTGGTTGCTGGATAGGTTGCTGTACACCAAGGGTAGTAGACTATTTATGTCGCAGCACAGAAAGCTCTGTAAGGAAGTTTTGCAAGAATGTCATGATTCAAGGTGGGCTGGACACCCCGGAGTGAGCCATACCTTGGCACTGATCGAAGACCGGTACTACTGGCCGCACATGAGGGACGATGTGGAGGCCTTTGTGAAGACTTGTCTTGTGTGCCAACAAGACAAAGTGGAGCTCAAGAAACCAGGCGGTCTCTTGGAGCCATTGCCAGTGCCAGAGCGACCATGGGAGAGTGTTTCTCTGGACTTTATAGTCGGTCTACCCAAAGCAGAAGGGTTTGGAAGCATCATGGTAGTGGTGGACAGGTTTTCCAAGTATGGAATCTTCATTCCAGTAACCAAGGAGTGCCCAGCCGAGGAGGCAGCTCGATTGTTCCTGAAGAACATGGTTAAGTACTGGGGAGTGCCGAGGACCATTGTTAGTGATCGAGACGGGTGTTTCACGGGTAGGTTCTGGATTGAGTTGTTCAAGCTGTTAGGGTCAGATTTGAACTTTTCCACCAGCATGCATCTGCAGACCGATGGGTAGACAAAGCGAGTAAATGGACTATTGGAGGTCTACCTCAGGCACTATATGAGTGCCACACAAAAGGACTGGCCAAAGCTGCTAGATATTGTGCAGTTTTCCTACAACTTGCAAAAGAGCGAGGCAACGAACCAGAGCCCATTTGAGGTTATGACAGGAAAACAACCACCAACACCCGGTTCGATTGCTGTAGGTTATACAGGGCTGAATCCAGCAGCATACAAGTTTGCCAAGGCATGGCAGGAGCAAACTGACTTGGCTAGAGTTTATCTACACAAGGCGACCAAAAGGTCGAAGAATTGGGCAGACCAGAATAAGCGGGACGTGCAGTTCCAGGTTGGAGACTTGGTGTTGGTGAAGCTGCATCCCATTGTGTGCCACAGGAGGCTGCACAAAGGCCTAGTTCGGAGGTATAAGGGACCTTTCTGAGTAGTCAAGAGGGTAGGCAAGGTTGCCTATAAGCTGGATATGCCACCCAAGCTGAGGGTACACCCCGTGTTCCATGTGATCATGTGCAAGCCGTTCCATGTGGATGAGGGAGATCCAGGATGGGTAGAGTCAAAGCGTATGCCATTGGGAGCAAGGGCCTCATATGAGAAGGAAGTCCATAGCATCATAGCTGACCGAAAAGTGAGACGGACGAACTATCAATGAAGACAAGAGTATTTGGTGCGCTGGAAGGGACTTCTAGACAGTGAGGCGAGCTGGGAACCAACAGATGACTTATGGTAGTTTGGGAACTAGATCAGGCAGTACCATGCAGAAGACACAATGAGGGTGTTGCACAATCAGGTGAGGGAGAATGTCACGCCTTGGGTGGGTGCGCCAGGCACATCAGGCCCACTAGCAGGTGAGCCAGAGGTTAAGGCCCGTAGACCAGGCATGCTAGCGGCTATCTACACGCAAAGCCTGGCAAACGAGTTCAGAACACCCGCCCAACTTACAGGCCAGCCCGTGAGACCAAGGCCTGGCATACAAGCTGCCCGTACCACATCCAGAAGGGCCCAAGGTGCTGGACATGCAAGGGAAGCTTCTGGAAGCAGGCAAGATCAGCAGGAGCATCTTGGCAGATTTGGTTGACCCTAAAAATTAGGAGTTAGCATTCTGATTGATTGTAATCTGTATAATCCCTTGATTTTAGCCTTTATTCTAGGGATATTTCCATTAAGTGTAGCTGGAGCCTCAACTATAAATAGAGGGTTGCTCCACCCTTATTTGTACACCATCCAACACTTCTGTTTCAGCGAATACAAGAGCATTTCTAGAATTCTATCTTCTTATCCTGTTTCTCTTTAACTTACGTAATCAGCCCTTCCCATTGTTCTAGTGCCTGCACGCTTGTGTTTTAGACTGACTTAGGCATAAATGAAGAGATTCCAAGCCTAAGGCCGCACGATTTTCTGAGTCTAAGTTTTGACTTTTTAGCTGAATTTTTTTGTGCATGCCAACAAAAATACAAGGATCACCTCTACCAAATTTGGGGACAAAACTCTTTCTAAAAAAATTTTAAAAAATCCCAAACCGTAAAAAGTTTCAAAAATCGTGAAAAATAGAAAATAGGTCGTCTTGCCACGAAACTTCACATGAAGGCTTGGGGGACCATCGTATGAATTCACAAGCCATAAAAATGGCATTGGCATGGCAAAAATATGAAGATGTGCTTGAACCCACCTACCACCCGCTTAATCCCCGGCTTGCGCATCCTGCCTCTCTAGTCGACTGAGCGCCCGCACACTTGTTTTATGGGTTGACTTAGGCATATGGAGTTCATCCCTAGTCTAAACACACGGAGTTCATTCCCAGTCTAAGATCAGACCGGATCGAGGGTTGCGGCAGCAGGATCGACAGCACGCAGGGGGGACCGGGCTGATCCTCGGCTTGCGTATTCTACCTCTTCGACCAGCTGAGCACCTGCACGCCCATTTCGTGGGTTGGCTTAGGCATAGAGAGTTCATTCCATGTCTAAGCCCCAGTCGGATCAAGGATTGTGGCAGCGGGACAGGCAGCACGCAGAGGGGGAATGGGTTAATCCCCGGCTTGTGCATTATGCCTCTCCGACTGACTCAGCACCCGCACGCTCATTTCGTGGGTTGGCTTAGGCATACGGAGTTCATTCCATGTCTAAGCCCCAGCCGGACCAAGGGTTGTGGTAGCAGGATCGGCAACGGCATAGGCAGCACGTAGAGGGGGAGTGGGCTAATCCTTGGCTTGCGCATTATGCCTCTCCGACCGGTTGATCGCCCGTACGCTCGTTTCATGGGTTGACTTAGGCATACAAAGTTCATCCCCAGTCTAAGCATATGGAGTTCATTCCCAGTCTAAGATCAGACCAGACCGAGGGTTGCGGCAACAGGATCAGCAGCACGTAGGGGGGACCGGGCCGATCCTCGGCTTACGCATTCTGCCTCTCCGACCGACTGAGCGCCCGCACGCCTATTTCATGGGTTGGCTTAGGCATAGGGAGTTCATTCCATGTCTAAGCCCCAGCTGGATCGAGGATAGTGGTAGTGGGATCGATAGTACGCAGAGTGGGATTGGGCTGATCCCTGGCTTGCGCATTATGCCTCTTCGATCGGCTCAGCGCCCGTACGCTCGTTTCATGGGTTGACTTATGCATACGGAGTTCATTCCCAATGTAAGATCAGACCGGATGGAGGGTTGCGGTAGCAAGATCGACAGCTCGTAGAGGGGGACCGAGTCGATCCTCGGCTTGCGCATTCTACCTCTCGGGCCGACTGAGCGCCCGCATGCTCGTTTCGTGGCTTGGCTTAGGCATACGGAGTTCATTCCATGTCTAAGCATACGAAGTTCATTCCCAGTCTAAGATTTTGAGCCACGGTGCACATGCTGGGCTTGAGCATGTGCTGGTGTCGCATTTTTTTCGCTTGGGGCACCATCGCCGGAGCATCGCCGGAGAGCCTAACAGGCGGCATTAGGGGTTCTGACGATTAGTGGGCCGGGGGGTGTGCGCACATGATGTACGATGGGTGCTGGTACTTGGCCCTTATATTGGCCCCCTATCCCTCATCAAACCTCGAGAACTCACACCCCCTTAAAGAGCATTTGAGATTTTATAGGTTTGCTGCCAGTAGCCATTAAAGTATCTGAAATGGGGACACTTTATTCAAACGGTCACAAAATCTTCTCCACTTCGAGTTTTTAGCTGAGTTTTTTTGTGCATGCCAACAAAAATATAAGGATCACCTCTACCAAATTTGGGGACAAAAATCTTTCTAAAAATGATTTAAAAAATCCTAAACGACAAAAAGTTTCAAAAATCATGAAAAATAGAAAAAGGGTCATCTTGCCACGAAACTTCACATGAAGCCTTAGGGGACCATTGTATGAATTTGCAAGCCATAAAAATGGCATTGGGATGGTAGAAATATGAAGATGTGCTTGAACCCACTTACCACCCATTCGATTCCCGGGTTACGCATCCTACCTCTCTGGTTGGCTGAGCACCCGTACGCTCGTTTCGTGGGTTGACTTAGGCATACGGAGTTCATCCCAAGTCTAAGTATATGAAGTTCATTTCCAGTCTAAGATCAGACTGGACCGAGGGTTATGGCAGTAGGATCGACAGCACGCAAGGGGGATCGGGCCGATCCCCGACTTGTGCATTTTGCCTCTCCGATCGGCTGAGCGCCCGTACACCCGTTTCATTGGTTGGCTTAGGCATAGGGAGTTCATTCCATGTCTAAGCCCCAATCAGACCGAGGGTTGTGGCAGCAGGACTGACACATGCAGAGGGGGACCGGGTCGATCCCCGACTTGCGTATTATGCCTCTCCAGCCGGCTCAACGCCTGCACACTCATTTCGTGGGTTGGCTTAGGCATACGGAGTTCATTTCAAGTCTGAGCCCCAGCTGAACTGAGGGTTGTGGCAGCAGTACTGGCAGCGGGATCGACAGCATGCAAATGGGGACCTTGATGATCCCCGACTTGCACATTGTGCCTCTCCAGTCGACTGAGCGCCTGTACAATCTTTTCGTGGGTTGACTTAGGCATACGGAGTTCATCCCCAGTCTAAGCATATGGAGTTCATTCCCAGTCTAAGATCGGACAGGACTGAGGGTTGCGACAGCAAGATACGCAGCACGCAGGGGGGATCGGGTCGATCCCCGACTTGCGCATTCTGCCTCTCTGGCCAGCTAAGCACCGGCACGCGCATTTCATGGGTTGGCTTAGGCATAGGGAGTTCATTCCATGTCTAAGCCCCAGTCAGACCGAGGGTTGTGGCAGCAGGACCGGCAGCATGTAGAGGGGGACCGAGCTAATCCCTGGCTTGTGCATTATGCCTCTTCGACCGGCTCGGTGCCCGCACGCTCGTTTCGTGGGTTGACTTATGCATACAAAGTTAATTCCCAGTGTAAGATCAGAACAGACCGAGGGTTATGGCAGCAGGATTGACAACACACAAGGGGGACCGGGTCGATCCCCGGCTTACGCATTCTGCCTCTCCAGCCGACTGAACTCCCGCATGCTCGTTTCATGGGTTGGCTTGAGCATACGGAGTTCATTCCATGTCTAAGCATACGGAGTTCATTTCCAGTCTAAGATTTTGAGCCATGCTGCACATGCTGGGCTCAGGCATGTGCTAGTGCCGCATTTTTTTCATCCAGGGCACCATCGTTGGCGCATCGCCGGAGAGCCTAATCGACTGCATTGGGGGTTCCGGCTATTGGGGGGAACGGGGGGTGTGCGCACATGATGTACGATGGGTGATGCTACTTGGCCTTTATATTGGCCCCCTATCCCTCATCAAACCTTGAGAACTCACACCCCCTTAAAGAGCATTTGAGATTTTATAGGTTTGCTGCCAGTAGCCATTAAAGTGTCTGAAATGGGGACACTTTTTTCAAACGGTCACAAAATCTTCTCCACTTTGAGTTTTTAGCTGAATATTTTTGTGCATGCCAAAAAAATACAAAGATCACCTCTAACAAATTTGGGGACAAAAACCTTTCTAAAAAAATTTAAAAAAATCCCGAACCGTAAAAAGTTTTGAAAATTGTAAAAAATAGAAAACGGGTCATCTTGCCACGAAACTTCACATGAAGCCTTAGGGGACCATTGTATGAATTTACAAGCCATAAAAATGGCATTGGCATGGCAGAAATATGAAGATGTGCTTGAACCCACCTACCACCCGTTCGATCCCCGGCTTGCGCATCCTGCCTCTCTGGTCGGCTGAGCGCCCTCATTCTCGTTTCGTGGGTTGACTTAGAAATACAGAGTTCATCCCCAGTGTAAGCATACGGAGTTCATTTGTAGTCTAAGATTGACTCAGACTGAGGGTTGTGGCAGCAGGATCAACAGCACGCAGGGGGGACCGGGTCGATCCTCGACTTACGCATTCTGCCTCTTCGGTCGGCTGAGCGCCCGTTCGCCCGTTTCATGGGTTGGCTTAGGCATAGGGAGTTCATTCCATGTCTAAGCCCCAGTCGGACCAAGGGTTGTGGCAGCGGGAACGGTAGCACACAGGGGGGTCAGGGCCGATCCCAACTTTATGCATTATGCCTCTTCGATCGGATCAGCGCTCGCATGCTCATTTCGAGGGTTGACTTAGGCATACGAAGTTCATTCCTAGTCTAAGATTAGACTGGATCGAAGGTTCTGACAGCAGGATCAACAGCACGCAAGGGTGGACTGAGTCGATCCCTGGCTTGCGCATTCTACCTCTCCGATCGACTGAGTGCCCGAACGCTTGTTTCGTGGGTTGGCTTAGGCATACAGAGTTCATTCCATGTCTAAGCCCCAGTCGGACCGAGGGTTGTGGTAGCAGGACCGACAGCGGGATCGACAGCACAAAGAGGGGGACCGAGCTGATCCCTGGCTTGTGCATTATGCCTCTCCGGCCAGCTGAGTGCTTGTACGCTCATTTCGTGGGTTGACTTAGGCATACGGAGTTCATCCCCAGTCTAACCATATGGAGTTCATTCCCAATCTAAGATCATACCGAACTGAGGCTTGCGACAGAAGGATCGACAGCACGCAGGGGAGATCGGGCCCATCCCTGACTTGCGCATTCTGCCTTTCTGACCGGTTGAGCGCCCGGATGCCCGTTTCATGGGTTGGCTTAGGCATAGGGAGTTCATTCCATGTCTAAGCCCCAGTCGGACTAAGGGTTGTGGCAACGGGATCGGCAGCACGTAGAGGGGGACCGAGCCGATCCCCAACTTACGTATTATGCCTCTCCGGACGGCTCAGCGCCCATACGCTCGTTTCATGGGTTGAGTTAGGCATACAGAGTTCATTCCTAGTCTAAGATCAGACCAGACCGGGGGTTATGGTAGCAAGACCGAGAGCACGGAGGGGGGGACCAGGCCGATCCCTGGCTTATGCATTGTGCCTCTCCGGCTGGCTGAGCACCCGTATGCTCGTTTCATGGGTTGGCTTAGGCATACGGAGTTCATTCCATGTCTAAGCATACGAAGTTCATTCCCAGTCTAAAATCAGACCAGACTGAGGGTTGTGGCAGCAGGACCAGTAGCAGGACCGACAGCACATAGGGGGGGATCGGGCCGATCCCCGACTTGCGCATTCTACCTTTCTGGCCGACTGAGTGCTCGTACGCTCATTCCATGTCTAAGCATACGGATTTCATTCCCAGTCTAAGATCGACCTGGACCGAGGGTTGCAACAGCAGGATCGGTAGCATACAGAGGGGGACCGGTCGATCCCTGGCTTACGCATTCTACCTTTCCGATCAGCTGAGTGCCTGCACGCTCGTTTCGTGAGTTGGCTTAGGCATACGGAGTTCATTCCATGTCTAAGCCCCAACCGAACCAAGGGTTATGGCAGCATGATCGGCAGTGGGATTTGCAGCACATAGAGGGGGACCAGCCTGATCCTCAGCATGCGCATTATGCCTCTCCGATCGGCTGAGCACCCGCACGCTCATTTCATGGGGTGACTTAGGCAGACGAAGTTCATCCCCAGTCTAAGCATACGAAGTTCATTCCCAGTCTAAGATCAGACCGAACCGAGGGTTGCGACAGCAAGATCGACAGCACGTAGGGGGGACCGGGCCGATCCTTGGCTTGCGCATTCTGCCTCTCCGACCGACTAAGCACCCGCACGCTTGTTTCATGGGTTAGCTTAGGCATAGGGAGTTCATTCGATGTCTAAGCCCCAGCCAGATCGAGGGTTGTGGCAGCGGGACCGACAGCACGCAGAGGGGGACCGGGTCGATCCTCGGCTTGCGCATTATGCCTCTTCGATTGGCTCAGTGCCCGTACGCTCATTTCGTGCGTTGACTTATGCATACGGAGTTGATTCCTAGTGTAAGATCAGACCGAACCGAGGGTTGCAAAAGTAGGATCGACAGTGCACAGAGGGACCGGGTCGATCCCTAGCTTGCACATTTTGCCTCTCCGGCTGGCTGAGCACCCGTACGCTCGTTTCGTGGGTTGGCTTAGGCATATGGAGTTCATTCCATGTCTAAGCATACGGAGTTCATTCCCAGTCTAAGATTTGAGCCACGGTGCACATGCTGGGCTCGGGCATGTGCTGGTGCCACATTTTTTTACTCGGGGCACCATTGTCAGAGCATCGTCGGAGAGCCTAACTGACGGGATTGGGTGTTCCGTGGGTTGACTTAGGCATACAGAGTTCCTCCCCAGTCAAAGCATACGGAGTTCATTCCCAGTCTAAGATCAGATCGGATCGATGGTTGCGACAGCAGGATCGACAGCACGTAGAGGGGATCGGGCAAATTCCTGACTTACGAATTCAGCCTCTTCGGTCGGCTAAGTGCCCGCATGCCCGTTCCATGGGTTGGCTTAGGCATAGTGAGTTCATTCCATGTCTAAGCCCCAGTCGGACCGAGGGATGTGGCAGCAGGACTGGCAGCACGTAGAAGGGGATCGGGTCAATCGTCGGCTTACGCATTACGCCTCTTCGATCGGCTCAGCGCCCGTACGGTCATTTCGTGGGTTGGCATAGGCATATGGAGTTCATTCCATGCCATAGGGGGGATCGGGCCGATTCCTAGCTTGCGCATTCTGCCTCTCTGACTGGCTGAGCGCTCACACGCTCGATTCGTGGGTTGGCTTAGGCATATGGAGTTCATTCCATGTCTAAGCATACGAAGTTCATTCGCAGTCTAAGATTGGACCGGATCGAGCGTTGTGGCAGTAGGACCAGTAGCAGGATCGACAGAACGTAGGGGGGATCGGACTGATCCCCGGCTTATGCATTCTTCCTCTTCAGCCGGCTGAGCGCCCGTACGCTCGTTTTGTGGGTTGGCTTACACATACGAAGTTTATTCCATGTCTAAGCATACGGAGTTCATTCCCAGTCTCAGATCAGGCTGGATCGAGGGTTGTGACAGTAGGATCGACAGCACGCAGGGGGATCGGGCCAATCCTCGACTTGCGCATTCCACCTCTCCGATCGACTGAGCGCCTGCACGCTCATTTCGTTGGTTGGCTTAGGCATACAGAGTTCATTCCATGTCTAAGCCCTAACCGGATCGAGGGTTGTGGTAGCAGGACCGACAACGGGATCGATAGCACGTAGAGGGGGATCGGGCTGATCCCCGACTTGCGCATTATGCCTCTCCGGCAGGCTAAGTGCCCGTACGCTCGTTTTGTGGGTTGAGTTAGGCATACAGAGTTCATCCCCAATCTAAGCATACAAAGTTCATTCCTAGTCCAAGATCGGATCGGCCGAGGGTTGCGGCAATAGGATCAGCAGCACACAGGAGGGATCGGGCCAATCCTCGGCTAGCGCATTCCGCCTCTCCAACCGACTGAGCACCCGTACGCCTGTTTCGTGGGTTGGCTTAGGCATAGGGAGTTCATTCCATGTCTAAGCCCCAACTAGACCGAGGGTTGTGGCAGCAGGATCGACCGTACGCAGAGGGGGATCGGGTCGGTCCCTAGCTTGCGCATTATGCCTCTCCGGCCGGTCAGCGCCCATACGCTCATTTCGTGGGTTGGCTCAGGCATACGGAGTTCATTCCATGTCTAAACCCCAGCCGGACCGAGGGTTGTGGTAGCAAGACCAACAATGGGATCGGTAGCATATAGAGGGGGATCAACCTGATCCCCAGCTTGCATATTAAGCCTCTCCGACCGGCCTCCCTAGCCGGCTGAGCACTCATACGCTCGTTTCATGGGTTGACTTAGGCATACAGAGTTCATCCCCAGTCTAAGCATACAGAGTTATTTCCCAATCTAAGATGGGACCAGACCGAGGGTTGCGACCGCAGGATCGACAGCACGTAAGGGGGACTGAGCTGATCCCCAGCTTGTGCATTCTACCTCTCCGATCGGCTAAGAACCCGCACGCCCGTTTCGTGGGTTGGCTTAGGCATAGGGAGTTCATTCCATGTCTAAGCCCCAACCGGACTGAGGGTTGTGGCAGCGGGACCGGTAGTACGCAGAGAGGGATCGAGTCGATCCTCGACTTACGTATTATGCCCGTCCGATCGGCTCAACACCCGCACGCTCGTGTCATGGGTTGACTTAGGCATACGGAGTTCATTCTTAGTCTAAGATCAAATCGGACCAAGGGTTACGGTAGCAGGATGGACAGCACGCAGGGGGACCAGGCTAATCCCCGGCTTGCGCATTCTACCTCTCTGGCTGGCTGAGCTCTCGCACGTTCGTTTCGTGGGTTGGCTTAGGCATACGGAGTTCATTCCATGTCTACACATACAGAGTTCATTCCTAATCTAAAATCAGATCGGACTGAGGGTGGCGACAGTAGGACCAGCAGTAGGATCGACAGCACGTAGGGGGGGCCGAGCCGATCCTTGGCTTGCACATTCTACCTCTCCGGTCGGTTGAGCGCCCGCACGCTCGTTTCGTGGGTTGGCTTAGACATACAGAGTTCATTCCATGTCTAAGCATACAGAGTTCATTCCCAGTCTAAGATCAAATCGGATCGAGGGTTGCGGTAGCAGGATGAGTAGCATGCAGGGGGGACCGGGCTGATCCCCGGCTTGCGCATTCTGGCTCTCCCGTCGGTTGAGCACCCGCACGGTCATTTCATGGGTTGGCTTAGGCATACGGAGTTCATTCCATGTCTAAGCCCCAATCGGACTGAGGGTTGTGGTAGCAGGACCGACAGCGGGATCGACAGCACACAGAGGGGTCCAGACTAAGGGTTGCGACAGTAAGATCAGCAGCACGCAGGGGGGATCGGGTCGATCCTCAACTTGCGCATTTTGCCTCTCCGGCCAGTTGAGCACCCGCATGCTCGTTTCGTGGGTTGGCTTAGGCATAGGGAGTTCGTTCCATGTCTAAGCCCCAGTCAGACCGAGGGTTGTGGCAGCGAGACTGGCAGCACGCCAAGGGGGACTGGGCTAATCCTCGGCTTGCGTATTATGCCTCTTCGACTGGCTCAGCGTCCGCACGCTCGTTTCATGGGTTGACTTATGCATACGAAGTTCATTCCTAGTCTAAGATCAGATCGGACCGAGGGTTGTGGCAGCAGGATCGACAGCATGCAAGGAGGGACCGGGTCAATCCTCGGCTTGTGCATTCTGCCTCTCCGGCCGACTGAGCGCCCGCACGCTCATTTCGTGGGTTTGATTAGGCATATGGAGTTCATTCCATGTCTAAGCATATGGGGTTCATTCCCAGTCCAAGATTTTGAGCCACAGTGCACATGTTGGGCTCGGGCATGTGCTGGTGCTGTATTTTTTTCACCCGGGGCACCATCACCGGAGCATTGTTGAAGAGCCTAACCGACGGCATTGGGGGTTCCGACGATTAGGGGGACGGGGGGTGTGTGCACATGATGTGCGGTGGGTGCTGGCACTTGGCCCTTATATTGGGCCCCTATCCCTCATCAAACCTCAAGAACTCACACCCCCTTAAAGAGCATTTGAGTTTTTAGCCATTAAAGTGTCTAAAATGGGGACACTTTTTTCAAATGGTAACAAAATCTTCTCCACTTCGAGTTTTTTGCTGAATTTTTTTATGCATGCCAAAAAAAATACAAGGATCACCTCTACCAAATTTGGGGACAAAATCTTTCTAAAAAAATTTTAAAAAATCCCAAACCACAAAAAGTTTAGAAAATTGTGAAAAAAAGAAAACGTGTCGTCTTGCCACGAAACTTTACATGAAGGCTTAGGGGACCATTGTATGAATTTACAAGCCATAAAAATGGCATTGGCATGGCAGAAATATGAAGATGTGCTTGTGTTACGCCTTGGGCGGGCGCACCAGGCACATCAGGCGGACCAGCAGGCGAGCCAGAGGTTGAGGCCTGCAGACCAGGCATGCTGGTGGGTATCTACGCGTAAAGCCTAGCAAACGAGTTCAGAACGCCCACCTGACTTGCAGGCCACCCGTGAGACCAAGGCCTGGCATACAAGCTACTCGCACCACATCCAAAAGGGCCCAAGGTGCTAGATACGCAAGGGAAGCTTCTGGAAGCAGGCAAGATCAGCAGGAGCATCCTGGCAGATTTGGTTGACCCTGAAAATCAGGAGTTAGCATCTTGATTGATTGTAATCCCATGATTTTAGCCTTTATTCTAGGGATATGCCATTAAGATGTAGCTGGAGCCTCAACTATAAATAGAGGGCTGCCCCACCCTCATTTGGACACCATCAAACACTTCTGTTTCAGTGAATACAAGAGCATTTCTAGAATTTTGTCTTGTTCATCCTATTTCTCTTTAACTTGCGTAATCAGCCCTTCCCATTGTTCTAGTGCCCACACGCTTGTGTTTTAGGCTGACTTAGGCACAAAGGAGGAGATTCCAAGCCTAAGGCCGCACGATTTCTTATTCTAAGGTCAGAGCCCGTGACAGTTGGTATTGGGCAAGTTTGATTCTGTGTGTTTGTGTTGTGCAGGTTAGATCGTGATTGAGGAGATGGCATCCCAAAGTGACGTTGCTAGCCAACAACCAGAGGCCCAGGAGCATGGGCGTGGAAGAGGCAAGAAAGCCAGTTCTAGAGATATCTGGTCTACCATGGACGGTAGGCTGGCCAAGGTGGAGGTGACTGTAGGCGACATGGGGGAGAAGCTTGAGGAGGTAGAGACTCACATTGCATCACTAGACTCCATGGGGGAAGAGATCCAAAGTGAGCTGGAAGCTACTTTCAACAAAGGCTTGGACGTGTTCACCAAAAAGAATCAGACCTTGGAGGCTGAAGTGCGGACCTTGCGCGATGGCATGGAGGCCATGCGCCAGCAGATGGAAGAGCTTACCAGTGAGCTCATTACTTGCAAGACTGCCATTGGGAATGACATGTTTGCTGGAGTGTCCAAATCCAGATTGGATGTCCTCAAGCCTAAGGAGTTCAAGGGGACTAGGGCGGCTAAGGAAGTAGACAACTACCTTTGGGGTATGGAGCAGTACTTCCAGGCCATGGGCATGCAAGACAAGGTGATAAAGGTAAGCACCGCTGCTATGTATCTCACTGATGTAGCCTTTTTATGGTGGAGGCTCAGGTGTGATGATGTCAGGCATGGGAGCGCCAAGATTGGAACCTGGGCAGAGTTCCAAAAAGAGTTCAGAGAATAATTTTACCTGGAGTATGTCGATGATGAGGCATGGGCAAAGCTACACAGGCTGAGCCAGCAAGGGGACATAAGGGAGTATGTCTAGAAATTCTCTGAGTTGATGCTACAGATCTTGGATCTAGGTAAGAAGGACACCTTTTTTGCTTTCATGGATGGGCTGAAGCCATGGGTGAAGCATGAGCTATAAAGGAGAGGAGTTCATGACTTGGCTAAAGCCATGACTACTGCCGAGGCCTTGATAGAGTTCAAGCCTCTGAACAAGTTCGAGTCTTCCAAGCCTAAGGGTAAGGGCAGGGACGATAAGGATCGAAAGAAGCAGCCCAAGGGGAAGGACCGTGACCGAGAGTCCAATGATGGAGACCAAAACCGTTCAACTAAGGATGGCGAGAGAAAGCCACCAGCAGGCAAGTGGAAAGCAAAAGGGGACCGAGAGCCACTAGCATGCTACCTATGTGGAGGGAGCCACATAGCGCGCAATTGCCCGTAGAAAGGCAAGCTGGCTACTATAGACAAAGAGTCTGACGAGGAGCCAGAGTCAAGGGTAGCAAAGCTTGGGTCATTAGTGCTCAATGTTGTCCAGAGTAAGGGGAGCCGCAAGCCAAAGGGCTTGATGTTTGCGGATCTGATGATTGCGGGTCAGAAGGTGAGTGCACTGGTGGACACAGGAGCCTCACATCTTCTTATTTCAGGTGATGGAGCCTGAAAGCTTAGACTAAAGGTGCAGAAAGGGACTGGTACCATTAAAATGGTGAACTCCAAAGAGGTTTCAACTATTGGAGTAGCACAGGGAGTGGAGTTACAGCTTGGAGACTAGAAAGGCAAGGAGACCATTGAGGTAATAACCCTTGGCAATTATGAGTTTGTGATTGGGTTGGATTTCCTTGTTCGGATTAACACCCTCCTTGTGCCTTTTATCGATTGTGTTTGCATCTTGGATGCACGGTGCCAATGCCTAGTGCCATTAAGAAAAGGGTCTGGAGTTGGGTCATGGGTGGTGTCAGCCATCCAATTTACCAAGGCGGTAAACAGATAAGAAGACACCTTCTTGGCAGCCCTGAAATATGATGAACCAAGGGAGAAAGAGATTGAGTCACCCTTGGAGGTGCTAAAGGTGCTGAAGACCTTTAGTGATGTGATGCCCGCAAAGCTACCTAGCAAGCTACCACCTAAGAAGGAGGTGGACCACAAGATCAAGCTGGCGTCCGAGGCCAAGCCACCAGCCAGAGCCCCTTACCAAATGTCTCCACCAGAGTTAGAGGAGTTAAGGAAGCAACTCAAGGAGTTAGTTGGTGCTGGCTTCATCAGGCCATTGAAGGCACCCTATGGTGCACCGATTCTATTCCAGCGTAAGCATGATGGGTCGTTGCGGCTGTGCATAGACTACCAGGCTTTGAACAAGCTGACCATCAAGAACAACTACCCCATCCCACTCATTACGAACTTGTTCGATCAACTTGGGAGTGCAAGGTGGTTCACCAAGCTGGATTTGAGGTCAGGCTACTATCAAGTCAGGATCGCAGAGGGAGATGACCAAAGACAGCATGTGTCACTCGATATGGTTTGTATGAGTTCTTGGTGATGCCTTTCAGACTCATGAACGCCCTAGCAACATTCTGCACCCTTATGAACAAGGTACTTCAGTCATTCCTTGATCGGTTTGTTGTGGTTTATTTGGATGACATTATGATCTACAGCCAGACTTTGGGAGAGTATGTAGACCACTTGAGACAGTTGTTCAAGGTGTTATGGGTGCACAAGCTGTTTGTAAAGAGGGAGAAGTGCTCATTCGCCTAGCAGGAGATCCCATTCCTTGGCCACATAGTGGGAGGTGGCAGGATACGCATGGATGAAGGCAAGATACACGCCATCCTGGAGTGGCAACTGCCAGTCAAGGTCACTGAGTTGAGATTGTTCCTTGGGCTGGTTAACTACTACAGGCACTTCATCAAAGGTCACTCAAAGATAGCCATGCCATTGACTGACTTGCTCAAGAAAGGGAGAGCATGGGAGTGGAGCGCAGGGTGCCAGGAAGCCTTTGACAAATTGAAGCGGGCTATAACCGAAGAGCCAGTCTTGGCCTTGCCAGACCATGCCAAGCCGTATGAGGTGCATACAGATGCATCAGACTTTGCCATAGGGGGCATGTTGATGCAAGAGGGACGTCCAATCGCATTCGAGAATAGGAAGCTGAACGAGACTGAACGTAAGTACACGACCTAAGAGAAGGAGATGACTATAGTAGTGCACTGGTTGCACACTTGGCGCCATTACCTGTTGGGATCGAGGTTCATGGTGAGGATGGACAATGTGGCGACCAACTACTTCCAGACACAAAAAAAGCTGTCCCCTAAGCAGGCGAGATGGTAAGATTTTTCTTGCAAAATTTGATTTCCAGATGGAATACAAGCCAGGACGGGTGAACCTAGTGGCAGATGCCCTGAGTAGGAAGGCTAACCTTGCTGCCATTACCCAACCAGAGGGGTCACTGGTGCCGCACATCAAGGAGGGACTTGCGCATGATCCTACAGCCAAGGCTTTGATGGAGTACGCCTAGTAAGGTAAGACTAGGCGGTTTTGGTTGCAGGATGGCTTGCTGTATACCAGGGGCAATAGACTGTTTGTGTCGTAGCACGAGAAGCTCTGCAAGGAAGTTTTGCAAGAATGCCATGATTCAAGGTGGGCTGGACACCCAGGAGTGAGCCGCACCTTGGCACTGATCGAGGATCGGTACTACTGGCCACACATGAGAGACGATGTGGAGGCTTATGTGAAGACTTGTCTTGTGTGCTAATAGGACAAGGTGAAGCTCAAGAAACCAGGGGGTCTCTTGGAGCCATTGCCAGTACCAGAGCGACCATGGGAGAGTGTTTCTCTGGACTTTATAGTCAGTCTACCCAAAGCAGAAGGGTTTGGAAGCATCATGGTAGTGGTGGATAGGTTTTCCAAGTATGAAATCTTTATTCCAGGAACCAAGGAGTGCCCAGCCGAGGAGGCAGCTCGATTGTTCCTGAAGAACATGGTTAAGTACTGGGGAGTGTCGAAGACCATTGTTAGTGATTGGGACAGGCATTTCATGGGTAGGTTCTGGACTGAGTTGTTCAAGCTGTTGGGGTTAGACTTGAACTTTTCCACCAGCATGCATCCGCAGACCGATGGGCAGACCGAATGAGTGAATGGACTATTAGAGTTCTACCTCAGGCACTATGTGAGTGCCACACAAAGGAATTGGCCAAAGCTACTAGATATTGCGTAGTTTTCCTACAATTTGCAAAGGAATGAGGCAACGAACCAGAGCCCATTTGGGGTTGTGACAGGGCAACAACCACTAACACCAGTTCGATTGTTGCAGGTTATACAGGGTTGAATCCAATAGCATACAAGTTTGCCAAGGCATGGCAGGAGCAAACTGACTTGGCTAGAGTTGGTCTACACAAGGCGGCCAAGAGGTCGAAGAAGTGGGCAGACCAGAAGAGGCAGGATATACAGTTCCAGGTTGGAGACTTGGTGTTGGTGAAGCTGCATCCCATTGTGCGCCATAGGGGGCTGCACAAAGGCCAAGTCCAAAGGTATGAGGGACTTTTCTGAGTAGTCAAGAGGGTAGGCAAGGTTGCCTATAAGCTGGATATGCCACCCAAGCCGAAGGTACACCCGGTGTTCCATATGAGCATGCTCAAGCCGTTCCATGAGGATGAGGGAGATCCAGGATGGGTAGAGTCAAAGCGTGCACCATTGGGAGCAAGGGCCTCATATGAGAAGGAGGTCCACAGCATCATAGTTGACCAGGAGGTGAGATGGAAGAACTATCAACTAAGACATGAGTACTTGGTGCGCTGGAAGGGACTTTCAGACAGTAAGGTGAGCTGGGAACCAACAGATGACTTATGGCAATTTGGGGACCAGATCAGGCAGTACCATGCAGAAGACACAACGAGGGCATTGTACAATCAGGTGGGGGAGAATGTCACACCCTGGGTGGGTGCGCCAGGCACATCAGGTGGACCAGCAAGCGAGCCAGAGGTTGAGGCCCGCAGACCAAGTGTGCTGGCGGGTATTTGCGCACAAAGCCTAGCAAACGAGCTAAGAACGCCCGCCCGACTTACAGGCCAGCCCGTGAGACCAAGGCCTGGCATACAAGTTGCTCGCACCACATTCAGAAGGGCCCAAGGTGCTGGACATGCAAGGGAAGCTTTTGGAAGCAGGCAGGATCAGCAGGAGCATCCTGGCAGATTTGGTTGACCCTAAAAATTAGGAGTTAGCATCCTGATTGATTGTAATCCCATGATTTTAGCCTTTATTCTAGGGATATGCCATTAAGTTGTAGCTGGAGCCTCAACTATAAATAGAGGGCTACTCCACCCTCATTTGGACACCATCAAACACTTCTGTTTCAGTGAATACAAGAGCATTTCCAGAATTTAGTCTTGTTCATCCTGTTTCTCTTTAACTTGCGTAATCAGCCCTTCCCATTGTTCTAGTGCCCGCACGCTTGTGTTTTAGGCTGACTTAGGCACAAAGGAGGAGATTCCAAGCCTAAGGCCACGTGGTTTTTGAGTCTAAGGTCAGAGCCTGTGACACTTGAACCCACTTACCACCTGTTCGATCCCCAGCTTACACATCCTGCCTCTCTGGTCGACTGAGCGCCCGTATGCTCATTTCATGGGTTGACTTAGGCATACGGAGTTCATCCCCAGTCTAAGCATACGAAGTTCATTCCCAGTCTAAGATCGGATCGGATCGAGGGTTGCGACAGTAGGATCGGCAGCATGCAGGGAGGATCGGGCCGATCCCCGACTTGCGCATTCTGCCTCTCCAGCTGGTTGAGCTCCTGCACGCCCGTTTCGTGGGATGGCTTAGAAATAGGGAGTTCATTCCATGTCTAACCCCAGCCAGACCGAGGGTTGGGCAGCAGGACCGGTAACACATAGAGAGAGACTGGGCCGATCCTAGGCTTACGCATTATGCCTCTCCGATCGGTTCAATGCCCGAACGCTCATTTTGTGGGTTGACTTAGGCATACAGAGTTCATTCCCAGTTTAAGATCGGATCGGATCGAGGGTTGCAGTAGTAGGATCGACTACACGTAAGGGGGATCGGGCCTATCCCCGGCTTGCGCATTCTGCCTCTTCGACTGGTTGAGCGCCCGCACACTTGTTTCGTGGGTTGGCTTAGGCATACGGAGTTCATTCCATGTCTAAGAATACAAAGTTCATTCCCAGTTTAAGATCGGATCGGACCAAGGGGTGCAGCAGCAAGACCAGCAGCAGAATCGGCAGCACGCAGGGGGGGACCGGGTCGATGCCAGGCTTGCACTTTCTACCTCTCCGGCCGATTAAGCGCCTGTACGCTCGTTTTATTGGTTGGCTTAGGTATACGGAGTTCATTCCATGTCTAAGCCTCGGTCGGACTGAGGGTTGTGCAGCAAGACTGGCAGCAGGATCGTCAACACGTAGAAGGGGACCAGGTTGATCCCCAGCTTGCGCATTATGCATATCCGACCACCCTCTCCGGTCGATTGAGCGTTGGCACGCTCGTTTCGTGGGTTGACTTAGGCATATGGAGTTCGTCCCCAGTCTAAGCATACAAAGTTCATTCCTAGTCTAAGATCAAACCGGACCGAGGTTCCGGCAGCAGGATCGGTAGCACATAGGGGGGACTGGGCCAATCCTCGGCTTGCGCATTATGCCCTCACGGCCGACTCAACGCCCGCACACTCGTTTCGTGGGTTGACTTACGCATACAGAGTTCATTCCCAGTCTAAGATCAGACCGGACCGAGGGTTGCGACAGTAGGATCGATAGCACGTAGGGGGGACCGGGTCGATCACTGACTTATGCATTCTGCCTCTCCAGCTGGTTGAGCCCCCGTACGCTCGTTTCGTCGGTTGGCTTAGGCATACGGAGTTCATTCAATGTCTAAGCATACGGAGTTCATTCCCAGTCAAAGATCAGATCGGACTGATGGTTGTGGTAGCAACACCAACAGCAGGATCGGCAGCACGCAGAGGGGGATCGGGTCGATCCCCGGCTTGCGCATTCTACCTTTTCGGCATGCACGCTCATTTCGTGGGTTAGCTTAGGCATATGGAGTTCATTCCATGTCTAAGCCCCAGTCAGACTGAGGGTTGTGGCAGCAGGACTGGCAGCGGGATCGATAGCATGTAGAGGGGGACTGGGCTGATCCCTGGCTTGCGCATTATGCCTCTCCAGTCAGCCTCCCCGGTCGGCTGAGCACGCGCACGCTAGTTTCATGGTTTGACTTAGGCATACGGAGTTCATCCCCAGTCTAAGCATATGGAGTTCATTCCCAGACTAAGATCAGATCGGACCGAGGGTTGCGGCAGCAGGATCAGCAGCACACAGAGGGGATCGGGCCGATCCCCGGCTTGAGCATTCTGCCTCTCCGGCCGGCTGAGTGCCCGCACGCTCGTTTCATGGGTTGGCTTAGGCATAGGGAGTTCATTCCATGTCTAAGCCCCAGCTGGACCGAGGGTTGTGACAGTGGGACCGACAGCATACAGAGGGGGATCGGGTCGATCCCCGACTCACACATTATGCCTCTTCGACTGGCTCGACGCCACACGCTTGTTCTGTGGGTTGACTTATGCATACGAAGTTCACTCCCAGTCTAAAATCAGACCAGACCGAGGGTTGCGGTAGTAGGATCGACAGCACGCATGGGGGACCGAGTTGATCCCCGACTTGCACATTCTGCCTCTCCGACCGGTTGATCGCCCGCACGCTCGTTTCGTGGGTTGGCTTAGGCATACGGAGTTCATTCCATGTCTAAGCATACGGAGTTCATTCCTAATCTAAGATTTTGAGCCACGGTGCACATACTGGGCTCGGGCATGTGCTGGTGCTACATTTTTTTCGCTCGGGTCACCATCGTCGGAGCATCACTGGAGAGCCTAACCGGCGGCACTGGGGTTCCAACAATTGGGGGTGTCGGGGGGTGTGTGCACATGATGTGCAATGGGTGCTGGTACTTGGCCCTTATATTGGCTCCTTATCCCTCATCAAACCTCGAAAACTCACAGCCCCTTAAAGAGCATTTGAGATTTTATAGGTTTGCTGTCAGTAGCCATTAAAGTGTCTGAAATGGGACACTTTTTTCAAACGGTCACAAAATCTTCTCTACTTCGAGTTTTTAGCTGAATTTTTTTGAGCATTCCAAAAAAAATACAAGGATCACCTCTACCAAATTTGGGGCCAAAACTCTTTCTAGAAAAATTTTAAAAAATTCCGAACCGTAAAAAGTTTCAAAAATCATGAAAAAAAGAAAACAGGTTGTCTTGCCAGCAGGACCAGTAGCGGGATTGGCAGCACATAGTAGGATTGGTAGCATGCAGGGGGGGATCAGGCCAATCCTCAGCTTGCACATTCTGCCTCTTCGGTCGGCTGAGCGGTCGTATGCTCGTTTCGTTGGTTGGCTTAGGCATACAGAGTTCATTCCATGTCTAAGCCCCAGTCGGATCGAGGGTTATGGCAGCAACACTAATAGCGGGATCAGTAACATGCAGAAGGGGACTGGGCAGATCCTCGGCTTGCGCATTATGCCTCTCCGATCGGCCTTTCCAGCCGACTGAGCGCCCGTATGCTCATTTCGTGGGTTGACTTAGGCATACGGAGTTCATCCCCAGTCTAAGCATACGGAGTTCATTCCCAGTCTAAGATCAGACCAAACCGAGTGTTGTGATAGTGGGATCGATAGCACGCAGGGGGGATCGGGCCGATCCCCGACTTGCGCATTCTGCCTCTCGGGTCGGCTGAGCGCCCGTATGCTCGTTTCATGGGTTGGCTTAGGCATAGGGAGTTCATTCCATGTCTAAGCCCCAACCGGACCGAGGGTTGTGGCAGCGGGATCGGCAGCACGCAGAGGGGGACCGGGCCGATCCTCGGCTTGTGCATTATGCCTCTTCAGCTGGTTTAGCGCCCGCACGTTCGTTTCGTGGGTTGACTTATGCATATGGAGTTCATTCCTAGTCTAAGATTAGACCAGACCGATGGTTGCGGCAGTAGGATCGACAGCACGTAGGGGGACTGGGTTGATCCTCGGCTTACGTGTTTACCTCTCCGACTGGCTAAGCGCCCGTTCGCTCGTTTCGTGGGTTGGTTTAGGCATATGGAGTTCATTCCATGTCTAAGCATACGGAGTTCTTTCACAGTCTAAGATTTTGAGCCACGGTGCACATGCTGGGCTCGGGCATGTGCTGGTGCCTCATTCTTTTTGCTTGGGGCACCATCGTCGGAGCATCGTTGGAGCATCTCCGGAGAGCCTAACCGGAGTCATTGGCGGTTCCGACGATTGGGGGGGCCGAGGGGTGTGCTCACATGATGTGTGATGGGTGCTGGTACTTGGCCCTTATATTGGCCCCCTATCCCTCATCAAACCTCGAGAACTCATACCCCCTTAGGGAGCATTTAAGATTTTATAGGTTTGCTGCCAGTAGCCATTAAAGTGTCTGAAATAGGGACACTTCTTTCAAACGGTCACAAAATCTTCTCCACTTTGATTTTTTTAGCTGAATTTTTTTTTTTTGCATGCCAAGAAAAAAACAAGGATCACCTTTACCAAATTTGGGGACAAAACTCTTTCTAAAAAAATTTTAAAAAAATCCCGAACCATAAAAAGTTTTAAAAATCGTGAAAAATAAAAAACGGGTCGTCTTGCCATGAAACTTCACATGAAGGCTTAGGGGACCATTGTATGAATTTACAAGTCATAAAAATGGCATTGGCATGGTAGAAATATAAAGATGTGCTTGAACCCACCTACCACCCGTTCGATCCCCGGCTTACGTATCCTGCCTCTCTAGTCGGCTGAGCGCCCACACGCTCGTTTCGTGGGTTGACTTAGGCATACAGAGCTCATCCCCAATCTAAGCATACGAAGTTCATTCCAAGTCTAAGATCGAACCGGATCGAGGGTTACAGTAGTGAGATCGACATCATGCAAGTGGGACCAGGTCGATCCCCGGCTTGCACATTCTGCCTCTCTGATCGGTTGAGCACCCGCACGCCCGTTTCATGGGTTGGCTTAGCCATAGGGAGTTCACTCCATGTCTAAGCCCCAGCCAGATCGAAGGTTGTGGTAGCGGGACTGACAGCACACAAAGGGGGATCAGACCGAGCCCCGACTTGCGTATTATGCCTCTTCGATTGGCTCAGCAGGATCGACAGCACGCAGGGAGGACTGGGTCGATCCCCGATTTGCGCATTCTATCTCTCCGACCGGCTGAGCACCATGTGTTGGCTTAGGCATACGGAGTTCATTCCCAGTCTAAGATTGGATCAGACCGAAGGTTGCGGCAGCAGGATCGACAGCACGCAGGGGGGAACAAGTCGGTCCTCGGCTTGTGCATTCTGCCTCTCCGGTCGGCTAAGCACCCGCACACTCATTTCGTGGGTTGGCTTCGGCATACAGAGTTCATTCCTAGTCTAAGATCGAACCAGATTGAGGGTTGCGGTAGCAAGACTAGTAGTAGGATCGACAGCACGTAGGAGGGATCGGGTCGATCCCCGGCTTGCACATTCTGCCTCTCCGATCGGCTGAGCACCCGCACGCATGTTTCATGGGTTCGCTTAGGCATAGGGAGTTCATTCCATGTCCAAGCCCCAGTCGGACCGAGAGTTGTGGCAGCGGGACCGGTAGCACGCAGAAGGGGACCGGGCCGATCCCCGATTTGCGCATTATGCCTCTTCGACTGGCTCAACGCCCGCTCGCTCGTTTCCTGGGTTGACTTATGCATACAGAGTTCATTCCCAGTCTAAGATCGGACCGGACCAAAGGTTGTGGCAGCAGCATCAAAAGCTTGCAGGGGGGGACCAGGCCGATCCCCGACTTGCGCATTCTACCTCTCCGGCCCTACTGAGCGCCTGCACGCTCGTTTCATGGGTTGGCTTAGGCATACGGAGTTCATTCCATGTCTAAGCATACGAAGTTCATTCCCAATCTAAGATTTTGAGCCACAGTGCACATGTTGGGCTCGAGCATGTGCTGGTGCCACATTTTTTTCGCCTTGGGCACCATCACCGGAGCATCATCGGAGAGCCTAACCGGTGGCATTGGGGGTTCTAACGATTAGGGGGGCCGGGGGGTGTGCGCACATGATGTGCGATGGGTGCTGGTACTTGGCCCTTATATTGGCCCCCTATCCCTCATCAAACCTCGAGAACTCACACCCCCTTAAAGAGCATTTGAGATTTTATAGGTTTGCTGCCAGTAGCCATTAAAGTGTTTGAAATGGGGACACTTTTTTCAAACGGTCACAAAATCTTCTCCACTTTGAGTTTTTAGCCGAATGTTTTTGTACATGCCAACAAAAATACACGGATCACCTCTGCCAAATTTGTAGACAAAACTCTTTCTATAAAAATTTAAAAATTCCCGAATCGTAAAAAGTTTCAAAAATCGTGAAAAATAGAAAACGGGTCATCTTGCCATTAAACTTCACATGAAGGCTTAGCGGACCACTGTATGAATTTACAAGCCATAAAAATGGTATTGGCACAGTAGAAATATGAAGATGTGCTTGAACCCACCTACCACCCCTTCGATCCCCGACTTGCGCATCCTACCTTTCTGGTCGGCTGAGCGCCCGCACGCTAATTTCGTGGGTTGACTTAGGCATACGGAGTTCATCCCCAGTCTAAGCATACGGAGTTCATTCCCAGTCTAAGATCAGACTGGACCGAGGGTTGGGCAGCAAGATCAACAACATGCATGGGGGATCGAGCCGATCCTCAGCTTGCGCATTCTGCCTTTTCGACCAGCTGAGTGCCCGCACGCTCGTTTCGTGGGTTGGCTTAGGCATACGGTGTTCATTCCATGTCTAAGCATATGGAGTTCATTCCTAGTCTAAGATTTTGAGCCACGGTGCACATGCTGGGCTTGGGCATGTGCTGGTGCCGCATTTTTTTTGCCCGGGGCACCATCATCGGAGCATCGTCGGAGAGCCTAACCGGTAGCATTGGGGTTCCGACGATTGGGGGGGCCTGGGGGTGTGCGCACATGATGTGCGATGGGTACTGGTACTTGGCCCTTATATTGGCACCCTATCCCTCATCAAACATCGAGAACTCACACACCCCTTAAAGAGCATTTGAGATTTTATAGGTTTGCTGCCAGTAGCCATTAAAGTGTTTGGAATAGGGACAATTTTTTCAAACGGTCACAAAATCTTCTCCACTTAGAGTTTTTAGCTGAATTTTTTTGTGCATGCCAACAAAAATACAAGGATCACCTCTACCAAATTTGGAGGCAAAACTCTTTCTAAGAAAATTTTAAAAAATATGAAACCTTAAAAAGTTTCAAAAATCGTGAAAAATAGAAAACGGTTCATCTTGCCACGAAACTTCACATGAAGGCTTAGGGGACCATTGTATGAATTTACAAGCCTTAAAAATGGCATTGGAATGGCAAAAATATGAAGATGTGCTTGAACCCACTTACCACCTGTTCGATCCCCGGCTTACGCATCCTGCCTCTCTGGTCAGCTAAGCACCCGCACGCTCATTTCGTGGGTTGACTTAGGCATATGGAGTTCATCCCCAGTCTAAGCATACAGAGTTCATTCCCAGTCTAAGATCGGATCGGATCGAGGGTTACGGTAGCAGGATCGAAAGCACGCAGGAGGGACTGGGTCGATCCCCGGCTTGCGCATTCTACCTCTTCAGTCGACTGAGGGCCCGCTTGCCCGTTTCATGGGTTGGCTTACGCATAGGGAGTTCATTCCATGTCTAAGCCCCAGCCGGATCGAGGGTTGTGACAGCAGGACCGACAGTACGTAGAGAGGGACCTAGCCGATCCCCGACTTGTACATTATGCCTCTTCGGTCGGCTCAGCACCCGCACGCTCGTTTAGTGGGTTGACTTATGCATACAAAGTTCATTCCCAGTCTAAGATCTGATCGGATCGAGGGTTGTGGTGGCAGGATCGACAACATGCAAGGGGGGCCAGGTCGATCCCCGACTTACGGATTTTGCCTCACCAGTCGGTTGAGCGCCCGCACGCTCGATTCGTAGGTTGACTTAGGCATACGGAGTTCATCCCCATTCTAAGCATACAGAGTTCATTCCCAGTCTAAGCATATGGAGTTCATTCCCAGTCTAAGCATATGGAGTTCATCCCTAGTCTAAGCATACGGATTTCATTCCCAGTCTAAGATCGAATCGGATCAAAGGTTGTGATAGCAGGATCGGCAGCACGCAGGGGGATCGTGCCAATCCCCAGCTTGTGCATTCTGCCTCTCCGATCAGCTGACCGCCCACACGCCCGTTTCGTGGGTTGGCTTAGGCATAGGGAGTTCATTCCATGTCTAAGCTCTAGCCAAACCGAGGGTTGTGGTAGCGAGACCCGCAGCACGTAGTGGGGGACCGAGCCGATCCTTGGCTTGCGCATAATGCCTCTCCAATCGGACCAGCACCCGCACGCTCGTTTCTTGGGTTGACTTAGGCATACAGAGTTCATTCCTAGTCTAAGATCGAATCGGATCGAGGGTTGTGACAGTAGGATCGACACCACACGGGGGGGACCGGTCTGAACCCAAGCTTGAGCATTTTGCCTCTCTGGTCGGCTAAGCGCCCGCACACTCGTTTCGTGGGTTGGCTTAAGCATATGGAGTTCATTCCATGTCTAAGCATATGGAGTTCATTCCTAGTCTAAGATTTTGAGCCATGCAGAGGGGGACCAGGCCGTCTCCGGGAGGCTCAGCACCCGCACACTCATTTTGTGGGTTGATTTAGGCATACGGAGTTCCTTCCCAGTCTAAGATCAGATCAGACTGAGGGTTGCAGCAGTAGGATCGACAGCACGCAAGGGGGACGAAGCCGATCCCCAGCTTGCGTATTCTACCTCTCTGGCCAGCTGAGCGCCTGCACGCTCGTTTCGTGGGCTGGCTTAGGCATACGGAGTTCATTCCATGTCTAAGCATATGGAGTTCATTCCATGTCTAAGCATACGGAGTTCATTCCATGCCTAAGCATACGGAGTTCATTCCATGTCTAAGCATACGGAGTTCATTCCCAGTCTAAGATCGGACTGGACTGAGGGTTACAGCATCAGGACCAATAGCAGGATCGACAGCACGCAGGGGGGATCGGGTCGATCCCCGACATGCGATTCTACCTCTCTGGCCGGCTGAGCACCTGCACGCTCATTTCATGGGTTAGCTTAGGCATACGGAGTTCATTCCATGTCTAAGCCTAGTCGGACTGAAGGTTGTGGCAGCAGGACCGGTAGCGAGATCGACAGCACGCAAAGAGGGACCGAGCTGATCCCTGGCCTACGCATTATGCCTCTCCGGTCGGCCTCTCCGGTCGGCTGAACGTTCGCACTCTCATTTCATGGGTTGACTTAGGCATACAGAGTTCATCCCCAGTCTAAGCATACGGAGTTCATTCCCAGTCTAAGATAGGACCAAATCGAGGGTTACGGTAGCAGGATCGGTAGCACGCAGGGGGATCGGGCTGATCCCTGACTTGCGCATTCTACCTCTTCGGTCGACTGAGCGCCCACACGCCCGTTTCATGGGTTGGCTTAGGCATAGGGAGTTCATTCCATGTCTAAGCCCCAGCGGGACCAAGGGTTGTGGCAGCGGGACTGGCAGCACGTAGATGGAGATCGGGCCGATCCCTGGCTTACGCATTATGCCTTTTCGATCGGCTCAGCGCCTGCACGCTCATTTCATGGGTTGACTTATGCATACGGAGTTCATTCCCAATCTAAGATTTCAAGCCATGGTGCACATGCTAGGCTCAGGCATGTACTGGTGCCGTATTTTTTTCGCCCGGGGCACCATCGCCAGAGAGCCTAACCGATGGGATTAGGGGTTTCGACGATTGGGGGGGCCGGGGGGTGTGCGCACATGATGAGCGATGTGTGCTGGTACATGGCCCTTCTATTCGCGCCCTATCCCTCATCAAACCTCGAGAACTCACACCCCCTTAAAGAGCATTTGAGATTTTATAGGTTTGCTGCCAATATCCATTAAAGTGTCTGAAATGAGGGCACTTTTTTCAAACAGTCACAAGATCTTCTCCACTTCGAGTTTTTAGCTGAAATTTTTTGTGCATTCCAAAAAATATTCAAGGATCACTACTACCAAATTTGGGGACAAAACTCTGTCTAAAAAATTTTAAAAAAATCCCAAACCATAAAAAGTTTTGAAAATCACGAAAAATAGAAAACGGGTCGTCTTGCCACAAAACTTCACATGAAGGCTTAGGGGACCATTGTATGAATTTACAAGCCATAAAAATGGCATTGGCACAGCAGAAATATGAAGATGTGCTTGAACCCACTTACCACCCGTTTGATCCTCTGCTTGCGCATCCTGCTTCTCTAGTCGGCTGAGTGCCCGCACGCTCATTTTGTGGGTTGGCTTAGGCATTTAGAGTTCATTCCATGTCTAAGCATGTGGAGTTCATTCCCAATCTAAGATCGGATCGGATCGAGGGTTGCAGCAGAGGACCAGCAGCAGGATCAGTAGCACGCAGAGGGGGATCAGGCCGATCCCCGGCTTGCGCATTCTGCCTCACCGGTCGGTTGAGCGCCCGTGCGCTCATTTTGTGGGTTGGCTTAGGCATGCAGAGTTTATTCCATGTCTAAGCCCAGTCAGACCGAGGGTTGTGGTAGTAAGACCGGCAGCAGGATCGGCATCACGCAGAGGGGGACCGAGCTGATCCTCGACTTACGTATTATGCCTCTTCGACTGACCTTTTCGGTCGGTTGAGCACCCGTACGCACATTTCTTGGGTTGACTTAAGCATACGGAGTTAATTCCCAGTCTAAGATCGGATCAAACCGAGGGTTGCGACAGCAAGATCGACAGCACGCATGGGGACCAGACCGATCCCCGGCTTACGCATTTTGCCTCTCCGGCCGGCTGAGCGCCCGCATGCCCGTTTTGTGGGTTGGCTTAGGCATAGGGAGTTCATTCCATGTCTAAGCCCCAGTCAAACCGAGGGTTGTGGCAGCAGGACCGGCAGCACGCAGAGGGGGACTAGGTCGATCCCTGGCTTACGCATTCTACCTCTCTGGCCGGCTGAGCGCCCGCACGCTCGTTTCATGGGTTGGCTTAGGCATACGGAATTCATTCCATGTCTAAGCAAACGAAGTTCATTCTCAGTCTAAGATCAGATCAGACTGAGGGTTGCAGCAGCAGGACCAGTAGCAGGATCGGTAGCACGCAGAGGGGGACCGAGCCAATCCTCGGCTTACAGATTCTGCCTCTCCGGTCGGTTGAGCGCCCGCACACTCGTTTCATGGGTTGGCTTAGGCATACTAAGTTCATTGCATGTCTAAGCCCAAGCCGGACCAAGGGTTATGGCAGCAGGACCGGCAGTGGGATCGACAGCACGTAGAGGGGGACTGTGCTGATCCCCGGCTTGCGCATTATGCCTCTTCGATCGGCCTTTTTGATCGGTTGAATGCCCGCACACTCGTTTCGTCGGTTGACTTAGGCATACAGAGTTCATCCCCAGTCTAAGCATACAAAGTTCATTCCCAGTCTAAGATCAGACCGGACTGAGGGTTGCGGCAGCAGGATCGGCAACACGCTGGGGGGATCGGGCCAATCCCCGACTTGCACATTCTGCTTCTCCAGTCGGCTGAGCGCCCGCACGCCCATTTCGTGAGTTGGCTTAGGCATAGGTAGTTCCATGTGCAATGGGTGCTAGTACTTGGCCCTTATATTGGCCCCCTATCTCTCATAAAACCTCGAGAACTCACACCCCTTTAAAGAGCATTTGAGATTTTATAGGTTTGTTGCCAGTAGCCATTAAAGTGTCTAAAATGCGGATACTTTTTTCAAACGATCACAAAATCTTCTCCACTTTGAGTTTTTAGCTGAATTTTTTTGTGCACACCAACAAAAATACAAGGATCACCTCTACCAAATTTGGGGCCAAAACTCTATCTAAAATTTTTTTTAAAAATCCTAAACCGCAATAAGTTTCAAAAATCGTGAAAAAGAGAAAGCGGGTCATCTTGCCACGAAACTTCACATGAAGGCTTAGGGGACCATTGTATGAATTTACAAGCCATAAAAATGGCATTGGCATGGCAGAAATATGAAGATGTGCTTGAACCCACCTATCACCCGTTCGATCCCTGGCTTGCGCATCCTGCCTCTCTGGTCGACTGAGCGCCCGCACGCTCGTTTCGTGGGATGACTTCGGCATACAGAGTTCATCCCCAGTCTAAGCATACAGAGTTCATTCCCACTCTAAGATCATACCGGACCAAGGGTTGCGGCAGCACGCAGGGGGGACCGGGTCGATCCCCGGCTTACACATTCTGCCTCTCCGATCGGCTGAGCGCCCGCACACCCTCAGCCCGTTTCGTGGGTTGGCTTGGGCATAGGGAGTTCATTCCATGTCTAAGCCCTAGTCGGACCGAGGGTTGTGGCAGCGAGACCGGCAGCACGCAGAAGGGGACCAGGCCGATCCCAGGCTTGCGCATTATGCCTCTCCAGCCGGCTTAGTGCCCGCACGCTCATTTCATGGGTTGACTTAGGCTTACAGAGTTCATTCCCAGTCTAAGGTCAGACTAGATCGATGGTTACGGCAGCAGGATCCATAGCATGTAGGGGGGACCAGGTCGATCCCTGGCTTGCGCATTCTGCCTCTCCGACCGGCTGACCGCTTGCACGCTCATTTCATGGGTTGGCTTAGGCATACGGAGTTCATTCCATGTCTAAGCATACGGAGTTCATTCCCAATCTAAGATTGGACCGGATTGAGGGTTGCGGCAACAGGATCGACAGCACGCAGGAGGGGACCGGGCTGATCCCCAACTTGTGCATTCTGCCTCTCCGACCGACTGAGCACCCGCACACCCGTTTCGTGGGTTGGCTTAGGCATAGGGAGTACATTCCATGTCTAAGCCCCAGTTGGACCGTGGGTTGTGGTAGCGGGATCGAAAGCATGCAGAGGGAGACTGGGTCGATCCTCGGGTTACGCATTATGCCTCTTCGACCAGCTCAGTGCCCACACACTCGTTTCATGGACTTATGCATACGAAGTTCATTCCCATCTAAGATCATACCGGACCAAGGGTTGCGACAACAGGATCGACAGCACGCAAGAAGGACCAGGTCGATCCTCGGCTTGCACATTTTGCCTCTCCGACCGGCTGAGCGCCTGCACGCTTGTTTCATGGGTTGGCTTAGGCATACGGAGTTCATTCCATGTCTAAGCATACAGAGTTCATTCCCAGTCTAAGATCGGACCGGACAGAGGGTTACGGCACCAGGATCGACAGCACACAGGGGGGACCGGACCGATCCCTGGCTTACGCATCTGCCTCTCCAGCCGACTGAGCACCCGCATGCTCGTTTCGTGGGTTGGCTTAGGCATATGGAATTCATTCCAAGTCTAAGCCCTAGCCGGACCGAGGGTTGTGGCAACAGGACTGACAGCACGCAGAAGGGGATCGGGCTGATCCCCGGCTTGCGCATTATACCTCTCCGACTGGTTGAGTGCCCGTACGCTCATTTCATGGGTTGACCTAGGCATACAAAGTTTATTCCCAGTCTAAGCATACGGAGTTCATTCCCAGTCTAAGATCAGATCGGACCGAGGGTTGTGGCATTGGGGGGTTTCGACGATTGGGGGGCCTGGGGGTGTGCGCACATGATGTGCGATGGGTGCTGGTACTTGGCCCTTATATTGGCCCCCTATCCCTCATAAAACCTCGAGAACTCACACCCCCTTAAAGAGCATTTGAGATTTTATAGGTTTGCTGCCAGTAGCCATTAAAGTGTTTAAAATGGGGACACTTTTTTCAAACGATCACAAAATCTTCTCCACTTTGAATTTTTAGCTGAATGTTTTGGTGCATTCCAAAAACAATTCAAGGATAACCTCAACCAAATTTGGTTAAAAAATCTCAAATCGTAAAAAATTTCAAAAATCATGAAAAATAGAAAATGGGTCGTCTTGCCATGAAACTTCGCATGAAGGCTTAGGGGACCATTGTATGAATTTACAAGCCATAAAAATGGCATTGGCAAGGCAGAAATATGAAGATGTGCTTGAACCCACCTACCACCCGTTCGATCCCTGGCTTGTGCATCCTGCCTATCTAGTCGGCTGAGCACCCGCACGCTCGTTTAATGGGTTGACTTATGCATATAGAGTTCATTCCCAGTCTGAGATTGAATCAGACCGAGGGTTGAGACAGTAGGATTGACAGCACGCAGAGGCAGACCGAGTCGATCCCTGGCTTACGCATTATGCCTCTTCAATCAGCTCAACGCCTGCACGCTCGTTTCATTGCTTGACTTATGCATACAGAGTTCATTCCCAGTCTAAGATTGGATCGGACTGAGGGTTACGGTAGCAGGATCGGCAGCACGCAAGGGGGGACCGGGTTGATCCCTAGCTTGTGCATTTTGCCTCTCTAGCTGGCTGAGCGCCCGCACGCTCGTTTTATGGGTTGGCTGAGGCATACAGAGTTCATTCCATGTCTAAGCCCCAGTCGGACCGAGGGTTGTGGCAGCAGGACCGACAGTGGGATCGGTAGCACTAGAGGGGGATCGGGTTGATCCCCGGCTTACGCATTATGCCTCTTCGACCAGCTGAGCGCCTGCACGCTTGTTTCATGGGTTGACTTAGGCATACTGAGTTCATCCCCTGTCTAAGCATACGGAGTTCATTCCCAGTCTAAGATCGGACCCGACAGAGGGTTACAGCAGGATCGGCAGCACGCAGGAGGGACCGGGATGATCCTTGGCTTGCGCATTTTACCTCTCTAGCTGGCTGAGCGTCTGCACGCCCATTTCATGGGTTGGCTTAGGCATAGGGAGTTCATTCCATGTCTAAGCCCCAGTCGGACCGAGGTTGTGGCAGCAGGACCAGCAACACGCAGAGAGGGATCGTGTCGATCCTCAACTTGCGCATTTTGCCTCTCCGGTCGGCTCAGGCCCTGCACGCTCGTTTCATGGGTTGACTTAGGCATACGGAGTTCATTCCCCATCTAAGATCAGATTGGTAGAAGGATCGATAGCACGCAGGGGGGACCGGGCCGATCCCCGCTTGCGCATTCTACCTTTCCGATCGACTGAGCACCCGCTCGGCTGTTTCGTGGGTTGGCTTAGGCATAGGGAGTTCATTCCACGTCTAAGCCCCAATCGGAGTGAGGGTTGTGGCAGCGGGATCGGTAGCATGCAGAGGGGGACCGAACCGATCCCTGACTTGTGCATTATGCCTCTTCGATCAGCTCAACGCCCGCACGCTCGTTTCGTGTGTTGACTTATGCATACGAAGTTCATTCCCAGTCTAAGATAGGACCGGACCAAAGGTTGCGACTGCAAGATCGACAGCACGTAGGGGGACCAAGCTGATCCCCGGCTTGTGCATTCTACCTCTCTGATCGGCTAAGCGCCCGAACGCTCATTTCATGGGTTGGCTTAGGCATACGGAGTTTATTCCATGTCTAAGCCCCAGTCGGACCGAGGGTTGTGGTAGCTGCACCAGCAACGGGAATGGCAGCACACAGAAAGGGACCAGGCTGATCCCCAGCTTGTGCATTATGCATCTTCGACTGGCCTCTCCGGGTGGTTGAGCGTCCGCACGCTCGTTTCATGGGTTGACTTAGGCATACGAAGTTCATCGCTAGCCTAAGCATACGGAGTTCATTCCCAGTTTAAGATCAGATCGGATCGAGGGTTGAGGCAGTAGGATCGACAGCATGTAGAGGGGATCGGGTCGATCCCTGGCTTACGCATTCTGCCTCTCCGACCGACCGATCCCCGCACGCTTGTTTCATGGGTTGGCTTAGGCATACGGAGTTCATTCCATGTCTAAGCCTCAGCCGGATCGAGGGTTGTGGCAGTAGGACCAGCAGCGGGATCGGCAGCATGCAGTAGGGGACCGAGCTGATCCCCGACTTGCATATTATGCCTCTCTGGTCGGCCTCTCTGGCCAAATGAGTGCCCGCACGCTCGTTTGGTGGGTTGACTTAGGCATAAAGAGTTCATCCCTAGTCTAAGCATACGAAGTTCATTCCCAGTCTAAGATCAGACCGAATCGAAGGTTACGGTAGCAGGATCGGTAGCACGCAGGGGGACTGGGCCAATCCCCAGCTTGTGCATCCTGCCTCTCCGGCCGGCTGAGCACCCGCACGCCCATTTCATTGGTTGGCTTAGGCATAGGGAGTTCATTCCATGTCTAAGCCCTAGTCGGACCGAGGGAGTTCATTCCATGGCTTAGGCTTGAACATTAGGCCTCTTCGACCAACTCAGTGCCAGCACGCTCATTTGGTGAGTTGACTTATGCATATGGAGTTCATTCCCAGTCTAAGATCAGATCGGACTGAGGGTTACGGCAGCAGGATCGACAGCACACAGGGGGGATCGAGTCGATCCCTGACTTGCGCATTCTACCTCTCCAGTCGACTGACCGCCCGCATGCTCGTTTCGTAGGTTAGCTTAGGCATACGGAGTTCATTCCATGTCTAAGCATACGGAGTTCACTCCCAGTCTAAGATTTTGAGCCACGGTATACATGCTGGGCTCGAGCATGTGCTGGTGCCATATTTTTTTTGCCCAGGGCACCATCGTCGGAGCATCGTCGGAGAGCCTAACCGACGGCATTGGGGGTTCCGGCGATTGGGTGGGCCGGGGGGGTGTGCGCACATGATGTGCAATGGGTGCTGGTACTTGGCCCGTATATTGGCCCCCTATCCCTCATCAAACCTCGAGAACTTACACCCCCTTAAAGAGCATTTGAGATTTTATAGGTTTGCTACCAGTAGCCATTAAAGTGTCTGAAATGGGGACACTTTTTTCGAACGGTCACAAAATCTTCTCCACTTCTAAAAAAATTTTAAAAAATCTCGAACCGTAAAAAGTTTTGAAAATCATGAAAAATAGAAAACGGGTCGTCTTGCCATGAAACTTCACATGAAGGCTTAGGGGACCATAGTATTAATTTACAAGCCATAAAAATGGCATTGGCATGGCAGAAATATGAAATGTGCTTGAACCCACCTGCCACTCGTCCGATCCCCGGCTTGCGCATCTTGCCTCTCTGGTCGGCTGAGCGCCCGCACGCTTATTTCATGGGTTGACTTAGGCATATAGAGTTCATTCCCAGTCTAAGATCGAACCAGATCGAGGGTTATGGCTGCAGGATCGATAGCACGCAGAGGGAACTGGGCCGATCCCCGGCTTGCGCATTCTGCCTTTTTGGCCGGCTGAGCGCCCACATGCCCGTTTCGTGGGTTGGCTTAGGCATAGGGAGTTCATTCCATGTCTAAGCCTCAGCTAGATCGAGGGTTGTGGTAGCGCGACTGGCAGCACGTAGAGGAGGATCGGGCCAATCCTCGACTTGCGCATTATGCCTCTCTGGTCGGCTTAGCACCCGCATGCTCGTTTTGTGGGTTGACTTAGGCATACGAAGTTCATTCCTAGTCTAAGATCGGACCGAACCGAGGGATGCAGCATCAAGATCGACAACATGCAGGGGGGGACCGGGCCGATCCCCGACTTACGCATTCTGCCTCTCCGACTGGTTGAGCGCCCGCACGCTCGTTTCATGGGTTGGCTTAGGCATACGGAGTTCATTCCATGTCTAAGCATACGAAGTTCATTCCCAGTCTAAGATCAGATCGGATCGAGGGTTGTGGCAGCAAGAGCAGCAGCAGGATCGACAACACGTAGGGGGATCGGGCCGATCCCTGGCTTACGCATTCTGCCTCTCCAGTCGGCTGAGCACCCACACACTCGTTTTGTGGGTTGGCTTAGAAATACGAAGTTCATTCCATGTCTAAGCCCTAGCCGGATCGAGGGTTGTGGCAGCAGGACCAATATCAGGATCAGTAACATACAGAAGGGGATCGAGCTGATCCTCGACTTGCACATTATGCCTCTCTGGTCGGCCTCTCCGGTCGACCTCTTCGCCCGCACGCTCGTTTCATGGGTTGACTTAGGCATACAGAGTTCATCCCCAGTCTAAGCATATAGGGTTCATTCCCAGTCTAAGATCGGACTGGACCAAGGGTTGCAACAGCAAGATCAGTAGCATGTAGGGGGGACCGTGCCGATCCCCGGCTTGCGCATTCTGCCCGCACGCCCATTTCGTGGGTTGGCTTAGGCATAGGGAGTTCTTTTCGTATCTAAGCCCCAGTCGGACTGAGGGTTGTAGCTGTGGGACCGGTAGCATGCAAAAAGGGATCGGGCTGATCCCCGACTTGCGCATTATGCCTCTTCGATCGGTTCAGCGCTCGCACGCTCGTTTCATGGGTTAACTTATGCATACGGAGTTCATTACCAGTCTAAGATCAGATCGGACCGAGTGTTGCAATAGCAGGATCGACAGCACGCAGTGGGAGACTAGGCCTATCCCCAGCTTGCACATTCTGCCTCTCTGGCTGGCTGAGCACCCGCACACTTGTTTTGTGGGTTGGCTTAGGCATACGGAGTTCATTCCATGTCTAAGCATATGGAGTTCATTCCATGTCTAAGATTTTGAGCCACGATGCACATGATGGGCTCGGGCATGTGCTGGTGCCACATTTTTTTCACCTGAGGCACCATCATCGAAGCATCATCGGAGAGCTTAACCGACCGCATTAGGGGTTCTAAGGATTGGGGGGCTAGGGGGTGTGCGCACATAATGTGCGATGGGTGCTGGTACTGGGCCCTTATATTGGCCCCCTATCCCTCATCAAACCTCGAGAACTCACACCCCTTAAAGAGCATTTGAGATTTTATAGGTTTGCTTCCAGTAGCCATTAAACGGTCACAAAATCTTCATGGGTTGACTTATACATACGAAGTTCATTCCCAGTCTAAGATCAGATCGGACCAAGGGTTGCGACAGTAGGATCGACAGCACGCAGGGGGGACCAGGCTGATCCCCGGCTTGCTCATTCTGCCTCTTCGATTGGTTGAACACCCGTACACTCGTTTTGTGGGTTGGCTTAGGCATACGGAGTTCATTCCATGTCTAAGCAGATGGAGTTCATTCCCAGTCTAAGATTTTGAGCCATGGTGCACATGTTGGGCTCGGGCATGTGCTAGTGCGGCATTTTTTTTGCCTGGGGCACCATCGTCGGAGCATCGTCGGAGAGCCTAACCAGCGGCATTGGGGGTTCCGACGATTGGGGGACTGGTGGGGTCGCACATGATGTGCGATGGGTGCTAGTACTTGGCCCTTATATTTGCCCCCTATCCCTCATCAAACCTCAAGAACTCACACCCCCTTAAAGATCATTTGAGATTTTATAGGTTTGCTGCCAGTAGCCATTAAGTGTCTGAAATGAGGACATTTTTTTCAAACTGTCACAAAATCTTCTCCATTTCGATTTTTTAGCTGAATTGTTCTGTGCATGCCAAAAAAAATACAAGGATCACTACTACCAAATTTGGGGACAAAACTCTTTCTAAAAAAATTTTAAAAAATCCCAAACGACGAAAAGTTTTGAAAATCGTGAAAAATAGAAAACGGGTTGTCTTGCCATGAAACTTCACATGAAGGCTTACGGGACCATTGTATGAATTTACAAACCATAAAAATGGTATTGGCACACTAGAAATATGAAGATATGCTTGAACCCACCTACCACCTGTTCAATCCCCGGCTTGCGCATCCTGCCTCTCTGGTCAGCTGAGCGTCCGCACGCTCGTTTCGTGGGTTGACTTAGGCATACAAAGTTCATCCCCAGTCTAACCATACAGAGTTCATTCCCAGTCTAAGATCAGACCAGACCGAGGGTTGCGGTAGTAGCATCGGCAGCACGTAGGGGGGATCGGCCCGATCCTTGGCTTACGCATTCTGCCTCTCCGGCCGACTGAGCGCCCGCACGCCCGTTTCGTGGGTTGGCTTAGGCATAGGGAGTTCATTCCATGTCTATGCCCTAGCCGGACCGAGGGTTGTGGTAGCGAGACCGACAGCACGCAGAGGGGGACCGGGCTGATCCCCGACTTGCCTATTATGCCTCTTCAATCGGCTCAGCGCCCGCACGCTCATTTCGTGGGTTTACTTAGGCATACGCAGTTCCTTCCCAGTCTAAGATTAGACTGGACCGAGGGTTACGACAGGAAGATCGATAGCATGCAGAGGGATCGGGCTGATCCCTAACTTGCGCATTCTGCCTCTCTGGCCGGCTTAGCGCCCACACGCCCATTTCGTGGGTTGGCTTAGGCATAGGGAGTTCATTCCAAGTTTAAGCCCCAGCTGGACTGGCAGCACACAGAGGGGGATTACGTCGATCCCTGGCTTACAGATTCTACCTCTCTGATCAGCTGAGCACCTGTTAAAGAGCATTTGAGATTTTATAGGTTTGCTGCCAGTAGCCATTAAAGTGTCTAAAATGGGGACACTTTTTTCAAACGGTCACAAAATCTTCCCCACTTCGAGTTTTTAGCTGAATTTTTTTGTGCATGCCAAAAAATACAAGGATTACCGCTACCAAATTTGGGGATAAAACTCTATCTAAAAAAATTTTTAAAAATCCTGAACCGCAATAAGTTTCAAAAATTGTGAAAAATAGAAAACGGGTCGTCTTGCCACAAAACTTCACATGAAGGATTAGGGGACCATTGTATCAATTTACAAGCCATAAAAATGGCATTGGCACGGCAGAAATATGAAGATGTGCTTGAACCCACCTATCACCCGTTCGATCCCTAACTTGCGCATCCTGCCTTTCTGGTCGGTTGAGCGCCCGTAGCTCATTTCGTGGGTTGACTTAGGCATACGGAGTTCATCCCTAGCCTAAGCATACGAAGTTCATTCCCAGTCTAAGATCGAATCGGACCGAGGGTTGCGACAACAGGATCGACAGCACGCAGGGGGGACCGAACTGATCCCTGGCTTACACATTCTGCCTCTCCGACCGGCTAAGCGCCCGCATGCCCGTTTCATGGGCTGGCTTAGGCATAGGAAGTTCATTCCATGTCTAAGCCCCAGTCAGACCGAGGGTTGTGGCAACGGGACCGGCAGTGCACAGAGGGGGACCGGGTCAATCCTCAGCTTGCCATTATGCCTTTCTCGCCAGCTTAGTGCCCGCACGATCATTTCGTGGGTTGACTTAGGCATACGAAGTTCATTCCTAGTCTAAGATCAGACTGGACCGAGGGATACGGTAGAGGATCGACAGCATGCAAGGGGGGATCGGGTCGATCCCCGATTTGCGCATTCTGCCTCTCCGGCCGGTTGAGCACCCGCACGCTCATTTTGTGGGTTGGCTTAGGCATACGGAGTTCATTCCATATCTAAGCATATGAAGTTCATTCCCAGTCTAAGATCAGATCAGATCGAGGGTTATGGCAGCAAGACCAATAGCAGGATCGGCAGCATGCAGGGGGGATCGGGCCAATCCCCGACTTGTGCATTCTGTCTCTCCGGCCGACTGAGCGTCCGTACGCTCGTTTCGTGGGTTGACTTATGCATACAAAGTTCATTCCCAGTCTAAGATCAGATCGGATAGAGGGTTGCGGTAGCAAGATCGGTAGCACACAGGGGGGATCGGGCCGATCCCCGGCTTATGCATTCTGCCTCTCCGATTGGTTGAGCGCCCGCATGCTCGTTTCGTGGGTTGGCTTAGGCATACGGAGTTCATTCCATGTCTGGGCCCCAGTCGGACAGAGGGTTGTGGCAGCAGTCCGGCAGTGGGATTTTAGCACATAGAGGGGGACCGGGCAGATCCTCGGCTTTCACATTATGCCTCTCCGACCGGCCTCTCCGGTTGGCTGAGGGCCCGTACGCTCGTTCTATGGGTTGACTTAGGCATACGAAATTCATCCCCAATGCTAGTACTTGGCCTTTATATTGGCCCCCTATCCCTCATCAAACCTCGAGAACTCACACCCCCTTAAAGAGCATCTGAGATTTTATAGGTTTGTTGCTAGTAGCCATTAAAGTGTCTGAAATGGGGACACTTTTTTCAAACGGTCACAAAATCTTCTCCACTTCGAGTTTTTAGCTGAATTTTTTTGTGCATGCCGACAAATATACAAGGATGACCTCTACCAAATTTTGGGACAAAAATCTTTCTAAAAAAATTTTAAAAAATCCCGAACCGTAAAAAGTTTCAAAAATTATGAAAAATAAAAAACGGGTCGTCTTGCCACGAAACTTCACATGAAGGCTTAGGGGACCATTGTATGAATTTACAAGCCATAAAAATGGCATTGGCATGGTAGAAATGTGAAGATGTGTTTGAACCCACCTACCACCCGTTCGATCCCCAGCTTACGCATCCTACCTCTCTGATTGGCTGAGCACCCGCACGCTTGTTTCATGGGTTGACTTAGGCATACGGAGTTCATCCCCAGTCTAAGCATACGGAGTTCATCCCCAGTCTAAGATCAGACCAGACCGAGGGTTATGGCAGCAGGATCGACAGCATGCAGGGGGGACCGGGTCGATCCCCGACTTACGCATTCTGCCTCTTCGGCCGGTTGAGCACCCGCACGTCCGTTTCGTGGGTTGACTTAGGCATAGGGAGTTCATTCCATGTCTAAACCCCAGTCAGACCAAGGGTTGTGGCAGCGAGACCGACAGCACGTAGAGGAGGATCGGGTCGATCCTCGACTTGCTCATTATGCCTCTCCAGTCGGCTCAGCACCCACACGCTCATTTCGTGGGTTGGATTCGGCATACAGAGTTCATTCCATGTCTAAGCATACGAAGTTCATTCCTAGTTTAAGATCGGATCGGATTGAAGGTTGCGACAGCAGGACCAGCAGCAGGATCGATAGCTCGTAGGGGGTGACCGAGCCAATCTTCGGCTTACGCATTCTACCTTTCCAGCCGATTGAGCCCCCACACGATCATTTCATGGGTTGACTTAGGCATACGGAGTTCATTCCATGTCTAAGCCCTAATTGGACCGAGGGTTGTGGTAGCAGGACTGGTAGCACGTAGAAGGGGATTGGGTTGATCTCTGGCTTATGCATTATGCCTTTCCGACCGGCCCCTTCGATCCGCTGAGTGCCCACATACTAAATTCATGGTTTGACTTAGGCATACGGAGTTCATCTCTAGTCTAAGCATACGAAGTTCATTTCCAGTCTAAGATCGGACCAGACTGAAGGTTGCGGTAGTAGGATTGACAGCACGGAGAGGGGACAGGGCTGATCCCCGACTTGTGCATTCTGCCTCTTTGACCGACTGAGCACCCTTACGCCTATTTCGTGGGTTGCCTTAGGCATAGGAGTTCATTCCAAGTCTAAGCCCCAGCCAGATCGAGGGTTGTGCCAGTGGGACTGACAACATGCAAAAGGGGACTGGGCTGATCCCTGGCTTGCGCATTATGCCTCTTCGACCGACTCAACGCCCGTACGCTCGTTTCGTGGGTTGACTTATGCATACGGAGTTCATTCCCAATCTAAGATCGGATCAGACCAAGGGTTATGACAGCAAGATCGACAGCACACAAGGGGGATCGGGTCGATCCTCGGCTTATGCATTCTACCTCTCCGATCGGCTGAGCGCTTGTACGCTTGTTTCATGGGTTGGCTTCGGCATACGGAGATCATTCCATGTCTAAGCGTTTGGAGTTCATTCCCAGTCTAAGATTTTGAGCCATGGCGCACATGCCGGGTTCGGGCATGTGCTGGAGCCATATTTTTTTTACCCGAGGCACCATCGCCAGAGCATCACCGAAGAGCCTAACCGGTGACATTGGGGGTTCTGACGATTGGGGGGGTCGGGGGGTGTGCGCACATGATGTGCAATGGGCGCAGGTACTTGGCCCTTATATTGGCACCCTATCCCTCATCAAACCTAGAGAACTCACAACCCCTTAAAGAGCGTTTGAGATTTTATAGGTTTGCTGCCAGTAGCCATTAAAGTGTCTGAAATGGGGACACATTTTTCAAACGATCACAAAATCTTCTCCACTTTGAGTTTTTAGTTGAATTTTTTTGTGCCTGCCAACAAAAATTCAAAGATCACCTCTACCAAATTTGGGGACAAAACTCTTTCTAAAAAAATTTAAAAATTCCTGAACGGCAAAAAGTTTCAAAAATCATGAAAAATAGAAAACGGGTAGTCTTGCCATGAAACTTCACATGAAGGCTTAGGGGACCATTGTATGAATTTACAAGCCATAAAAATGGCATTGGCATGGCAGAAATATGAAGATGTGCTTGAACCCACCTACCACCCGTTCGATCCTCAGCTTACGCATCCTACCTCTCTAGTCGGCTAAGCCCCCGCACGCTAGTTTCATGGGTTGACTTAGGCATACGGAGTTAATCCCCAATCTAAGCATACATCGTTCATTCCCAGTCTAAGATCGGATCGGACCGACGGTTGTAGTTGCAGGATCAGCAGCACGCAGAGTGGATCGGGTCGATCCCCGGTTTACGCATTCTGCCTCTCCGGTCGGTTGAGAGCTCGCACGCTCGTTTCATGGGTTGGCTTAGGCATACGGAGTTCATTCCATGTCTAAGCCCCAGCCGAATCGAGGGTTATGGTAGTAAGACTGGCAGTGGGATCGGTAGCACACAAAGGGGGATCAGGTTGATCCCTGGCTTACGCATTATGCCTCTCCGACCGACCTCTACAGCCGGCTGAGCGTCCGCACGCTCGTTTCATGGGTTGACTTAGGCATACGAAGTTCATCCCCAATCTAAGCATACGAAGTTCATTCCCAGTCTAAGATCAGATCGGACCAAGCATTACGGTAGCAGGATCGATAGCACGTAGGGGGACCGAGTCAATCCCCGATTTGTGCATTTTACCTCTTCGACCGGCTGAGTGCCCGCTCACCCGTTTCGTGGGTTGGCTTAGGCATAGGGAGTTCATTCCATGTCTAAGCCCTAGTCAGACCGAGGGTTGTGGTACCAAGACCGATAGCACGTAGAGGGGGATCGGGCCAATCTTTGGCTTGCGCATTATGCCTCTTTGGCTCGCTCAGCGCCCGCACGCTTGTTTCATGGTTTGACTTATGCATACGGAGTTCATTCCCAGTCTAAGATTGGATCAGACCGAGGGTTGCTGCAGCAGGATCAACAGTACGTAGGGGGGACAGGATCGATCCCTGGCTTGCGCATTCTGCCTCTCCGACCGACTGAACGCCCGCATGCTCATTTCATGGGTTAGCTTAGGCATACGGAGTTCATTCAATGTCTAAGCATACGGAGTTCATTCCCAGTCTATTTGAGCCATGGTGCACATGCTGGGCTCGGGCATGTGCTGGTGCCACATTTTTTTTGCGTCGGGCACCATCGTCGGAGCGTCATCGGAGAGCCTAACAGACGGCATTGGGGTTCTGACGATTGGGGGGGCCGGGGGGTGTGCTCACATGATGTGCGATGGGTGCTGGTACTTGGCCCTTATATTGGGCCTCTATCCCTCATCAAACCTCGAGAACTCACACCCCCTTAAAGAGCATTTGAGATTTTATAGGTTTGCTGCCAGTAGCCATTAAAGTGTCTGGAATGGGGACAATTTTTTCAAACGACCACAAAATCTTCTCCACTTCAAGTTTTTAGCTGAATTGTTTTGTGCAAGCCAAAAAAAATGCAAGGATCACCTCTACCAAATTTGGGGACAAAACTCTTTCTAAAAAAAGTTTAAAAAATCTCGAACCGTAAAAAGTTTTGGAAATCGTGAAAAATAGAAAACGGGTCGTCTTGCCATGAAACTTCACATGAAGGCTTAGGGGACCATTGTATGAATTTACAAGCCATAAAAATGGCAATGGCACGGCAGAAATAAGATGGGCTTAGACATGGAATGAACTCCCTATGCCTAAGGCAACCCACAAAACGGGTGCGCGGGCGCCCAGCCGACTGGAGAGGCAAAAAGCGCAAGCTTGGGATCGGCCTGATCCCCCCTGCATGTTGTCGATCCTACTGCCACAACCCTCAGTCTGGTTTGATCTTTGACTAGGAATGAACTCAGTATGCTTAGACTGAGGATGAACTCCGTATGCCACAGTCAACCCACAAAACGAGCGTACGGGCACTCAGCCGACCAAGGAGGCAAGATGTGCAAGCCGGGGATCTCTGCCATGCCAATGGCATTTTTATGGCTTGTAAATTCATACAATGGTCCCCTAAGCCTTCATGTGAAGTTTTGTGGCAAGACAACCTGTTTTCTATTTTTCATGCTTTTTGAAACTTTTTGCGGTTCAGGATTTTTTAAAACTTTTTTAGAAAGATTTTTGTCCCCAAATTTGGTAGAGGTGATCCTTGTATTTTTGATGGCATGCACAAAAAAATTCAGCTAAAAACTCGAAGTGGAGAAGATTTTGTGATCGTTTGAAAAAAGTGTCCCCATTTTAGACACTTTAATGGCTACTGGCAGGAAACCTATAAAATCTCAAATGCTCTTTAAGGGGGTGTGAGTTCTCAAGGTTTGATGAGGGATAGGGGGCCAATATAAGGGCCAAGTACCAGCACCCATCGTACATCATGTGCGCACACCCCCCGACCCCTCCAATTGTCGGAACCTCCAATGCCGACGGTTAGGCTCTCCGGTGATGCTCCGACGATGCTCCAACGATGGTGCCCCGGGCGAAAAAAAAGTGGCACCAGCACATGCCCAAGCCAAACATGTGCACCGTGGCTCAAAATCTTAGAATGGGAATGAACTCTGCATGCTTAGACATGGAATGAACTCCGTATGCCTAAGCCAAGCCACGAAACGAGCGTGCGGACGATGAGCCAGTCGGAGAGGCAGAATGTGCAAGTCAGGGATAGACCCGGTCCCCCCCTACATGTTGTCGATCTTACTACCACAACTCTCGGTCCGGTCCAATCTTTAACTGGGAATGAACTCCGTATGCATTAATCAACCCACGAAATGAGCGTGCGGGTGCAGAGCCGGCCGAAGAGGCATAATGCGCAAGCCGAGGATCGACCCGATCCCCCTCTATGTGCTGCCGGTCCCGCTACCACAACCCTCGATCTTACTAGGGCTTAGACATGGAATGAACTCCCTATGCCTAAGCCAATCCATGAAACGGGCGTGCGGGTGCTCAGCTGACCAGAGAGGCAGAATGCACAATCGTCGGTCCAATCTGATCTTAGACTGGGAATGAACTCCATATGCTTAGACTGAGAATGAACTTTGTATGCCTAAGTCAACCCACAAAATGAGCATGCGGGTGCTCAGCTGATTGGAGATGCCAGCTGGAGAGGCATAATGCACAAGCCGGGTCTGGCTGGGGCTTAGACATGGAATGAACTCCGTATGCCTAAGTGAACCCATGAAACGAGCTTGTGGGTGCTCAGTCGACCGGAGAGGCAGAATGCGTAAGCCATGGATCGACTCGGTCCCCCCTGCATGCTGTCGATCCTGCTGCTGTAAACCTCAGTTCGACCTGATCTTTAACTAGGAATGAACTCTGTATGCTTAGACTGGGGATGAACTCCGTATGCCTAAGTCAACCCATGAAATGAGCGTACGGGCGCTCAGCCAACCAGAGAGGCGGGATGTGCAAGCCAGGGATCGAACGGGTGGAAGGTGGGTTCAAGCACATCTTCATATTTCTGTTGTGCCAATGCCATTTTTATGGCTTGTAAATCTCCAATGCTCTTTAAGAAGGTGTGAGTTCTCAAGGTTTGATGAGGGACAGGGGGCCAATAAAAGGGCCAAGTACCAGCACCCATTACACATCATGTGCGCACACCCCCTCGCCCCCCCAATCGCTGGAACCCCTAATGCCGCCGGTTAGGCTCTCCAATGATGCTTTGGCGATGGTGCCCCGGGCGAAAATAATATGGCACCAACACATGCTCGAGCCCAGCATGTGCACCGTGGCTCAAAATCTTAGACTGGGAATGAACTCCGTATGCCTAAGCCAACCCACGAAATGAGCGTGCGAGCGCTCAGCCAGCCGAAAAGGCAAAATGCACAAGCCGGGGATCGACCTGATCCCCCCTGTGTACTGTCGATCTTGCTGCGCTACCCTTGAACCGGTCCGATCTTAGACTGGGAATGAACTCCGTATGCCTAAGTTAACCCATGAAACGAGCATGTGGGCGCTGAGCCGGCCGAAGAGGCATGAACTACGTGCTGCCGATCCTGCTACCGTAACCCTCGGTCTGGTCTGATCTTAGACTGGGAATGAACTCCGTATGCTTAGACTGGAGATGAACTCCGTATGCCTAAGTCAACCCATAAAATGAGCGTACGAGCGCTCAGTCGACCAGAGAGGCAGGATGCATAAGGTGGGGATCGTACAGGTGGTGAGTTCAAGCACATCCTCATATTTCTCTCGTTCCAATGCCATTTGTATGGCTTGTAAATTCATACAATGGTCCCCCAAGCCTTCATGTGAAGTTTCATGGTAAGATGACCCGTTTTCTATTTTTCACGATTTTCAAAACTTTTTACGGTTCGAGATTTTTTAAAATTTTTTTAAAATTTTAGACTGGGAATGAACTTCATATGCTTAGATATGGAATGAACTCCGTATGCCTAAGCCAACCCATGAAATGAACGTGCAGGCGTTCAGTCAGCCAGAGAGGCAGACTGCACAAGCCTGAGATCAGCCTGGTCCCTCCTACATGCTATCGATCCTGCTATCGCAACCCTTGGTCCAGTCCGATCTTAGATTGGGACCGAACTACGTATGTATAAGTCAACCCACGAAACGAGTGTACGGGTACTGAGCCGGTCGAAGAGGCATAATGCACAAGCCGAAGATCGGCCCGGTCCCTCTTTGCATGTTACTGGTCCCGCTACCATAACCCTCAGTCTGGTTGGGGATTAGACATGGAACGAACTCCCTATGCCTAAACTAACCCATGAAACGGGTGTACGGGTGCTCAGCTAGTCGAAGAGGTAGAATGCGCAAGCTGGGGATCGACCTGGTCCCCCCTGCATGCTGTCGATCCTGCTGTCGTAGCATTCGGTCCAGTCCGATCTTAGACTAGGAATGAACTCCGTATGCTTAGACTGGGGATGAACTTCGTATGCCTAAGTCAACCCATGAAACGAGCATGCGGGCGGTCAACCGACCGGAGAGGCCAATCGAAGAGGCATAATACGTAAGCCAATGATCAGCCCGGGCCCCCTTTGCGTGCTACCGATCCCACTGTCGATCCTGCTGCCACAACCCTCGGTCTGACTAGGGCTTAGACATGGAATGAACTCCGTATGCCTAAGCCAACCCATGAAATGAGCGTGCGGGTGCTGAGCCGACTGGAGAGGCAGAATGCATAAGTTGAGGATCGACCCGGTCCCTTCCTACATGCTGTCGATCCTGCTACTGGTCCTGCTACCACAACCCTCGGTCCGGTCTGATCTTAGACTGGGAATGAACTCCGTATGCTTAGACATGGAATGAACTTTGTATGCCTAAGCCAACCCACGAAACGAGCGTACGGGAACTCAGCCGGCCAAAGAGGTAGAATGCGCAAGCCGGGGATCGGCCTGGTCCCCCCTGCATGCTGTCATCTTGCTACCGCAACCCTCAGTCTGGTCCAATCTTAGACTGGGAATGAACTCCGTATGCCTAAGTCAACCCACAAAACGAGCGTACGGGTGCTGAGCCAGTCGAAGAGGCATAATGCGCAAGATGGGGATTAGCCCGGTCCCCCTCTGCATGCTATCAGTCCCGCTGCCACAACCCTCGATCCAGCTGGGGCTTAGACATAGAATGAACTCCCTATGCCTAAGCCAACCCATGAAATTGGCGTGGGAGCGCTCAGCCGGTCGGAGAGGCAAAATGCGCAAGCCAGGGATCGGCCCGGTCCCCCCTACATGCTATCGATCTTGCTACCGCAACCCTCGATCTGGTCCAATCTTAGACTGGGAATGAACTCCGTATGCCTAAGTCAACCCACGAAATGAGCGTGCGGGTGCTCAGTCGACCAGTGAGGTAGGATGCACAAGCTGGGGATCGAACGGGTGGCAGGTAGGTTCAAGCACATCTACATATTTCTACTGTGCCTAAGTCAACCTACGAAACGAGCGTGTGGGCACTGAGCAGGCCGAAGAGATAGAATACGCAAGTCGGGGATCGACCTGGTCCCCTTCTCAATGCTATCGGTCCTGCTGCCACAACCCTCGGTCCGCCTAGGGCTTAGACATGGAATGAACTCCCTATGCCTAAGCCAACCCATGAAATGGGTGTGCGGGTGCTCAACCGGTCGGAGAGGAAGAATGCGTAAGCCGGGGATCGACCAGGTCCCCACTGCATGCTACCGATCATGATACCACAACCTTCAGTCCGGTCTGATCTTAGACTAGGAATGAACTCCGTATGCATAGACTGGGGATGAACTCCGTATGCCTAAGTCAACCCACGAAATGAGCGTGCGGGTGCTCAGGCCAGAGAGGCATAACGCGCAAGTCGAGGATCAGCCTGGTCCCCTTCTGCGTGTTGTCGATCCCACTGCCGGTCCTACTGCCACAACCCTCGGTCCGACTGGGGCTTAGACATGGAATGAACTTTGTAGGCCTAGGGCAACCCACGAAATGAGCGTTCGGGCACTCAGCTGGCTGGAAAGGTAGAATGCGCAAGCCAAAGATCAGCCTGGGGCCCCCTACGTGCTGTCAATCCTGCTGCTGGTCCTGCTCTCACAACACTCGATCCGGTCTGATCTTAGACTAGGAATGAACTCTGTATGCTTAGACATGGAATGAACTCTGTATGCCTAAGCCAACCCACGAAACGAGCGTGCGGGTGCTCAGTCGACCGAAAAGGTAGAATGCGTAAACCGAGGATTGGCTTGGTCCCTCTTGCATGCTGTTAATCCTGCTGATGTAACCCTCAGGCCGATCCGATCTTAGACTGGGAGTGAACTCCGTATGCCTAAGTCAACTCATGAAATGAGCATGCGGGCTCTGAGCCGACCGGAGAGGCATAATGCATAAGTCGAGGATGGGCCTGATCCCCCTCTATGTGCTATCGGAGAGGCAGAATGTGCAAGTCGGTGATCGGCCCGATCCCCCTGCGTGCTGTTGATCCTGATGTCGTAACCCTTGGTTCGGTCTGATCTTAGACTGGGAATGAACTCCCTATGCCTAAGCCAACCCACGAAACGGGCGTGCAGGCACTCAACCGACCGGAGAGGCAGAATGCGCAAGCCAGGGATTGACCAGGTCCTTCCTACGTGATGTCGATCCGGTCTGATCTTAGACTGGGGATGAACTCAGTATGCCTAAGTCAACCACGAAATGAGTGCACGGGCACTCAGCCGGTCGAAGAGGCCAGCCAGAAAGGCATAATGCGCAAGTCAGGGATCAGCCCGGTCCCCCTCTACGTGCTGTCGATCTCGTCATCGATCCTGCTCCCACAACCCTCGATTCGGCTGGGGCTTAGACATGGAATGAACTCTGTATGCCTAAGTCAACCCATGAAACGAGCGTGCGGGCGCTCAGCCGACTAGAGAGGCATGATGCGCAAGCCAGGGATTGAACGAGTGGTAGGTGGGTTCTAGCACATCTTCATATTTCTAACATGCCAAAGCCATTTTAATGGCTTGTAAATTCATACAATGGTCCGCTAAGCCTTCATGTAAAGTTTCGTGGCAAGACGACCCGTTTTATATTTTTCACAATTTTTGAAACTTTTTACGGTTCGGGATTTTTTAAAATTTTGTTAGAAAGAGTTTTGTCCCCAAATTTGGTAGAGGTGATCCTTGTATTTTTTTTGGCATGCAAAAAAAAATTCAGCTAAAAACTCAAAGTGGAGAAGATTTTGTGATCGTTTGAAAAAAGTGTCCCCATTTCAGACACTTTAATGGCTACTGGCGGCAAACCTATTAAACCTCGAATGCTCTTTAAGGTGGCATGAGTTCTCGAGGTTTGATGAGGGATAGGGGGCCAATATAAGGGCCAAGTACCAGCACCCTTCGCACATCATGTGTGCACACCCACCTGGCCCCCCTAATCGTCGGAACCCTCAATGCCACCTGTTAGGCTCTCCAACGATGCTCCGACGATGGTGCCCCAGGCAAAAAAAATGTGGCACCAGCACATGCCTGAGCCCAGCATGTGCACCGTGGCTCAAAATCTTAGACTGGGAATGAACTCTGTATGCTTAGACATGGAATGAACTCCGTATGCCTAAGCCAACCCACGAAACGAGCGTGCGGGCTCGGTCCCTCTGCTTGCTGTGGATCAGCCAGGGATCAGCTCGGTCCCCCCTATGTGCTGTCTATCCTACTGCCACAACCCTCGGTCTGGTCTAATCTTAGACTGGGAATGAACTCCGTATGCATAAGTCAACCCACGAAACGAGCGTGCGGGCGCTAAGCCAGTCGGAGAGGCATAATGCACAAGCTGGGGATGGCCTGGTCCCCCTCTACGTGCTATCGGTCTCGCTATCACAACCCTCGGTCTGGCTGGGGCTTAGACATGGAATGAACTCCCGATGCCTAAGCCAACCCACGAATCAGACGTGCGGGCGCTCAGTCGATCGAAGAGGCAGAATGCGCAAGCCAGGGATCAGTCCGGTCCCCCTTGCATGCTGTCGATCCTGCTGTCGCAACCCTCAGTTCGGTTTGATCTTAGACTAGGAATGAAATCTGTATGCTTAGACTGGGGATGAACTCTGTATGGCTAAGTCAACCCACGAAAAGAGCCTATCGGAAAGGTCAGTCGGAGAGGCATAATGTGCAAGTCGGTGGTCAACCCGATCCCCCTCTTCGTGCTACTAATCCTGCTACCACAACCCTCAATCTGGCTGGGGCTTAGACATGGAATGAACTCCGTACGCCTAATCCAACCCATGAAACAAGTGTGCAGGTGCTCAATCGATCAGAGAGGCAGAATGCGCAAGCCGGGGATCGACCCGGTCCCCCCTGCATGCTGTCGATCCTACTGCTGGTCCTGCTACTGCAACCCTTGATCCGGTCTGATCTTAGATAGGGAATGAACTCTGTATGCCTAAGCTAACCTAAGAAATGAGTGTACAGGTGCTTAACCAGCCGGAGAGGCAGAATACGCAAGCCGGGGATCAGCTCGATCCCCCTGTGTGCTATCGATACTGCTATCACAACCCTTGGTCTGATCTGATCTTAGATTGGGAATGAACTCCGTATGCATAAGTCAACCCATGAAACAACGTACGGGCACTGAGCCAGCCGAAGAGGCATAATATGTAAGTCGAAGATCAGCCCGATCCCCCTTTGGGTGCTACCGGTCCCGCTACCACAACCCTCGGTCCGACTGGGGCTTAGACATGGAATGATCTCCCTATGCCTAAGCTAACCCATGAAACGGGCATGCGGGTGCTCAGCCGACCAGAGAGGCAGAATGTGCATGTCAGGGATTGGCCCGATCACCCCCTGCGTACTATCGATCCTGTTGCCAACACCCTCGGTCTGGTCCGATCTTAGATTGGCGATGAACTCTGTATGCCTAAGTCAACCCACGAAACGAGCGTGCGGGAGCTCAGCTGGTCGAAGAGGCATAATGCGCAAGTTAGGATCAGTCGGTCCTTTTCTACGTGCTGTCGATCCCGCTATCGGTCTTGCTGCCACAACCCTCGGTCTAGCTGGGGCTAAGAGATGGAATGAAATTCGTATGCCTAAGCCAACCCACGAAAAGAGTGTGCGGGAGCTCAGCCAGCCAGAAAGGCAGAATGCGCAAGCCAGGGATCGGCCTGGTCCCCCCTGCGTGTTGTCGATCCTGCTGCTAGTCTTGCTGTCGCAACCCTCGGTCCGATCCGATCTTAGACTGGGAATGAACTCCTTATGCTTAGACATGGAACGAACTCCCTATGCCTAAGCCAACCCACGAAACGGGCGTGCGGGCGCTCAGCCGGCCGGAGAGGCAAATGTGCAAGCCAGGGATTGGCCCGTCCTCTCTACGTGCTACTGATCTTGCTATCGTAACCGTCAGCCTAGTCTGATCTTAGACTAGGTATGAACTCCATATGCTTATACTGGGGATGAACTCCGTATGCCTAAGTCAACCCACAAAATGAGCATACGGGCACTCAGCTAGCTGGAGAGGCAGGTCGAAGCGGCATAATGCGCAAGTCAGGGATCAACCCGGTCCCCCTCTGCGTGCTGTCAATCCCACTATTGGTCCTGCTGCCACAACCCTCGGTCTAGCTAGGGCTTAGACATGGACTGAACTCCGTATACCTAAGCCAACCCATGAAACGAGCATACGGGTGCTCAGCCGATCAGAGAGGTAGAATGCGCTAGCTAGGGATTGGCCCAGTCCCCTCTGTGTGCTACGATCCTGCTGCTGTAACCCTCAGTCCAATATGATCTTAGACTGGGAATGAACTCCGTATTATTATACATGGAATGAACTCCGTATGCCTAAGCCAACCCACAAAACAAGTGCACGGGTGCTCAGCCTGTCGGAGAGGCAGAAGGCACAAGCCGGGGATTGACCCGATCCCCCCTGCGTGCTATCAATCCTGCTGCCACAACCCTCGATCCGATCTGATCTTAGACTGGGAATGATCTTCGTATGCCACAGTCAACCCATGAAATGAGCGTACGGGCGCTGAGCTGGCCGGAGAGGCATAATGCGCAAGCCATGGATCAACCTGATCCCTCTCTGCGTGCTATCGGTCCCGCTGCCATAGCCCTCAGTTCGACTGGGGCTTAGACATGGAATGAACTCCCTCTAGCTAAGCCAACCCATGAAACGGGTATGTGGGTGCTCAGCCGATCGGAGAGGCAGAATGTGAAAGTCGAGGATCGGCCCGATCCCTCCTACGTGCTGTCGATCCTACTGTCGCAAGTCTCGATCCTACTGTCGCAAGTCTCGATCCAGTTCGATCTTAGACTAGGAATGAACTCCATATGCTTAGATTGGGAATGAACTCCGTATGCCTAAGCCAACCCACGAAACAAGCGTGCGGGCGCTCAGCTAGCCGAAGAGGCAGAATGCACAAGCCAAGGATCGGTTCGGACCCCCCTACGTGCTGTCGATCCTGCTGTCGCAACCCTCGATCTGATCCGATCTTAGACTGGGAATGAACTCCGTATGCTTAGATTGGGGATGAACTCCGTATGCCTAAATCACCCATAAAACGAGCGTATGGGCACCCAGTCGGCCAGAGAGGCCTGCCAGAGAGGCATAATGCGTAAGCCAGGGATCAGCCGATCCCCCTCTGCGTGCTGCCGATCTCGCTACTGGTCCTGCTCCCACAACCCTCAGTTCGGTTGGGGCTTAGACTTGGAATGAACTCCGTATGCCTAAGCCAACCCATGAAATGAGCGTGCGGGCACCCAGTCGACCAGAGAGGTAGAATGCGCAAGTCGAGGATCGACCTGGTCCTCTATGCGTGCTACTGATCCTACTGTCGCAACCCTCGGTCTGGCTCGATCTTAGACTGGGAATGAACTCCATATGCTTAGACTGGAAATGTACTCCGTATGCCTAAGTCAACCCACGAAACGAGCGTGCGGGCGCTCAACCAACCAGAGAGGCAGGATACGTAAGCCGGGGATCGAACGGGTGGTAGGTGGGTTCAAGCACATCTTCATATTTCTACCATGCCAATGAAAGTTTTATGGCTTGTAAATTTATACAATGGTCCCCTAAGCCTTTATGTGAAGTTTCGAGGCAAGATGACCCGTTTTCTATTTTTCATGATTTTTGAAACTTTTTACGGTTCGAGATTTTTTAAAATTTTTTAGAAAGAGTTTTGTCCCCAAATTTGGTAGAGGTGATCCTTGTATTTTTGTTCGCATGCATAAAAAAATTCAGCTAAAAACTCGAAGTGGAGAAGATTTTGTGATCGTTTGAAAAAAGTGTCCCCATTTTAGACACTATAATGGCTACTGGCAGCAAACCTATAAAATCTCAAATGCTCTTTAAGAGGGTGTGAGTTCTCGAGGTTTGACGAGGGATAGGGGGCCAATATAAGGGCCAAGTACCAGCACCCATCACACATCATGTGCGTACACCCCTCGGCCCGCCAGTTGTCGGAACCCCCAATGCTACCGGTTAGGCTCTCCGGGGATTTACCCCGGGTGAAAAAAATGTGGCACTAGTACATGCCTGAGCCCAGCATGTGCACCATGGCTCAAAATCTTAGACTGGGAATGAACTTCGTATGCTTATACATGGAATGAACTCCGTATGCCTAAGCCAACCCACGAAACGAGCGTGCAGGCACTCAGCTAACCGGAGAGGCAGAATGCGCAAGCCGGGGATCTGCCCGATCCCCCCTGCGTGCTGTCAATCCTGCTGTCACAACCCTCAGTCTGGTTTGATCTTAGACTAGGAATGAACTTCGTATGCTTAGACTGGGGATGAATTCCGTATGCCTAAGTCAACCCACGAAACGAGCATATAGGCACTCAATCGGTCGAAGAGGCATAATGCGAAAGTCGAAGATCAGCCTGATCCCCTTCTGCGTGCTACCGATCCCGCTGTCAATCCTGCTGCCACAACCCTCGATCCGACTGGGGCTTAGACATGGAATGAACTCCTATGCCTAAGCCAACCCACGAAACGAGCGTGCGGGGGCTCAGCTGGTCGGAGAGGCAGAATGCGCAAGCTGGGGATCGACCCGGTCCCCCATGCGTGCTGTCGATCCTGCTGTCACAACCCTCGGTCTGATCCAATCTTAGACTGGGAATGAACTCCATATGCTTAGACATGGAATGAACACGGTATGCCTAAGCCAACCCACGAAACGAGCATGCGGGCACTCAACCGGCCAGAGAGGCAGAATGCGTACGCCGGGGATCGACCTGGTCCCCCTACGTGCTATCGATCCTGCTACTGGTCCTACTGTCGCAACCCTCGGTCCGGTCCAATCTTAGATTAGGAATGAACTCCGTATGCTTAGACATGGAATGAACTCCGTATGCCTAAGCCAACCCACGAAACGAGCGTGCAGGCGCTCTGTCGGACGGAGAGGCAGAATGCACAAGCCGGGTGTCATGAGCCAACCTTGTATAGGGCCATGAATGAGAGTTAGGTTGCCATGAGCCACCAATGTATAGGGCCATAGCCGGGTAGATCCTTTGTGCTAGAAAAAGTGTCCCCATTTCAAACATTGTAATGGTTACTGGTAGCATAGCTCAAAAATCTCTAAGGCTCTTTAGGGGGGATGAGCTGGCAGCATAGTGTTGGGCTGTCTCACCGGGTGCTATGCGAGCCTAGGCCACCCACCAAGGGCTACCCCCTTGGCCCTGGTGATGGTGGGAGGTCCCGATGTATGATTCCCGATTATAATAAAACTCACCCCGATTGAATGTCCTGATTGTTGCCTCGATGTGTTTTTTTTTTCTCGATGTGAATATGCCTTCTTGTGTGTGTGCTTGAGATTGATCTCGATATATTGTGTCTTATTGTGAATGCTTGGGAATAACCATGGTTTATGGTTATTTGTTCAGATATCGATCTATTGAAGGGTGATTTGGTTGGGAGCGCCCATTCAAGTGCCACACGATCTATTGCTTGTTGAGAGAAAGCTTAGTCTGTGACACATGGAATCAGAGCACGATTGAGAAGTGCTAGAAAAATGGATGAGATGGCCACAAGTGGTGGACCCAATCATCAACAGAGAATTGATGAACTTGAGGCCGTGGTGGCCACAATGAAAACTCATGTGGTGACTAAAGACCGAGTGAGGGAGATCGAGACAACCTGGCGGGAGTTGTCTGATACTCTCCACAATGCGAGCGAAGAGGCTAGAGATGCCTTGAACATTCTCCAAAAGGAGTTTGAGGAGCTCAGAGCGTAGGTGAGTGTCTTACAAATGGCTGTGGCCAGATCGGGTTTGAGCTCGACGGAAAAGGGGAAAAGGCCCAAGGTGCCGGAGCCTTGATGCTATGACGGGGCAAGGGATGCTAAGGAACTTGAAAATATTTTGTTTGACATGGAGCAGTACTTCTGAGCTGTACACACGGATTCAGAGGAAAACAAGGTAGCAATGGCGTCGATGTACCTCGCAGGGGAGGCCAAGCTGTGGTGGCACTCCAAGTTTGTCGATGACGAGTGCCCGATTAAGACTTGGATGGATCTGAAGCGAGAATTGAAAAACCAGTTTTTCCCTGAGAATGTGGAGTATATGGCTCAAAGGAGACTTCGAGAATTGGTGTAAACAGGAACGGTGCTCTTGTTTGTAAAGAGCTTTTTTACCCTAATGTTGGATATTCGGGACATGTCTGAAAAGGAAAAGATGTTCTATTTTCTTGAGGGCCTCAAGCCTTGAGCGAGGACAGAACTACAAAGGCAGAAAGTGCAAGACGTGGCCATGGCCATGACTGCAGCTAAACATCTCCACGATTACAATGATGGATCCTCAAAACAAAAAAATCCTCTATCAGTTGGCAGTAGCTTCAACTTTGGGAGTGGGGGAAAATGACTAGGTTGGACCAGCTTTTCAATGGGGGATTAGACAGGAGGTCTTTTGGTCGAGATAGCACCCAACCCAAGACAAGCAACGTAGGGATTTTCAAGCCTAGGCAACCATTAGCTTGCTTTCTTTGCAAGGGGCAGCATCGAGTGGCTGAATGCCTGCACAAGGGAGCCCTTAATACCTTAAGGACCTCATCCCAAGAGTCCACAAAAGCATCAGAAAGCATTGAAGAAGTTGAAGAGGAGCTAGCTAGGATGGGTTCAATAAGGTTCTTCAATGCCTTCCGCACCCAATTGAACACTATAAAGAAAGAGCAGAGTAGAGGCTTGATGTATGTGAACTTGATGAGCAATGAGAAAGCCACAAAGGCCATGGTGGATACGGGTGTAACCGACACTTTCATCACACCAGAAGAGGCAAAAAGGTGTGGTCTTCAGATTAGTAAAGATTGTGGACGAATGAAGACGGTCAATTCACCAGCCTTTACGATCAGTGGAAGCTCCAAGAGTGTGACAACCCGATTAGGGCCATAGGAAGGGAAGGTAGACTTTACAATTTCCCTCATGGATGACTTTGATGTTGTTCTCGGATTGGACTTCATGATGTTGGCTAGGTTATCCCTATCCCTGCCGCTAGCTGCTTGTTGTTCTTAGGGGAACACCCATGTGTGGTGCCAGCCAACATCTTACCAAAGAGTGAGAAGAAAATGATTTCAGCTTTGCAGTTCAAGAAAGGGGTAAAAAGAGAGGAACCTTCTTTTGTGGCTATACCGATCTACAAAGAAGGGTCAAAAGTAGAACCAATACCTGATGGTGTGGAAAAAGTGTTGGAAGAATTTGAAGAGGTGATGCCAAAGATGTTGCCTAAGGTTCTACTCCTTTGATGAGCAGTGGACCATGAAATTGAGCTCCTTCCAAGAGTGAAACCCCCTGCTAGAGCTTCTTACAGCATGGCCCCGCCAGAGTTGGCCGAACTAAAAAAATAGTTGGATGAGCTACTACAAGTCAGGTTCATCAGACCATCAAAGGCTCCTTTCGGAGTGCCAGTGCTATTTCATAAGAAGCATGATGGAAGTTTGTGATTATGTGTTGACTACAGGGCCCTGAACAAAGTCACCGTAAGAAACAAATATCCCATCCCCCTTATAGCAGACTTGTTTGATCAATTGAGCCGGGCCAAGTACTTCTCCAAATTGGACCTGAGATTTGGCTACCATCAGGTCAAAATCGTTGAGGGAGATGAGCCAAAGACCACTTGTGTGACATGGTATGGTGCATTTGAATTTCTTGTTATGCCCTTTGGACTGACCAATGCTCCTGCCACATTTTGTACATTGATAAATCAGGTGTTCCATGACTACCTAGACAAATTTGTAGTCATCTATTTAGACGATATAGTGGTATATAGCTCCACCTTGGAAGAACATCAAGAACACCTATGCCAGGTACTTTAAAGATTACAGGATCACCAGTTATATGTAATAAGGGAGAAGTGTGCATTTGCTCAGACCCAAATCCATTTTCTTGATCACATTATCGAACGTGGCCACATGCGAATGGACATGGAAAAGGTTAGGGCCATCAAGGAGTGGACAAAACCAAAGAACGTTAGTGAGCTTTGCTCATTTTTGGGACTAGCCAACTATTATAGAAGGTTTATGGAAGGGTGCTTTTGCAAGACCACGGCCCTCACGGAACTATTGAAGAAAAAGCATAAATGGTGTTGGACGAGTGATTGCCAAGAAGCCTTCGAGGAATTGAAGGATGCTATTATGAAGGACCCCATCTTATCTCTCTCTGATATTGAAAAGCCTTTCGAAGTTCAGATGAATGCATCTGATTTTGCTATTGGAGGAGTGCTTTTGCAACAACATCACCCGATAGCATTTGAAAGTAGGAAGCTAAGTGAAGCTGAAAGAAAATATACGGCCCAAGAAAAAGAACTCCTGGCGGTGGTTCACTGCTTGAGGGCTTGGCGACATTACTTGTTGGGCTCACAATTTGTCGTGAAGACAGACAATGTGGCCGTTAGCCATTTTCTCACCCAACCAAGGCTTATGGCAAAACAAGCTAGGTGGCAGGAATTTTTAGCAGAGTTTGACTTTTATTTTGAGCACATCGCTGGAAAGACCAATCAAGTGGCCGATGCATTAAGCAGGCGAGCAGATTTAGTGGCCCTTAGAAGAATTGCCCTAATGGCGGCTAGCAGAGCCACTACAAACATTCACAAGTTGATTGGAGATCACTTAAGGAAGGACCCGCAAGCTTGTGCCATCCTGAAGCTAGTGGAAGAAGGGAAGTCCTAGTACTTTTGGCAAGAAAATGGGGTCTTATGGACCAAGGGGCCTCGAGTGTTTGTGCCAAGAGCAGAAGGTCTGAGAAAGATGCTGATGAGGGAATTTCATGACACACCATGGACGGGACACCCGTGCTGGCAATGCACTTTGGCGTTATTGAAATGGGGATACTATTGGCCTCACATGTGACAAGATGTGATGGACTATACGAAGACTTGCCTCATTTGGCAACAAGACAAGGTTGAAAGGAGGAAACCTACAGGCATGCTTGAACCACTACCAGTACCCACCAAACTATGGGAAAGCATCTCCCTCGATTTCATTTCGAGCCTACCCAAGGTTGTTGACCTTAGAGCTATTTTGGTGGTGATTGACCGATTCTCTAAGTATGCCACATTCATTCCCGCTCACAAGTATTGCACAGCGAAAGACACAGCTCGACTATTGTTCAAACATGTGGTCAAATACTGGGGCCTCCCTCAAAACATTGTCAGCGATCGAGATCTGAGATTCATGGGGTCCTTCTAGAGAGAACTTTTCAAGATATTAGGGTCCCAACTCAACATCTCCTCAAGCTATCACCCTTAAACCGATGATCAAACGAAACGGTTCAACAAATTATTAGAGGAATATTTGAGGCACTTTGTTCAAGCCAATCAGAAAGACTGGCCTTCATTATTAGACGTGGCTCAACTCTGCTTTAATTCCAACAAAAGCTCTTCCACCAATAAGAGCCCATTTGAGGTGGTCACCCGACAATTACCAAGGCTACCCCACACTTTCTTGGAACAATATGGAGGAAAGAATCTGAGAGCCTTCAATCTCAGCAAGGAGTGGAAACAAAACACAGAGATTGCACAAGTCTACTTGGAGAAAGCATTAAAATGGATGAAGAAATGGGTAGACAAGGGTCGTAGGGCTCAACAATTTCAAGTTGATTATTTGGTTCTTGTCTGACTAGTTCCTAAACAAACCAGGTTCTTGAGAAAGAGAGATCATAAACTAGTGTGTAAATATGAAGGTCCAGTAAAGGTCTTTTCCAAGGTGGGGAATGCATTTTACAAATTTGACCCACCAAAGTGGATGAAGGTACACCCAGTATTTCATGTGAGCAACCTGAAACCTTTCCATGCAGATCCTACAGATGTTAGTCGAATAGAGCCAACCAGAGCTGCCATCACTATAAAGCCACCCTCAGAGCATCGAGTTGAAAAGATCTTAGCTGACAGGGAAACCAAGATATCTCAAAGACTAGTTCAAGAGTACTTAGTGAAGTGGGAAGGATTAGGACTAGAAGAAACTAGCTGGGAGAGAGAACACAACCTCCAAAGATTTCAAAAGAAGATTGAAGAATTTTAAGCCAGTAAGTCGACGAGGATATCGATAGAATAGGTGGGGGGAGGATGTCATGAGCCAACCTTGTATAGGGCCATGACCGGAACTTAGGTTGCCATGAGCCACCCATGTATAAGGCCATGGTCAGGTAGATCCCTTGTGCTAGGAAAAGTGTCCCCATTTCAAACATTGTAATGGTTACTGGTAGCATAGCTCTAAAATCTCTAAGGCTCTTTAGGGGGTGAGCCGGCAGCGTAGTGTTGGGCTGTCTCACCGGGTGCTATGCAAGCCTAGGCCACCCACCAAGGGCTGTCCCCTGGCCCTGGTGATGGTGGGAGGTCCCGATGTATGATTCCTGATTTATAATAAAACTCACCTCGATTGAATGTCCCGATTGTTGCCTCAATGTGTTTTTCTTTTCCTCGATGCAAATATGGCTTCTTGTGTGTGTGCTTGAGATTGATCTTAATATATTGTGTCTTATTGTGAATGCTTGGGACTAACCATGGCTTATGGTTATTTGTTCAGATATTGATCTATTGAAGGGTGACTTGGTTGGGAGTGCCCATTCAAGTGCCACACGGTCTATTGCTTCTTGAGAGAAAGCTTAGTCCGTGACACTAGGGATCGACCCGGTTCCCCCTGTGTGCTATCGATCCTGCTGCCACAACCCTCGGTCCGGTCTAATCTTAGATTGGGAATAAACTCTGTATGCCTAAGTCAACCCATGAAATGAGCATGTAGGCACTGAGCTGGCCAGAGAGGCATAATGCGCAAGCCGGGGATCGACCTGATCTTCCTCTACGTGCTGTCGGACCCGCAGCCACAACCCTCGGTCCGGCTAGGGCTTAGACATGGAATGAACTCCCCATGCCTAAGCCAACCCATGAAACAGGTATGCGGGCACTCAGCCGGCCGAAGAGGCAGAATGCGCAAGCCGAGGATCGACTCGATCCCCCCTGCGTGCTATCGATCCTACTGCCGCAACCCTCGTTCCGATCCGATCTTAGACTGGGAATGAACTTTCTATGCTTAGACTGGGGATGAACTCAGTATGCCTAAGTGAAACCATGAAACGAGCGTGCGGGCGCTCAGCCGACCAGAGAGGTAGGATGCGCAAGTCGGGGATCGAACTAGTGGTAGGTGGGTTCAAGCACATCTTCATATTTCTGCATTGCCAATGCCATTTTTATGGGTTGTAAATTCATACAATGGTCCCCTAAGCCTTCATGTGAAGTTTTGTGGCAAGACAACCCGTTTTCTATTTTTTACGATTTTTGAAACTTTTTGTGGTTCGGGATTTTTTAAAATTTTTTTAGAAAGAGTTTTGTTCCCAAATTTGGTAGAGGTGATCCTTGTATTTTTTTTGGCTTGCACATAAAAATTCAACTAAAAACTCGAAGTGGAGAAGATTTTGTGACCGTTTGAAAAAAGTGTCCCCATTTCAGACACTTTAATGGCTACTGGCAGCAAACCTATAAAATCTCAAATGTTCTTTAAGGGTGTGTGAGTTCTCGAGGTTTGATGAGGGATAGGGGGCCAATATAAGGGCCAAGTATCAGCACCCATCGCACATCATGTGCGTACACCCCCGGCCCCACCAATCGTCGGAACCCCTAATGCCGTCGGTTAGGCTCTCCGACGATGCTCCGGTGATGGTGCCCCGGGCAAAAAAAATGTGGCTCCAGCACATGTCGGAGCCCAGCATGTGCACTATGGCTCAACATCTTAGACTAGGAATGAACTCCGTATGCTTATACATGGAATGAACTCCGTATGCCTAAGCCAACCCACGAAACGAGCGTGCGGATGCTCAGCCGGTCAGAGAGGCAGAATGCACAAGCCAGGGATCGACCTAATCCCCCCCTATGTGCTGTCAATCCTGCTGCTGCAACCCTCGATGCAGTCCAATCTTACACTGGGAATGAAGTCCGTATGCATAAGTCAACCCACGAAACGAGCATGCGGGCGCTAAGACGGTCGAAGAGGCATAATGCGCAAGCTGGCGATCGACCCGATCCCCCTCTGCTTGCTACCGGTCTCACTGCCACAACCATCAATCTGGCTGGGGCTTAGACATGGAATTAACTCCCTATTCCTAAGCCAATCCATGAAATGGGCGTGCGGGCACTCAGCCAGCTTGAGAGGCAGAATGCGTAAATCGGGGATCGGCCCGGTCCCCCCTGCATGCTGTTGATCCTGCTGTCACAACCCTTGGTTTAGTCTGATCTTAGACTATGAATGAACTTCGTATGCTTAGATTGGGGATGAACTCCGTTTGCCTAAGTCAACCCACGAAACGAGCGTGAGGGCGCTCAGTCGGCCGGAGAGGCATAATGCGTAAGCCGAGGATAGCCCAGTCCACCTCTGCATGCTGCCGATCCCATTGCCAGTCCTGTTGCCACAACCCTCGATCAAGCTAGGGCTTAGACATGGAATGAACTCTGTATGCCTAAGCCAACCCATGAAACGAGCGTGTGGGCACTGAGTCGGCCGGAGAGGCATAATGCACAAGTCGGGGATCGGCCCGGTCCCCCTCTGCGTGCTGTCGGTCCCGCCACCACAACCCTCGGTCTGGCTGGGGCTTAGACATGGAATGAACTCCCTATGCCTAAGCCAACCCACGAAACGAACGTGCGAGCGCTCAGTCAACCGGAGAGGCAGAATGCACAAGTCGGGGATCGGCCCAGTCCCCTCTGCGTGCTACCACAACCTCGGTCCAACTGGGGCTCAGACATGGAATGAATTCTATATTCCTAAGACAACCCACGAAACGAGCGTGCGGGCGATGAGCAGGCCAGAGAGGTATAATGCATAAGTTGGGGATCGGTCTAATCCCCTTCTGCGTGCTGTCGATCCTACTACCACAACCCTCGGTTCGGTTAGGGCTTAGACATGGAATGAACACCCTATGCCTAAGCTAACCCACGAAATGGGTGTGCAGGCGCTCAGCCGGTTGGAGAGGTAGAATGCGTAAGCTGGGGATCGACCCGGCCCCCCTTGCATGCTGTCGATCCTATTGCTGCAAACCTCGGTCCGGTTCGATCTTAGACTAGGAATGAACTCCGTATGATTAGACTGGGGATGAACTCTGCATGCCTAAGTCAACCCATGAAACGAGCGCGCGGGCGCTCAGCTGACCAGAGAGGTAGGACGTGCAAGCCGGGGATCGAATGGTGGTAGGTGGGTTCAAGCACATCTTCATATTTTTGTCATGCCAATGCCATTTTTATGGCTTGTAAATTTATATAATGGTCCCCTAAGCCTTCATGTGATGTTTCGTGGCAAGATGACCCAGTTTCTATTTTTCATGATTTTTGAAACTTTTTGCAGTTCAGGATTTTTTAAAATTTTTTTAGAAAGCGTTTTGTCACAAATTTAGTAGAGGTGATCCTTGTATTTTTGTTGGCATGCACAAAATAATTCAGCTAAAAACTCAAAGTGGAGAAGATTTTGTGACCGTTTGAAAAAAGTGTCCCCATTTCAGACACTTCAATGGCTACTGGCAGCAAACCTATAAAATCTCAAATGCTCTTTATGGGGGCGTGAGTTCTCGAGGTTTGATGAGGGATAGAGGGCCAATATAAGGGCCAAGTACCATCACCCATCGCACATCATGTGCGCACACCCCCTGGCCCCCCAATCGATGGAACCCCCAATGCAGCCGATTGGGCTCTCCGGTGATGCTCCGGTGATGGTGCCCCGGGTGAAAAAAATGTGGCACCAGCACATGCCCAAGCCAAGCATGTGCACCGTGGCTCAAAATCTTAGACTGGGAATGAATTTCGTATGCTTAGACATGGAATGAACTCCGTATGCCTAAGCCAACCCACGAAATGAGCGTGCGGGCGCTCAGTCGGTCGGAGAGGCAGAATGCGTAAGCCAGGGATCGACCTGCTCCCCCCTGTGTGCTGTCAATCCTGCTACTACAACCTTCAGTCCGGTCTGATCTTACAATAGGAATGAAGTCAGTATGCATAAGTCAACCCACGAAATGAGCGTACGGGCGCTGAGCCGACCGAAGAGGCATGATGTGCAAGCCGGGGATCGGCTCGATCACCTCTGCATGCTGCCGGTCCCACTACCACAACCCTCGATCTGGCTGGGGCTTAGACATGGAATGAACTCCCTATGCCTAAGCCAACCCACGAAATGGGTGTGCGGGCACTCAGCAAGCCGGAGAGGCAAAATGCGCATGTCAGGGATCGGCCCGGTCCCCCCTGTGTGCTGTCGATCCTACTGTCGCAACCCTCGGTTCAATCCGATCTTAGACTGGGAATGAACTCTGCATGCTTAGATTGGGGATGAACTCCGTATGCCGAAGTCAACCCACGAAACGAGCGTGCAGGCACTTAGCCGATCGGAGAGGCCGGTTGGAAAGGCATAATGCGCAAGCCAGGGATTAGCCTGGTCCCCCTCTGCGTGCTGTCGATCCCACTATCGGTCCTACTACCACAACCCTCAGTCCGGCTGGGCCTTAGACATGGAATGAACTCTGTATGCCTAAGCCATCGCATGAAATGAGCGTGCGGGTGCTCAGCCGGTCGGAGAGGCAGAATGCGCAAGTCGAGGATCAGCTCGGTCCCTCCTGCGTGCTGTCGATCCTGCTATCGCAACCCTCGGTCCGGTCCAATCTTAGACTGGGAATGAACTCCATATGCTTAGACATGGAATGAACTCCGTATGCCTAAGCCAACCCATGAAACGAGCGTGCAGGCGCTCAGCCAGTCGGAGAGGCAGAATGCGTAAACCGGGGATCGACCCGATCCCCCCCACGTGCTACTGATCCTGCTGCTGGTCCTACTATCGTAACCCTCGGTCCAGTTTGATCTTAGACTGGGAATGAACTCCGTATGCTTAGACATGGAATGAACTCCGTATGCCTAAGCCAGCCTATGAAATGAGCATGCGGGCACTTAGCCAGCCGGAGAGGCAGAATGCGCAAGCTGGGGATCGACCCTGTCCCCCGTTGCGTGCTATCGATCCTACTACCGTAACCCTCGGTCCGATCCGATCTTAGACTGGGAATGAACTCCATATGCCTAAGTCAAACCAGGAAACGAGCGTGCGGGTGCTGAGCTGGTCGGAGAGGCATAATGCGTAAGTCGAGGATCGACCTGATCCCCCTCTATGTGCTGTCGATCCTGCTGCCACAACCCTTGATCTGATTAGGGCTTAGACATGGAATGAACTCCGTATCCCTAAGGCAACCCATGAAACAGGCATGTGGGCGTTTAGTCGATCGGAGAGGCAGAATGAGCAAGCCGAGGATCGACCCAGTCCCCCTGGGTGCTATCGATCTTGCTACCGCAACCCTTGATCCTGTCCGATCTTAGACTGGGAATGAACTTCGTATGTTTAGACTGGGGATGAACTCCGTATGCCTAAGTCAACCCACGAAATGAGCGTACGGGTGCTCAGTCGATCGGAGAGGCATAATGAGCTAGCTGAGGATCAATTCGATCCCCCTCTGCGAGCTGTCGATCCTGCTGCCGATCCTGCTACCATAACCCTCGGTCCGGCTGGGGCTTAGACATGGAATGAACTCCGTATGCCTAAGCCAACCCATGAAATGAGTGTGCGGACACTCAGCTGGTCGGAGAGATAGAATGCGCAAGCCGGGGATCAGCTCGGTCCCCCCTGTGTGCCGTCGATCCTACCACCGTACCCCTCGGTCCGATTCAATCTTAGACTGGGGATAAAGTCTGTATGCTTAAGTCAACCCACGAAATGAGCGTACGAGCATTCAGCTGAGCAGAGAGGCAGAATGTGCAGGCCGAGGATTGGCCTGGCCCCCCTGTGTGCTAACGATCTTGCTACTGGTCTTGCTGTCGTAACCCTCGATCCGATCCGATCTTAGACTGGGAATGAACTCTGTATGCTTAGACATGGAATGAACTACATATGCCTAAGCCAACCCACAAAACGAGCGTGTGGGCGCTAACTTGGCCGAAGAGGCATAATGCACAAGCCGAGGATCGACCTAGTCCCCCTCTGCGTGCTGCCAGTCCCGTTGCCACAACCCTCGGTCTGGCTGGGGCTTAGAGATGGAATGAACTCCTTATGCCTAAGCCAACCCACAAAACGGGCATGCGGGCGCTCAGCCAATCGAAGAGACAGATTACGCAAGTCGGGGATCGGCCTGATCCCCCCTACATGCTATCGATCCTGCTGCCGCAACCCTCTATTCGGTCTGATCTTAGAGTAGGAATGAACTCCGTATGCCTAAGTCAACCCTTGAAACGAGCGTGCAGGCGCCGAGCCAGTCGGAGAGGCATAATGCGCAAGCCAGAGATCGGCTCGATACCCCTCTGCGTTCTATGAGTCTCGCTGGCATAACCCTTAATCCGACTGGGGCTTAGACATGGAATGAACTTCGTATCCCTAAGCTAACCCATGAAACGAGCGTGCGAGCGCTCAGCCGATCGAAAAGGTAGAATGCACAAGCCGGGGATCGGCCCAGTCCCTCCTGCGTGCTGCCGATCCTGCTACCGCAACCCTCGGTCCGGTCCGATCATAGACTGGGAATGAGCTCTGTATGCTTAGACTAGGGATGAACTCCGTATGCCTAAGTCAACCCACGAAATGAGCGTACGGCCGCTCAACCGATCAAAAAGGCATAATGCGCAAGTCGGGGATCAGCCTTGTCCGCCTCTGCATGCTATCGATCCCGTTGCCGGTCCTGCTACCACAACCCTCGATCTGGCTGGGGCTTAGACATGGAATGAACTCCGTATGCATAAGCCAACCCATGAAACGAGCGTGCGGGCACTTAACCGGTCGGAGAGGCAGAATGCGCAAGCCGGGGATCGGCCCGGTCCCCCCTGCGTGCTGTCGATCCTGCTGTCGTAACCCTCGGTCTGATCCAATCTTAGACTGGAAATGAACTCCGTATGCTTAGACTGGGGATGAACTTCGTATTTCTATGTCAACCCATGAAATGAGCGTGTAGGCACTCAACCGAGCAGAGAGGCAGGATGCACATGTCGGGGATCAAACGGGTGGTAGGTGGGTTCAAGCACATCTTCATATTTCTGCCATGCCAATGCCATTTTTATGGCTTGTAAATTCATAAAATGGTCCCCTAAGCCTTCATGTGAAGTTTCATGGCAAGACGACCCGTTTTCTATTTTCATGATTTTTAAAACTTTTTGCAGTTCGAGATTTTCTAAAATTTTTTTAGAAATATTTTTGTCCCCAAATTTGGTAGAGGTGATCCTTGTATTTTTTTTGGCATGCACAAAAAAGTTCAGCTAAAAACTCAAAGTGGAGAAGATTTTGTGACCGTTTGAAAAAAGTGTCCCCATTTCAGACACTTTAATGGCTACTGGCAGCAAACCTATAAAATCTCAAAGGCTCTTTAAGGGGGTGTGAGTTCTCGATGCTTGATGAGGGATAAGGGGCCAATATAAGGGCCAAGTACCAGCACCCATCGCACATCATGTGCACACACCCCTCGACCCCACCAATCGTCGGAACCCCCAATGCCGTCGGTTAGGCTCTCCGACGATGCTCCGACGATGGTGCTTCGGGCGAAAAAAATGCGACACGAGCACATGCTCGAGCCCAGCATGTGCACCGTGGCTCAAAATCTTAGATTGGGAGTGAACTCTGTATGCTAAGACATGGAATGAACTCCGTACGCCTAAGCCAACCCACAAAACGAGCGTACGGGCGCTAAGTCGATCGGAGAGGCAGAATGCGCAAGCTGGGGATTGGCCCAGTCTGCCCCTTCATGTTGTCGATCCTTCTACCGCAACCCTCGATCTGGTTTGATCTTAGATTGGGAATGAACTCCGTATGCTTAGACAGGGAATGAACTCCGTATGCCTAAGCCAACTCACGAAACGAGCGTGCGGGCGCTTAGTCGACCGGAGAGGCAGAATGCGCAAGCCGAGGATCGGCCAGGTCCCCCCTGCATGCTGTTGATCCTGCTGCCGCAACCCTCGATCTGGTCAAATCTTAGATTGGGAATGAACTCCGTATGCCTAATTCAACCCATGAAACGAGCGTGTGGGTGCTGAGCATATCGAAGAGGCATAACGCGCAAGCCAGGGATCTGCCCGATCCTCTGCGTGCTGTCAGTCTCACTTCCACAACTCTTGGTCTGGTTGGGGCTTAGACATGGAATGAACTCCCTATGCCTAAGCCAACGCATGAAACGGGTGGGCGGGCAATCAGCCGACTGGAGAGGTAGAATGCGCAAGCCGCGGATCGGCCCGATCCCCCCTACGTGCTACCGATCCTGCTGCGCCAACCCTCGGTCCGGTCCGATCTTAGATTGGGAATGAACTCCATATTCTTAGACTGGGGATGAACTCCGTATGCCTAAGTCAACCCACGAAACGAGCGTACAGGCACTCAGCCGACCAGAGAGGCATGATGCGCAAGTCGGGGATCAAACAGGTGGTAGGTGGGTTTAAGCACATCTTCATATTTCTGCCATGCCAATGCCATTTTTATGGCTTGTAAATTCATACAATGGTCCCCTAAGCCTTCATGTGAAGTTTCGTGGCAAGACTACCCGTTTTCTATGTTTCACGATTTTTGAAACTTATTGCGGTTCGAGATTTTTTAAAATTTTTTTAGAAATAGTTTTGTCCCCAAATTTGGTAGAGCTGATCCTTGTATTTTTTTTGGCATGCAAAAAAAAATTCAGCTACAAACTCGAAGTGGAGAAGATTTTGTGACCGTTTGAAAAAAGTGTCCCCATTTCAGACACTTTAATGGCTACTGGCAGCAAACCTATAAAATCTCAAATGCTCTTTAACGGGGTGTGAGTTCTTGAGGTTTGATAAGGGATAGGGGGCCAATATAAGGGCCAAGTACCAGCACCCATCGCACATCATGTGCGCACACCCCCCGGCCCCCCCAATCGCCAGAACCCCCAATGCTGTCGGTTAGGCTCTTCGACGATGGTGCCCCGGGCGAAAAAAATGCAGCACCAGCACATGCTTGAGCCTAGCATGTGCACCGTGGCTCAAAATCTTAGACTGGGAATGAACTCCGTATGCTTAGACATGGAATGAACTCCATACGCCTAAGCTAACCCATGAAACGAGCGTGTGGGCGCTCAACAAGTTAGAGAGGCAGAATCCGTAAGCTGGGGATCAACCCCATCCCCCCTGCGTGCTGTGATCTTGCTACCGTAACCCTCGGTCCGGTCTGATCTTCCACTGGGAATGAACTCCGTATGCATAAGTCAACCCACGAAACGAGCGTGCGAGCACCGATCCCCCTCTGCGTGCTGCCAGTCCTGCTGCCACAACCCCCGATTCGGCTGGGGCTTAGACATGGACTGAACTCCCTATACCTAAGCCAACCCACGAAACGGGTGTGCGGGTGCTCAGTCGATCGGAGAGTTAGTATGCACAAGCCAGGGATCAACCCGATCCCTCCAACGTACTGCCGATCCTGCTGCTGCAACCCTCGATCCGGTTCAATCTTAGACTGGGAATGAACTCTATATGCTTAGACTGGGGATGAACTCCGTATGCCTAAGTCAACCCATGAAATGAGCATACGGGTGCTCAGCCGGCCGGAGAAGCATAATGCGCAAGCTGGGGATCAACCCGATCCCCCTCTGCATGCTGTCGATCCCACTGTCGGTTCTGCTGCCACAACCCCCGGTTTGGCTAGGGCTTAGACATGGAATGAACTCCGTATGCCTAAGCCAACCCACGAAACGAGTGTACGGGCACTGAGCCGGTTGGAGAGGCATAATGCGCAAGCTGGGGATCAGCTCAATTCCCGTCTACGTGCTGCCGGTCCCGCAACCATAACCCTCGATCCGACTGGGATTTAGACATGGAATGAACTCCCTATGCCTAAGCCAACCCATGAAACGAGTGTGCGGTCGCTTAGCTGGCTAGAGAGGCAGAATGCATAAGCCGGGGATCGGCCCGGTCCCCCAACATGCTGCCGATCCTACCGTCACAACCCTCGATCCGATCTGATCTTAGACTGGGAATGAACTCCGTATGCTTAGACTGGGGATGAACTCCGTATACCTAAGTCAACCCATGAAACGAGCGTACGGGCACTCAGTCAGTCGTAGAGGCCGGTCGGAAAGGTACGGGCACTCAGACATGGAATGAACTGCGTATGCCTAAGCCAACCCATGAAACGAGCATACGGGCGCTCAGTCGACTAGAGAGGCAGAATGCTCAAGTAGGGGATCGACCCGGTCCTCCCTGCATGCTGTCGATCCTGCTGCCGCAACCCTCAGTCCAGTTTGATCTTAGACTAGGAATGAACTCTGTATGATTAGACTGGGGATGAATTTTGTATGCCTAAGTCAACCCATGATACGAGCATACGGGCGCTCAGCCAACCAGAGAGGCAAGATGCGTAAGCCGGGGATCGAACGGGTGGTAGGTGGGTTCAAGCACATCTTCATATTTCTGCCATGCCAATGCCATTTTTATGGCTTGTAAATTCATACAATGCTCCCCTAAGCCTTCATGTGAAGTTTCGTGGCAAGACGACCCGTTTTTTATTTTTCATGATTTTCGAAACTTTTTACGGTTCGAGATTTTTTAAAATTTTTTTAGAAGGAGTTTTGTCCCCAAATTTGGTAGAGGTGATCCTTGTATTTTTTTTGGCATGCACAACAAAATTCAGCTAAAAAATCGAAGTGGAGAAGATTTTGTGACTGCTTGAAAAAAGTGTCCCCATTTTAGACACTTTAATTGCTACTGGCAGCAAACCTATAAAATCTCAAATGCTCTTTAACGGGGGTGTGAGTTCTCGAGGTTTGATGAGGGATAGGGGGCCAATATAAGGGCCAAGTACCAGCACCCATCACACATCATGTGCGCACACCCCCTGGCCCCCCCAATCACTGAAACCCCCAATGCTATCGGTTAGGCTCTCTGATGATCTCCGACGATGGTGCCCCGGGCCAAAAAAATGTGACACCAACACATGCCCGAGCCCAGCATGTGCACCGTGGCTCAAAATCTTATACTGGGAATGAACTCCATATGCTTATACATTGAATGAACTCCGTATGCCTAAGCCAACCCATGAAACGAGCGTACGGGCGCTCAGCCAGTCGGAGAGGTAGAATGCGCAAGCCGGGGATCGACCCAGTCCCCCCCTATGTGCTGTCGATCCTGTTATCATAACCCTCAGTCTAGCTGATCTTACACTAGGAATGAACTCCGTATGCATAAGTCAACCCACGAAACGAGCGTGCGGATGCTGAGCCAGCCGAAGAGGCATAATGCGCAAGCTGGGGATCGACCCGGTCCCCCCTGCGTGCTATGGATCTTGCTACCGCAACCCTTGGGCCAGTCTGATCTTTCACTGGGAATGAACTCTGTATGCATAAGTCAACCCACGAAACAAGCGTGCGGGCACTGAGCCGATCGAAGAGGCATAATGTGCAAGTTGGGGATCAGCCCGATCTCGCTCTGCGTGCTGTCGATCCCACTACCACTACCTTCAGTTCGACTGGGGCTGAGACATGGAATGAACTCCCTATGCCTAAGCCAACCCATGAAACGAGCATGCGGGCGCTCAATCTGTCGGTGAGGTAGAATACGTAAGTCGGGGATCGACTCGATCCCGCCTGAGTGCTGCTGATCCTGTTGCCATATCCCTCGGTCTGATCTGATCTTAGACTGGGAATGAACTTCATATGCTTAGACTGGGGATGAACTTTGTATGCCTAAGTCAACCACGAAACGAGCATAAGGCGCTCAGTCGATCGGAGAGGCCAATCGGAGAGGTATAATGCGCAAGCCGAGGATCAGCCCGATCCCCCTTTGCATGCTGCCGATCCCGCTGTCGGTCCTACTGTCACAACCCTCAGTACGGATGGGGCTTACACATGGAATGAACTCCATATGCCTAAGCCAACCCAAGAAACGAGCGTGAGGGTGCTGAGCCAGTCGGAGAGGCATAATACGCAAGCCGGGGATCGCCCCGTTCCCCATGTGCGTGCTGTCGGTCCCGCTGCCACAACCCTCGGTCCGGCTGGGGCTTAGACATGGAATGAACTCCCTATGCCTAAGCCAACCCATGAAACGGGCATGCGGGCGCTCATCCAACCAGAGAGGCAGAATGCGTAAGCCGGGGATTGGCCCGATCCCCCCTGCATGCTATCGATCTTGCTGCCGTAACCCTCGATCCGGTTCAATCTTAGACTAGGAATGAACTCTGTATGCTTAGACTGGGGATGAACTCTGTATGCCTAAGTCAACCCACAAAATGAGCGTGCAGGCACTCAGCCGACTAGAAAGGCAGGATGCACAAGTCGGGGATCGAACGGGTGGTAAGTGGGTTCAAGCACATCTTCATATTTCTGCCATGCCAATGCCATTTTTATGGCTTGTAAATTCATACAATGGTCCCCCAAGCCTTCATGTGAAGTTTCGTGGTAAGACGACCCGTTTTCTATTTTTCATGATTTTTAAAACTTTTTTCGGTTCAAGATTTTTTTAAATTTTTTTAGAAAGAGTTTTGTCCCCAAATTTGGTAGAGGTGATCCTTGTATTTTTGCTGACATGCACAAAAAAATTTAGCTAAAAACTTGAACCTTAGACTCAGAAACTGTGCGGCCTTAGGCTTGGAATTTCCTTCTTTATGCCTAAGTCAGCCTAAACACAAGCGTGCGGGCACTAGAACAATGGGAAGGGCTGATTACGCAAGTTAAAGAGAAACAGGATAAGAAGATAGAATTCTAGAAATGCTCTTGTATTCACTGAAACAGAAGTGTTTGATGGTGTACAAATGAGGGTGGAGCAGCCCTCTATTTATAGTTGAGGCTCCAGCTACACTTAATGGCAATATCCCTAGAATAAAGGCTAAAATCAAGGGATTATACAGATTACAATCAATCAGGATGCTAACTCCTGATTTTTAGGGTCAACCAAATCTGCCAGGATGCTCCTGCTGATCCTATCTGCTTCCAGAAGCTTCCCTTGCGTGTCCAGCACCTTGGGCCCTTCTGGATGTGGTGTGGGCAGCTTGTATGCCAAGCCTTGGTCTCACGGGCTGGCCTGCAAGTTGGGCGGGTGTTTTGAACTCATTTGCTAGGCTTTGCGCACAGATACCCACCAGCACGTCTAGTCTACGGGCCTTAACCTCTGGCTCATCTGCTGGTGCACCTAATGTGCCTGGCGCGCCCGCCCAAGGCGTGACATTCTCCCCCACCTGATTACGCAATGCCCTCATTGTGTCTTCTGCATGGTACTGCCTGATCTAGTCCCCGAATTGCCATAAGTCATCTACTGGTTCCCAACTCGCCTCACTATCTGGAAGTCCCTTCCTGCGCACCAAGTACTCTTGTCTTGGTTAATAGTTCTTCCGTCTCACTTCTCGGTCAGCTATGATGCTATGGACCTCCTTCTCATATGAGGCCCTTGCTCCCAACGGTGCACACTTTGACTCTACTCATCCTGGATCTCTCTCATCCTCATGGAACGGCTTAAGCATGCTCACATGGAACACCGGGTGTACCCTCAGCTTGGGTGGCATATCCAGCTTGTAGGCAACCTTGCCTACCTTCTTGAAAAGGTCCCTCATACCTCTGGACTAGGCTTTTGTGTAGCCCCTTGTGGTGCACAATGGGATGCAGCTTCACCAACACCAAGTCTCCAACCTGGAACTGCACGTCCTGCCTATTCTGGTCTGGCCACTTCTTCGACCTCTTTGCCACCTTGTGTAGACAAACTTTGGCCAAGTCAGTTTGCTCCTACCATGCCTTGGCAAACTTGTATGCTGCTGGATTTGGCCCTGTATAACTTGTAGCAATCGAACCGGGTGTTAATGGTTGTTACCCTGTCACAACCTCAAATGGGCTTTGGTTCATTGCCTCGCTCCTTTGCAAGTTGTAGGAAAACTACGCAATATCTAGCAGCTTTGGCCAGTCCCTTTGTGTGGCACTCACACAGTGCTGAGGTAGACCTCCAATAGTCCATTTACTCGCTCTGTCTGCCCATCGGTCTGCAGATGCATGCTGGTGGAAAAGTTCAAGTTTGACCCCAACAGCTTGAACAACTCAGTCCAGAACCTACCCGTGAAATGCCTGTCCTGATCACTAATAATGGTCCTCGGCACTCTCCAATACTTAACCATGTTCTTCAGGAACGATCGAGCTGCCTCCTCGGCTGGGCACTCCTTGGTTGCTGGAATGAAGATTCCATACTTGGAAAACCTGTCCACCACTACCATGATGCTTCCAAACCCTTCTGCTTTGGGTAGACCAATTATAAAGTCCAGAGAAACACTCTCCCATGGTCACTCTAGCACTAGCAATGGCTCCAAGAGACCGCCTGGTTTCTTGAGCTCTACCTTGTCCTGTTGGCACACAAGACAAGTCTTCACATAGGCCTCCACATCATCTCTTATGTGCGGCCAGTAGTACCGATCCTTGATCAACGCCAAGGTATGGCTCACTCCGGGGTGTCCAGCCCACCTTGAATCATGACATTCTTGCAAAACTTCCTTGTGGAGCTTCCCGTGCTACGGCACAAACAGTCTACTACCCCTGGTGTACAGCAACCCATCCTGTAACCAAAACCGCCTAGTCTTACCTTGCTGGTCATATTCCATCAAAGCCTTGGCTGTAGGATCATGCGCAAGTCCCTCCTTGATGCGTGGCACCAGTGACCCCTCTGGTTGGCTAATGGCAGTAAGGTTACCCTTCCTGCTCAGGGTGTCTACCACTAGGTTCACCCACCCCGGCTTGTACTCCATCTGAAAGTCAAATTTCATAAGAAAATCTTACCATCTTGCCTGCTTGGGGGACAGCTTCTTCTGCGTCTGGAAGTAGCTGGTCGCCACATTGTCTATCCTCACCATGAACCTCGACCCGAACAGGTAATGGCACCAAGTGCACAAGCAATGCGCCACTGCAGTTATCTCCTTCTCTTGGACCGTGTACTTGCGTTCAGTCTCGTTCAGCTTTCTGCTCTCGAATGTGACTAGACGTCCCTCTTGCATCAACACGCCCCCTATGGCAAAGTCTGATGCATCCGTATGCACCTCATACGACTTGGCATTGTCTGGCAAGGCCAAGATTGGCTCCTCGATCACAGCCTGCTTCAACTTGTCAAAGGCTTCCTGGCACCCTGCGCTCTACTCCCATGCTCCCCCTTTCTTGAACAAGTTAATCAATGGCGTGGCTATTGCTGAGTGACCTTTGATGAAGCGCCTGTAGTAGTTGACCAGCCCAAGTAATGATCTCAACTCAGTGACCTTGGCTGGCGGTTGCCACTCCAGGATGGCGTGTATCTTGCCTTCATCCATGCATATCCTGCCACCTCCCACTATGTGGCCAAGGAACGGGATCTCCTGCTGGGTGAATGAGCACTTCTCCCTCTTGACAAACAACTTGTGTGCCCGTAACACCTTGAACACCTATCCCAAGTGGTCTACATGCTCTCCCAAAGTCTGGCTATAGATCACAATGTCATCTAAATAAACCACAACAAATCGATCAAGGAATGACTGAAGTACCTTATTCATAGGGGTGCAGAATGTTGTTGGGGTGTTCGTAAGTCCGAAAGGCATCACCAAGAACTCATACGAACCATACCGAGTGACACATGCTATCTTTGGCTCATTTCCCTCTGCGATCCTGACTTGATAGTAGCCTGACCTCAAATCCAGCTTGGTGAACCACCTTGTGCTCCCAAGTTGATTGAATAAGTCCGCAATGAGTGGGATAGGGTACTTGTTCTTGATGGTCAGCTTGTTCAAAGCCTGGTAGTCTATGCACAGTCGCAACGACCCATCATGCTTGTGCTGGAATAGAACCAGTGCACCATAGGGTGCCTTCAATGGCCTAATAAAGCCAGCATCAACTAACTCTTTGAGTTGCTTCCTTAACTCCTCCAACTTTAGTGGAGACATTCAATAAGGGGCTCTAGCGGCGGCTTGGCCTTGGACACCAGCTCGATCTTGTGGTCCACCTCCCTCTTAGGTGGTAGCTTGCTAGGCAGCTTTACAGGCATCACATCACTAAAGGTCTTCAGCACCTTTAGCACCTCCAAGGCTGACTCAATCTCCTTCTCCCTTGGCTCATCATATTTCAAGGTTGCCAAGAAGGTGTCTTCTTGTCTGCTTACCGCCTTGGCAAATTGGATGGTTGACACCACCCGCGACCCAACTCCAGACCCTCTCCTCAATGGCACTAGGCATTGGCACCGTGCATCTAAGATACAAACAAAATCGGTAAAAGGCACAAGGAGGGCATTAATCTGAACAAGGAAATCCAACCCAATCACAAACTCATAGTCATCAAGGGGTATTACCTATATGGTCTCCTTGCCTTTCCAGTCTCCGAGCTATAACTCCACTCCCCGCGTTACTCCAACGGCTGGAACTTCCTTGGAGTTCACCATTTTAATGGTACCAGTCCCTTTCTGCACCTTTAGTCCGAGCTTTCGGGCTCTATCACCTGAAATAAAAAGATGTGAGGCACTTGTGTCCACCAATGTGCTCACCTTCTGACCCGTAACCATCAGATTTGCAAACATCAAGCCCTTTAGCTTGTGGCTCCCTTTACTCTGGACAGCATTGAGCACTAACGACCCAAGCTTTGCTGCCTCAGACTCTTTTTCCTCATCAGACTCCTTGTCTACAGCAGCCAGCTTGCCCTTCTACAGGCAATTGCGCGCTATGTGGCTCCTTCCACATAGGTAGCATGCTAATGGCTCTCGGTCCCCCTTTGCTTTCCACTTGCCTACTGGTGGCTTCTTCTCGCCATCCTTGGTTGAACAGTCTCGATCCCCATCCTTGGACTCCTGGTCATGATCCTTCCCCTTGGACTACTTCTTCCAGTCCCTATCGTCCCTGCCCTTACCCTTGGGCTTGGAAGACTCGAACTTGTTCAGAGGCTTGAACTCTATCAAGGCCTCGACAGTAGTCATGGCTTTAGCCAAGTCATGAACTCCCCTCCTTTGTAGCTCATGCTTCACCTGTGGCTTCAGCCCATCTATGAAAGCAAATAAGGCATCCTTCTCGCCTAGATCCGAGATCCGTAGCATTAGTTCAGAGAATTTCTGGACATACTCCCTTATGTCCCCTTGCTGGCTTAGCCTGCGCAACTTTGCCCGCGCCTCATCATCGGCATACTCCGAGTAAAATTGTTCTCTGAACTCTTTCTGGAACTCTGCCCAAGTTCCAATCTTGGCATTCCCATGCTTGACATCATCACACCTGTGCCTCCACCATAATAAGGCTACATCTGTGAGATACATAGCAGCGGCGCTTACCTTTATCGCCTCATCTTGCATTCCCATGGCCTGGAAGTACTGCTCCATACCCCAAAGGAAGTTGTCTACTTCCTTAGCTGCCCTAGTCCCCTTGAACTCCTTAGGCTTGGGGACATCCAATCTGGACTTGGACACTCCAGAAAACATGCCATTCCCAATGGCAGTCTTGCAAGCAACGAGCTCACCGGTAAGCTCTTCCATCCGCTGGCGCATGGCCTCCATGCCATCACGCAAGGTCAGCACTTCAGCCTCCAAGGCCTTATTCTTCTGGGTGATCATGTCCATGCCATTGTTGAGAGCAGCTTCCAGCTCACTTTGGATCTCCTCCCCCATGGAGTCTAGCGATGCAATGTGAGTCTCTACCTCCTCCAGCTTTTCCCCCATGTCACCCATGGTCACCTCCACCTTGGCCAGCCTACCATCCATGGTAGACCAGATATCTCTAGAACCATCTTTCTTGCCTCTTCCACACCCATGGTCCTAGGCCTCTGGTTGTTGGCTAGCAACATTGCTTTAGGATGCCATCTCCTCAATCACAATCTAACCTGCACAACACAAATACGCAGAATCAAACTTGCTCTGATACGAACTATCACGGGCTCTGACCTTAGACTCAGAATCCGTACGGCCTTAGGCTTGGAATCTCCTCCATTGTGCCTAAGTAAGCCTAAAACACAAGCGTGCGGGCACTAGAACAATGGGAAGGGCTGATTACGCAGGTTAAAGAGAAACAGGATGAACAAGACAGAATTTTGGAAATGCTCTTGTATTCACTAAAATAGAAGTGTTTGATGGTGTACAAATGAGGGTGGAGCAGCCCTCTATTTATAGTTAAGGCTCCAGCTACAACTTAATGGCAATATCCCTAGAATAAAGGCTAAAATCATGGGATTACAATCAATCAGGATGCTAACTCCTAATTTTCAGTGTCAACCAAATCTTCCAGGATGCTCCTGCTGATCCTGCCTACTTCTAGAAGCTTTCCTTGCGTGTCCAGCTTTTTGGGCCCTTTTGGATGTGGTGTGGGCAGCTTGTATGCCAGGCCTTGGTCTCACGGGCTGCCCTGCAAGTCGGGTGGGCATACTGAACTCGTTTGATAGGCTTTGCATGTAGATACCCGCCAGCACACCTGGTCTGCGGGCCTTAACTTCTGGCTCACCTGCTGGTGTGCCTGATGTGCCTGGGGCGCCTACCCAGGGCGTGACACTTGAACCCACCTATCACCCATTTGATCCCCGGCTTGTGCATCCTGCCTCTCTGGTCGGCTGAGCGCCCGGACGCTTGTTTCGTTGGTTGACTTAGGCATACGGAGTTCATCCCTAGTCTAAGCATACGGAGTTCATTTCCAGTCTAAGATCAGACCGGACCAAGGGTTGCAGTAGTAGGATCGACAGCACGTAAGGGGCCAGGCTGATCCCCGGCTTGTGCATTCTGCCTCTTCGGCCGACTGAGCACCCGCACACTCGTTTCATGGGTTGGCTTAGGCATAGGGAGTTCATTCCATGTCTAAGCCCTAGCCGGATCGAGGGTTGTGGCAGCAAGACCGGCAGCGAGATCAGCCGCACGCAGAGAGGGATCAAGCTGATCCCTAGCTTGTGCATTATGCCTCTCTGGTCGACCTCTCTGGCTGATTGCGCGCCCGTACGCTTGTTTCATGGGTTGACTTAGGCATACAGAGTTTATCCCTAGTCTAAGCATACGGAGTTCATTCCCAGTCTAAGATCAGATCGGATCAAGGGTTGTGGTAGCAGGATCGACAGCACGTAGGGGGGATCAGGCCTGATAGTCTATGCACAGCCGCAACGACCCATCATGCTTATGTTGGAACAGAACCGATGCACCATAGGGTGCCTTCGATGGCCTGATGAAGCCAGCATCAACTAACTTTTTGAGCTGCTTCCTTAACTCCTCCAACTCTGGTGGAGACATTCGGTAAGGGGCTCTAGCTGGCGGCTTGGCCTCGGACACCAGCTCGATCTTGTGGTCCACCTCCCTTTTAGGTGGTAGCTTGCTAGGCAGCTTTGTGGGCATCACATCACTAAAGGTCTTCAGCACCTTTAGCACCTCTAAGGGTGACTCGATCTCCTTCTCCCTTGGCTCATCATATTTCAGGGTTGCCAATAAGGTGTCTTCTTGTCTGCTTACCGCCTTGGCAAATTGGATGGCTGACACCACCCGCGACCCAACTCCAGACCCTTTCCTCAATGGCACTAAGCATTGGCACCGTGCATCCAAGATGTAAACACAATCGATAAAAGGCACAAGGAGGGCATTAATCTGAACAAGGAAATCCAACCCAATCACAAACTCATAGTCGTCAAGGGGTATTACCTCTATGGTCTCCTTTCTTTTCCAGTCTCCATGCTGTAACTCCACTCCCCGCGTTACTCCAATGGCTGGAACTTCCTTGGAGTTCACCGTTTTAATGGTACCAATCCCTTTCTACACCTTTAGTCTGAGCTTTCGGGCTCCATCACCTAAAATAAAAAGATGTGAGGCACCTGTGTCCACCAGTGCGTTCACTTTCTAACCCGCAACCATCAGATCTGCAAACATCAAGCCCTTTGGCTTGCGGCTCCCCTTACTCTGGACAACATTGAGCACCAATGACCCAAGCTTTGCTACCCCTGACTCTAGCTCCTCGTTAGACTCCTTGTCTACAGCAGCCAGCTTGCCCTTCTGTGGGTAATTGCGCGCTATGTGGCTCCCTCCACATAGGTAGCATGCTAGTGGCTCTCGGTCCCCCTTTGCTTTCCACTTGCCTGCTGGTGGCTTCTTCTCACCATCCTTGGTTGAATGGTCTCGATCCCCATCCTTGGACTTTCGGTGACGGTCTTTCCCCTTAGACTGCTTCTTTCGGTCCCTATCATCCCTGCCCTTACCTTTGGGCTTGGTAGACTCAAACTTGTTCAGAGGCTTGAACTCTATCAAGGCCTCGGCAGTAGTCATGGCTTTAGCCAAGTCATGAACTCCTCTCTGTTATAGCTCATGCTTCACCCATGGTTTCAACCCATCCATGGAAGCAAATAAGCATCATTCTCACCTAGATCCGAGATCTGTAGCATTAGTTCAAAGAATTTTTGGACATACTCCCTTATGTCCCCTTGCTGGCTAAGTCGGTGTAACTTTGCCCGTGCCTCATCATTGCCATACTCCGGGTAAAATTGTTCTCTAAACTCCTTTTGGAACTTTGCCCAGGTTCCAATCTTGGCGTTCCCATGCCTGACATCATCATACCTGCGCCTCCACCACAATAAGGCTACATCGATGAGATACATAGCAGCGGTACTTACCTTTATCGCCTCATCTTGCATGCCCATGGCCTGGGATTACTGCTCCATACCCCAAAGGTAGTTGTCTACTTCCTTAGCTGCCCTAGTCCCCTTGAACTCCTTAGGCTTGGGGACATCCAATCTGGATTTGGAAACTCCAGCAAACATGCCATTCCCAATGGCAGTCTTGCAAGCAACGAGCTCATTGGTAAGCTCTTCCATCCGCTGGCGCATGGCCTCCATGCCATCGCGCAAGGTCAGCACTTCAACCTCCAAGGCCTTATTCTTATGGGTGATCACATCCATGCCTTTGTTAAGAGCAGCTTCCAGCTCACTTTGGATCTTTTCCCCTATGGAGTCTAGCGATGCAATGTGAGTCTCTACCTCTTCAAGCTTCTCCCCCATGTCACCCATGGTCACCTCAACCTTGGCTAGCCTACCGTCCATGGTAGACCAGATATCTCTAGAACCAGCTTTCTTGCCTCTTCCACACCCATGCTCTTGGGCCTCTGGTTGTTGGCTAGCAATGTCGCTTTGGGATGCCATCTCCTCAATCACGATCTAACCTGCACAACACAAACACACAGAATCGAACTTCCTCTGATGCCAACTGTCATGGGCTTCAACCTTAGACTCAGAAACCATGCAGCCTTAGGCTTAGAATCACCTCCTTTATGCCTAAGTCAGCCTAAAACACAAGCGTGCGAGCACTAGAATAATGGGAAGGGCTGATTACGCAAGTTAAAGAGAAACAAGATAAGAAGATAGAATTCTGGAAATGCTCTTGTATTCACTGAAACAGAAGTGTTTGATGGTGTACAAATGAGGGTGGAGCAGCCTTCTATTTGTAGTTGAGGCTCCAGCTACACTTAATGGCAATATCCCTAGAATAAAGGCTAAAATCAAGGGATTATATAGATTACAATCAATCAGGATGCTAACTCCTGATTTTCAGGGTCAACCAAATTTGCCAGGATGCTCTTGCTGATCCTGCCTGCTTCCAGAAGCTTCCCTTGCATGTCCAGCACCTTGGGCCCTTCTGGATGTGGTGCGGGCAGCTTGTATGCCAGGCCTTGGTCTCACGGGCTGGCCTGCAAGTTGGGTGGGCGTTCTGAACTCATTTGCTAGGCTTCGCACGTAGATACCCACCAGCACGCCTGGTCTGCGGGCCTTAACCTCTGGTTCACCCGCTGGTGCGCCTGATGTGCCTGGCGCGCCCGCCCAGGGTGTGACACTTAGACATGGAATGAACTCCCTATACCTAAGCTAAACCACGAAACATGCGTGCGAGCGCTCAGCTGGCCGGAGAGGCAGAATGCGCAAGCCGAGGATCGGCTCGATCCCCCCTGCGTGCTGTCGATCCTGCTATCGCAACCCTCGATCCCGTTTGATCTTAGACTGGGAATGAACTCTGTATGCTTAGACAGGGGATGAACTCCGTATGCCTAAGTCAACCCACGAAACGAGCGTGCGAGCGTTCAGCCAACCAGAGAGGCAGGATGCGCAAGTCGGGGATCGAACGGGTGGTAGGTGGGTTCAAGCACATCTTCATATTTCTGCCATGCCAATGCCATTTTTACAGCTTGTAAATTCATACAATGGTCCCCTAAGCCTTCATGTGAAGTTTCGTGGCAAGATGACTTGTTTTCTATTTTTCACGATTTTTGAAACTTTTTACGGTTCAGAATTATTAAAAAAATTTTTAGAAAGAGTTTTGTCCCCAAATTTGGTAGAGGTAATCCTTGTATTTTTCTTGGCATGCACAAAAACATTCAGCTAAAAACTCAAAGTGGAGAAGATTTTGTGACTGTTTGAAAAAAGTGTCCCCATTACAAACACTTTAATGGCTACTAGTAGCAAACCCATAAAATCTCAAATGCTCTTTAAGGGGGCGTGAGTTCTTGAGGTTTGATGAGGGATAGGGGGCCAATATAAGGGCCATGTACCAGCACCCATCGCACATCATGTACGCACACCCCCGAACCCCTCAATCGTCGGAACCCCCAATGCCACCGGTTTGGCTCTCCGACGATACTTCGACGATGGTGCCCCGGGCGAAAAGAATGTGGCACCAACACATGCCCGAGCCCAGCATGTGCACCGTGGCTCAAAATCTTAGACTGGGAATGAACTCCGTATGCTTAGACATGGAATGAACTCCATATGCCTAAGTCAACACACGAAACGAGCGTGCGGGCGCTCAGCCGGTCGGAGCGACAGAATGCGTAAGCCAGAGATTGGCCCGGTCCCCCCATACGTGCTATCTATCCTGCTGCCGCAACCCTCGATCCGATCCGATCTTAGACTGGAGAGGCATAATGCACAAGCCGGGGATCGACCCGGTCCCCCTCTGCGTGCTATCAGTCCCGCTGCCACAACCCTCGGTCTAGCTGGGGCTTAGACATGGAATGAACTCCCTATGCCAAATCCAACCCATGAAACGGGTGTGTGGGCGCTCAGTCGGCCGAAGAAGTAGAATGCACAAGCCAGGGATCGGCCCGATCCCCCCTGCATGCTGTAGATCCTACTGCCGTAACCCTCGATCTAGTCCGATCTTTGACTGGGGATGAACTCCGCATGCTTAGACTGGGGATGAACTCCGTGTGCCTAAGTCAACCCACGAAACGAGTGTGCGGGCCCTCAGTCGATCGGAGAGGCCGATCGGAGAGGCATAATGCAGAAGTCGGGGATTAACCCGATCCCCCTCTGCGTGATGCCAATCTCGCTGTCGATCCTGCTGCCACAACCCTCGGTCCAACTGGCGCTTAGACATGGAATGAACTCCGTATGCCTAAGCCAACCCATGAAACGAGCATGCGAATGCTCAGCCGACCGGAGAGGCAGAATGCTCAAGCCGAGGATCGACCCGGTCCCCCCTTACGTGCTACCGATCCTACTGTCGTAACCCTCGATCCAGTCCGATCTTAGACTGGGAATGAACTCCGTATGCTTAGACATGGAATGAACTTCGTATGCCTAAGCCAACCCACGAAACGTGAGTGCGGGTGCTCAGCCGGCAGGAGAGGTAGAATGTGTAAGTCAGGGATCGACCCGATCCCCCCTGCGTGCTGTCGATCCTACTACTAGTCTTGCTAGCGAAACCCTCAGTCTGATCCGATCTTAGACTGGGAATGAACTCCGTATGCTTAGACATGGAATGAACTCCGTTTGCCTAAGCCAACCCACGAAACAAGCGTGCGGGTGCTCAGTCGGTCCCCCCTACATGCTGTCAATCCTGTTGCCGCAACCTTCGGTCCGGTCCGATCTTAGACTGGGAATGAACTTGGTATGCCTCAATCAACCCACGAAATGAGCGTGCGGGCACTGAGCCGACCGAGAGTCATAATGCACAAGCCAAGGATCAGCCCGGTCCCCCTCTGCGTGCTGTCGGTCTCGCTGTTACAACCCTCGGTCCAACTGTGGCTTAGATATGGAATGAACTCCCTATGCCTAAGCCAACCCATGAAATGGGCGTGTGGACGTTCAGCCTACCGAAGGGCTAAAATACGTAAGCCAAGGATCGGCCCGATCCCCCCTATGTGCTGTCGATCCTGCTGTCACAACCCTCATTCTGGTTCGATCTTAGATTGGGATGAACTCCGTATGCTTAGATTGGTGATGAACTCCGTATGCTCAGCCGACTAGAGAGGCAGGATGCGCAAGCCAGGGATCGAGTGGGTGGTAGCTGGGTTCAAGCTAGGGATCAGCTCGGTCCCCCTCTGCGTGCTGTCGGTCCTGCTGCCACAACCCTCGGTCCAGCTGGGGCTTAGACATGGAATGAACTCCCTATGCCTAAGCCAACCCACGAAACAGGCGTGCAGGCGCTCAGTCGGCCGGAGAGGCATAATGCGCAAGCTGGGCATTGGCCTGGTCCCCCTTTGCGTGCTGTCGATCCCGCTGCCAGAACCCTAGGTCCAGCTAGAGCTTAGACATGGAATGAACTCCCTATGCCTAAGCCAACCCACAAAACAGGCGTACGGGCGCTCAGCCAGTCGGAGAGGTAGAATGCGCAAGCCGGGGATCGGCTCGGTCCCCCCTGCATGCTGCCGATCCTGCTGCCACAACCCTCCGTCCGGCTCGATCTTAGACTGGGAATGAACTTCGTATGCTTAGACTGGGGATGAACTCCGTATGCCTAAGTCAACCCACGAAACAAGCTTGCTAGTGCTCAGCCGACCAGAGCGACAGGATGCGCAAGCCGGGGATCGAACGGGTGGTAGGTGGGTTCAAGCACATCTTTATATTCCTACCCTGCCAATGCCATTTTTATGGCTTGTAAATTCATACAATGGCCCCCTAAGCCTTCATGTGAGGTTTTGTGGCAAGACGACCCCTTTTTTATTTTTCACGATTTTTTAAACTTTTTGCGGTTCGGGATTTTTTGAAATTTTTTTAGAAAGAGTTTTGTCCCCAAATTTGGTAGGTGTGATCCTTGTATTTTTGTTGGCATGCACAAAAAAATTCCGCTAACAACTGAAAGTGGAGAAAATTTTGTGGCTATTTGAAAAAGTGTCCCCATTTGAGACACTTTAATAGCTACTGGCAGCAAACCTATAAAATCTCAAATGCTCTTTAAGGGGGTGTGAGTTCTCGAGGTTTGATAAGGGATAGGGGGCCAATTTAAGGGCCAAGTACCAGCACCCATCGCACATCATATGCGCACACCCCCCGGCCCCCCCAATCGCCGGAACCCCAAAAGCCGTCGGTTAGGCTCTCCGATGATGCTCTGGTGATGCTCCGATGATGGTAACCCGAGTGAAAAAAATGTGGCACCAGCACATGTCCAAGCCCAGCATGTGCACCGTGGCTCAAAATCTTAGATTGGGAATGAACTCTGCATGCTTAGACATGGAATGAACTTCGTATGCCTAAGCCAACCCACGAAATGAGTGTGCGGGAGCTTAGTCGGTCGGAGAGGTAGAATGTGCAAGCCGAGGATCAATCTGGTCCCCCTCTGGGTGCTACCGATCCTGCTACCACAAGCCTCAGTTTGGCTGGGGCTTAGACATGGAATGAACTCCGTATGCCTAAGCCAACCCACGAAACGGGCGTACGGGGGCTCAGTCGATCGGAGAGGCAGAATGCGCAAGCCGAGGATCGGCCCGATCCCCCCTGTGTGCTACCGATCTTGCTGTCTTAACCCATGGTCCGGTCTGATCTTAGACTGGGAATGAACTCCGTATGCTTAGACTGGGGATGAACTCTGTATGCCTAAGTCAACCCATGAAACATGTGTGCGGGCGCTCAGTCGGCCGGAGAGGCCGACTGAAGAGGCATAATGCGCAAGCCGAGGATCAGACCGGTCCCCCTCTACGTGCTGCTGATGCCGCTGTCGGTCTTGCTACCACAACCCTCGATCAGACTAGGGCTTAGACATGAAATGAACTCCGTATGCCTAAGCCAACCCACGAAACGAGCGTGCAGGCATTCAGTCGGTCGGAGAGGCAGAATGCACAAGTCGAGGATCGGCCCGACCCCCTGTGTGCTGCCAATCCTGCTGCCGCAACCCCTAGTCTGGTTTGATCTTAGATTGGGAATGAACTCCGTATGCTTAGACTGTGGATGAACTCCGTATGCCTAAGTCAACCCACGAAAAAGGCGTGCTGGCGTTCAGCCGACCAGAAAGGCAGGATGCGCAAGTCGGAGATCGAACGGGTGGTAGGTGGGTTCAAGTGTCATGCCTTGGGCGGGCGTGCCAGGCACATTAGGTGCACCAGCAGGTGAGCCAGAAGTTAAGGCCTGTAGACCAAGCATGCTGGCGGGTATCGGCGTGTAAAGCCTAGCAAACAAGTTCAGAATGCCCGCTCGACTTGCAGGCCAGCCCGTGAGACCAAGGCCTGGCATACAAGCTGCCCGCACCCCATCCAGAAGGGCCCAAGGTGCTGGACACGCAAGGGAAGCTTCTGGAAGCAGGTAGGATCAACAGGAGCATCTTGGCAGATTTGGTTGACCCTAAAAATCAGGAGTTAGCATCCTGATTGATTGTAATCCCATGATTTTAGCCTTTATTCTAGGGATATTGCCATTAAGTTGTCGCTGGAGCCTCAACTATAAATAGAGGGCTGCTCCACCCTCATTTGTACACCATCAAACACTTTTGTTTCAGTGAATACAAGAGCATTTCCAGAATTCTGTCTTGTTCATCCTATTTCTCTTTAACTTACGTAATCAACCCTTCCCATTATTCTAGTGCCTGCACGCTTGTGTTTTAGGCTGACTTAGGCACAAAAGAGGAGATTCCAAGCCTAAGGCCGCATGGATTCTGAGTCTAAGGTTAGAGCCTGTGACAGTTGGTATCAGAGCAAGTTCGATTCTACGTGTTTGTGTTGTGCAAGTTAGATCGTGATTGAAGAGATGGCATCCCAAAACGACGTTGCTAGCCAACAACCAGAGGCCCAGGAGTATGGGAGTGGAAGAGGCAAGAAAGCCGACTCTAGAGATATCTGGTCTACCATGGACGATAGGCTGCCAAGGTGGAGGTGACCATGGGCGACATGGGGGAGAAGCTTGTGGAGGTAGAGACTCACATTGCATCGCTAGACTCCATGAGGGAAGAGATCCAGAGTGAGCTGGAAGCTACTCTCAACAAAGGCATGGACGTGATCACCCAGAAGAATAAGGCCTTGGAGGCTGAAGTGCTGACCTTGCGCGATGGCATGGAGGCCATGAGCCAGCGGATGGAAGAGCTTACCGGTGAACTCGTTGCTTGCAAGACTACCATTGGGAATGGCATGTTTGCTGGAGTGTCCAAGTCCAGATTGGATGTCCCCAAGCCTAAGGAGTTCAAGGGGACTAGGGCGGCTAAGGAAGTAGACAACTACCTTTAGGGTATGGAGCAGTACTTCCAGGCCATTGGCATACGAGACGAGGTGATAAAGGTAAGCACCGCTGCTATGTATCTCACTGATGTAGCCTTATTGTGGTGGAGGCGCAGGTGTGATGATGTTAGGTGTGGGAGTGCCAAGATTGAAACCTAGGTAGAGTTCCAAAAGGAGTTCAGAGAACAATTTTACCCAGAGTATGTTGATGATGAGGCACGGGCAAAGTTACGCAGGCTGAGCTAGCAAGGGGACATAAGGGAGTATGTCCAGAAATTCTTTGAACTGATGCTGCAGATCTTGGATCTAGGTAAGAAGGATGCCTTATTTGCTTTCATGGATGGGTTGAAGCCATGGGTGAAGCATGAGCTACAAAGGAGGGGAGTTCCTGACTTGGCTAAAGCCATGACTACTGTCGAGGCCTTGATAGAGTTCAAGCCTCTGAACAAGTTCGAGTCTTCCAAGCCCAAGGGTAAGGGTAGGGACAATAGGGACTGAAAGAAGCAGTCCAAGGGGAAGGACCGTGATCGGGAGTCCAAGGATGGAGACCGAGACTGTTCAACCAAAGATGGTGAGAGGAAGCCACCAGCAGGCAAGTGGAAAGCAAAGGGGGACCGAGAGCCACTAGCATGCTACCTATGTGGAGGGAGCCACATAGCGCGTAATTGCCCATAGAAGGGCAAGCTGGCTGCTGTACACAAGGAGTCTGACGAGGAGCCAGAGTCAGGGGCAGCAAAACTTGGGTCATTGGTGCTCAATGCTGTCCAGAGTAAGGGGAGCCGCATGCCAAAGGGCTTGATGTTTACGGATCTGATGGTTACGGGTCAGAAGGTGAGTGCACTAGTGGACACAGGTGCCTCACATCTTTTTATTTCAGGTGATGGAGCCCAAAAGCTCAGACTAAAGGTGCAGAAAGGAACTGGTACCATTAAAATGGTGAACTCCAAAAAGGTTCCAGCCATTGGAGTAGCACGGGGAGTGGAGTTACAGCTTGGAGACTGGAAAGGCAAGGAGACCATTGAGGTAATACCCCTTGATGACTATGAGTTTGTGATTAGGTTGGATTTCCTTGTTCGGATTAACGCCCTCTTTGTGCCTTTTGCCGATTGTGTTTGCATCTTGGACGCCCGGTGCCAATGCCTAGTGCCATTGAGGAGTGGGTCTGGAGTTGGGTCGCGGGTGGTGTCAGCCATCCAATTTGCCAAGGCAGTAAGTAGAAAAGAATACACCTTCTTGGCAGCCCTGAAATATGATGAGCCAAGGGAAAAGGAGATCGAGTCACCCTTGGAGGTGCTAAAAGTGCTGAAAACCTTTAGTGATGTGATGCCCGTAAAGCTACTTTGCAAGCTACCACCTAAGAGGGAGGTGGACCACAAGATCGAGCTAGTGTCTGAGGCCAAGCCACCAGCCAGAGCCCCTTACCAAATGTCTCCACCAAAGTTGGAGGAGTTAAGGAAGTAGCTCAAGGAGTTAGTTGATGCTGGCTTCATCAGGCCATCGAAGGCACCCTATGGTGCACCGATTCTATTCCAATGCAAGCATGATGGGTCATTGCAGCTGTGCATAGACTACTGGGCTTTGAACAAGCTGACCATCAAGAAAAGTACCCCATCCCAATCATTGTGGACTTGTTTGATCAACTTGGGAGCGCAAGGTGGTTCACCAAGCTGGATTTGAGGTCAGGCTACTATCAAGTCAAGATCGTGGAGGGAGATGAGCCAAAGACAGCATGTGTCACTCGGTATGGTTCGTATGAGTTCTTGGTGATGCCTTTCGGACTCACGAATGCCCCAGTAACATTCTGCACCCTTATGAACAAGGTACTTTAGTCATTCCTTGATCGGTTTGTTGTGGTTTATTCGGATGACATTGTGATCTACAGCCAGACTTTGGGAGAGCATGTAGACCACTTGAGATAGGTGTTCGAGGTGTTGCAGGCGCATAAGCTGTTTGTCAAGAGGGAGAAGTGCTCATTCGCCCAGCAGGAGATCCCGTTCCTTGGCCACATAGTGGAAGGTGGCAGGATACGCATGGATGAAGGCAAGATACACGCCATCTTGGAGTGGCAATCGCCAGCCAAGGTCACTGAGTTGAGATCATTCCTTGGGCTGGTTAACTACTACAGGCACTTCATCAAAGGTCACTCAGAGATAGCCATGCCATTGATCGACTTGCTCAAGAAAGGGAGAGCATAGGAGTGGAGCGTAGGGTGCCAGGAAGCCTTTGATAGGTTAAAGCGGGCTGTGATCGAGGAGCCAGTCTTGGCCTTGCCAGACCATGCCAAGCCGTATGAGGTACATACGGATGCATCAGACTTTGCTATAAGGGGTGTGTTGATGCAGGAGGGACGTCCAGTCACATTCGAGACCAAGAAGCTGAACGAGACTGAATGTAGGTACATAGTCCAAGAGAAAGAGATGACTGCAGTGGTGCACTGCTTGCGCACTTGGTGCCATTACTTGTTGGGGTCGAGGTTCATGGTGAGGACCGACAATGTGGTGACCAGCTACTTCCAGATACAGAAGAAGCTATCCCTCAAGCAGGTGAAATGGTAAGATTTTCTTGTAGAATTTGATTTCCAAATGGAGTACAAGCCAAGACGGGCAAACCTAGTGGTAGACGCCCTGAGCAGAAAGGCTAATCTTGCTACCATTAGCCAACCAGAGGTGTCACTGGTGCTGCGCCTCAAGGAGAGACTTGCGCATGATCCTACAGCCAAGGCTTTGATGGAGTTCACCCAGTAAGGTAAGACTAGGCGATTTTGGTTGTAAGATGGCTTGCTATACACCAGAGGTAGTAGACTATTTATGTCGTAGCACGGAAAGCTCCGCAAGGAAGTTTTGCAAGAATGCCATGATGCAAGGTGGGCTGGACACCCTGGAGTGAGCCGCACCTTGGTGCTGATCGAGGACCGGTACTACTGGCCGTACATGAGGGACGATGTGGAGGCCTATGGGAGACTTGTCTTATGTGCCAACAGGACAAGGTGGAGCTCAAGAAACCAGGCGGTCTCTTGGAGCCATTGCCAGTGCTAGAGCGACCATGGGAGAGTGTTTCTCTAGACTTTATAGTCGATCTACCTAAAGCAGAAGGGTTTGGAAGCATCATCGTAGTGGTGGACAGGTTTTCCAAGTATGGAATTTTCATTCCAGCAACCAAGGAGTGCCCAGCTAAGGAGTTAGCTCGATTGTTCCTGAAGAACATGGTTAAGTCTGAGGAGTACCGAGGACCATTGTTAGTGATCGGGATGGGCGTTTCACGGGTAGGTTCTGGACTGAGTTGTTCAAGCTGTTGGGGTCAGACTTGAACTTTTCCAGCAGCATGCATCCGTAGACCAATGGGCAGACAGAATGAGTGAATGGACTATTGGAGGTCTACTTTAGGCACTATGTGAGTGCCACACAAAGGGACTGGCCAAAGCTGCTAGATATTGCACAGTTTTCCTACAACTTGCATAGGAGCGAGGCAACGAACCAGAGCCCATTTGAGGTTGTGACAGGGCAACAACCACTAACACCCGATTCGATTGCTGTAGGTTATACAGGGCCAAATCCAGTAGCATACAAGTTTGCCAAGGCATGGCAGGAGCAAACTGACTTGGCCAGAGTTTGTCTACACAAGGCGGCCAAGAGGTCGAAGAAGTGGGCAGACCAAAAGAGGCGGGATGTGCAGTTCCAGGTTGGAGACTTGGTGTTGGTGAAGTTGCATCCCATTGTGCTCCATAGGGGGCTGCACAAATGCCTAGTCCAGAGGTATGAGGGACCTTTCCAAGTAGTCAAGAGGGTAGGCAAGGTTGCCTACAAGCTGGATATGCCACCCAAGTTGAGGGTACACCTAGTGCTCCATGTGAGCATGCTCAAGCCATTCCATGAAGATGAGGGAGATCTAGGATGGGCAAAGTCAAAGCGTGCACCATTGGGAGCAAGGGCCTCATATGAGAAGGAGGTCCACAGCATCATAGCTGACCCAGAGGTGAGATGGAAGAATTATCAGCCAAGACAAGAGTACTTGGTGCACTGGAAGAGACTTCCAGACAGTGAGGTGAGCTGGGAACCAGTAGATGACTTATAGTAGTTCAGGGACCAAATCAAGTAGTACCATGCAGAAGATGCAACAAGGGCATTGCGCAATCAGGTGGGGGAGAATGTCATGCCCTGGGCAGGCACGCCAGGCACATCAGGTGCAGCAGCAGGCGAGCTAGAAGTTAAGGCCCGCAGACCAGGCATGCTGGCAGGTATCTGTGCGCAAAGCCTAGCAAATGAGTTCAGAACACCCGCCCGACTTGCAGGCCAGCCTGTGAGACCAACTGGTATACAAGCTACCCGTACCACATCCAGAAGGGCCCAAGGTGCTGGACATGCAAGGGAAGCTTCTGGAAGTAGGCTGGATCAACAGGAGCATCTTGGTAGATTTGGTTGACCCTAAAAATCAGCAGTTAACATCCTGATTGATTGTAATCCCATGATTTTAGCCTTTATTCTAAGGATATTGCCATTAAGTTGTAGCTAAAGCCTCAACTATAAATAGAGGGCTACTCCACCCTTATTTGTACACCATCAAACACTTCTGTTTTAGTGAATACAAGAGCATTTCCAAAATTCTGTCTTGTTGATCCTGTTTCTCTTTAACTTGCGTAATCAGCCCTTCCCATTGTTCTAGTGCCCGCACGCTTGTGTTTTAGGCTGACTTAGACACAAAGGAGGAGATTCCAAGCCTAAGGCCGCACGGATTCTGAGTCTAAGGTCGGAGCCCGTGACACAAGCACATCTTCATATTTCTACCCTGCCAATGCCATTTTTATGGCTTGTAAATTCATACAATGGTCCCCTAAGCCTTTAAGTGAAGTTTCGTGGCAAGACGACCCGTTTTCTATTTTTCACGATTTTTAAAACTTTTTGCGGTTCAGGATTTTTTAAAATTTTTTTAGAAAGATTTTTTCTTACCAAATTTAGTAGATGTGATCCTTGTATTTTCATTGGCATGCACAAAAAAATTCAGCTAAAAACTCGAAGTGGAGAAGATTTTGTGACCATTTGAAAAAAGTGTCCCCATTTCAGACACTTTAATGGCTACTAGCAGCAAACCTATAAAATCTCAAATGCTCTTTAAGGGGGTGTGAGTTCTCGAGGTTTGATGAGGGATACGAGGCCAATATAAGGGCCAAGTACCAGCACCCATCGCACATCATGTACGCACACCCTCGGCCCCCCAATCGTCGGAACCCCCAATGTCACCGGTTAGGCTCTCCGGTGAAGCTCCGATGATGCTCCGACGATGGTGCCCCGAGAGAAAAAAATGCCGCACCAGCACATGCCTGAGCCCAGCATGTGCACCGTGGCTCAAAATCTTAGACTGGGAATGAACTCCGTATGCTTAGACATGGAATGAACTCCGTATGCCTAAGCCAACCCATGGAACGAGCGTGCAGGCGCTCGGCCGATCGGAGAGCTAGAATGCACAAGCCGGGGATCGACCTGGTCCCCTCTATGTGCTGTTGATCCTGCTACCACAACCCTCAATCCGGTCAATTCTTAGACTGGGAATGAACTCCGTATGCATAAGTCAACCTATGAAACGAGCGTGTAGGCGCTGAGCCGGCCGAAGAGGTATAATGCGCAAGCCGAGGATAGGCCTGATCTCCCTCTGTGTGCTACCGATCTCACTGCCACAACCCTCAGTCCGACTGGGGCTTAGACATGGAATGAACTCCCTATGCCTAAGCCAACCCTAGAAATGGCCGTGCGGGCGCTGAGCCGACCGAAGAGGCAGAATGCACAAGTCGAGGATCAGTCCGGGCCCCCTTACGTGCTGTCGATCCTGCTGCCACAACCTACGGTCCGGTTGGGGTTTAGACATGGAATGAACTTTGTATGCCTAAGCCAACCCACGAAACGAGCGTGTGGGTGCTCAACCGGTCGGAGAGGCGTAATGCGCAAGCCGAGGATCGACCCGGTCCCCCCTGCGTGCTGTCGATCCTACTGCACAACCCTCGATCCAGTCTGATCTTAGTCTGGGAATGAACTCTATATGCTTAGACTGGGGATGAGCTCTATACGCCTAAGTCAACCCATGAAATGAGCATGTGGGTGCTTAGTCAACCGGAGAGGTAGAATGCACAAGCCGAGGATCGACCCGGTCCCCCTGCGTGCTGTCGATCCTACTGCCGTAACCCTTGATCTAATCCGATCTTAGATAGGGAATGAACTTCGTATGCATAAGTCAACCCACGAAATGAGTGTATGGGCACTGAGCCGGTCGAAGAGGCATAATGTGCAAGCCGGGGATCGGCCTGGTCCCCTTCTGCGTGCTGCTGGTCCCGCTGCTACAACCCTTGGTTCGGCTGGGGCTTAGACATGGAATGAACTCCCTATGCCTAAGCCAACCCATGAAATGGGCGTACGGACGCTTAGCCGACTGGAGAGGTAGAATGTGCAAGCCAGGAATAGACCCGATCCCTCCTGCATGCTGTTGATCCTGCTACCGCAACCCTCGGTCCGATCCGATCATACACTGGGAATGAACTCTATATGCTTAGACTGGGGATGAACTCCGTATGCCTAAGTCAACCCATGAAACGAGTGTACGGGCGCTCAGTCGACCAGAGAGGTAGGATGTGTAAGTCGCGGATCGAACGGGTGGTAGGTGGGTTCAAGCACATCTTCATATTTCTGCCATGCCAATGCGATTTTTATGGCTTGTAAATTCATACAATGGTCCCCTAAGCCTTCATGTGAAGTTTCGTGGCAAGACGACCCGTTTTCCATTTTTCATGATTTTTGAAACTTTTTACGGTTCGAGATTTTTTAAAACTTTTTTAGAAAGAGTTTTGTCGCCAAATTTGGTAGAGGTGATCGTTGTATTTTTGTTGGCATGCACAAAACAATTCAGCTAAAAACTCGAAGCGGAGAAGATTTTGTGACCATTTCAAAAAAGTGTCCCCATTTTAGACACTTTAATGGCTACCGACAGCAAACTTATAAAATCTCAAATGCTCTTTAAGGGGTTGTGAGTTCTAGAGGTTTGATGAGGGAAAGGAGGCCAATATAAGGGCCAAGTACCAGCACCCATCACACATCACGTGCGTAACCCTCGATCCGGTCTATTCTTAGATTGGGAATGAACTCTGTATGCATAAGTCAACCCATGAAACGAGCGTACGGGTGCTGAGTCGACCGAAGAGGCATAATGCGCAAGCCGAGGATCGACCCGATCCCCTCTACGTGTTGCCGGTCCCACTACCACAACCCTCGGTCCGACAGGGGCTTAGACATGGAATGAGCTCCTACGCCTAAGCCAACCCATGAAACGAGTGTGCGGGCGCTCAGCCAGTTGGAGAGGCAGAATGCGCAAGTCGGGGATTGATTCGATCCCCCTTACATGCTGCCGATCCTACTGTCGCATCCCTCAGTCCGGTCTGATCTTAGACTGGGAAGGAACTCCATATGCTTAGACTGGGGATGAACTCCGTATGCCTAAGTCAACCCGCGAAATGAGCATACGGGTGCAGAGCCGATCGAAGAGGCATAATGTGCAAGCCGAGGATCGGCCCGATCCCCCTCTACGTGTTGTCGATCCTGCTGCCAAAACCCTCGGTCTGGTTGGGGCTTAGACATGGAATGAACTCCCTATGCCTAAGCCAACCCACGAAACTGGCGTGAGGGCGCTCAGCTGGCCGGAGAGGCAGAATGCACAAGTCGAGGACTGGTCCGATCCCCCCTACGTGCTATCGATTCTGCTGTCGCAACCCTCGATCCGGTCTGATCTTAGAAAGGAAATGAACTCCATATGCTTAGACTGGGGATGAACTCCGTATGCCTAAGTCAACCCATGAAACGAGCGTGCGGGCGTTCAGCCGACCAGAAAGGCAGGATGCATAAGCCGAGGATCGAACGGGTGGTAGGTGGGTTCAAGCACATCTTCATATTTCTGCCATGGAAATGCCATTTTTATGGCTTGCAAATTCATACAATGGTCCCCTAAGCCTTCATGTGAAGTTTCGTGGCAAGACGACCCATTTTTTATTTTTCACGATTTTCAACACTTTTTGCGGTTCGGGATTTTTAAATTTTTTTTAGAAAGAGTTTTGTGCCCAAATTTGGTGGAAGTGATCCTTGTATTTTTTTTAGCATGCACAAAAAAATTCAGCTAAAAACTCGAAGTGGAGAAGATTTTGTGATCGTTTGAAAAAGTGTCCCCGTTTTAGATCTTTAATGGCTACTGGCAGCAAACCTATAAAATCTCAAATGCTCTTTAAGGGGGTGTGAGTTTTCGAGTTTTGATGAGGGATTGGGGGCCAATATAAGGGCCAAGTACCAGCACCCATCACACATCATATGCGCACACCCCCTGGCCCCCCAATCGTCGGAACCCCCAATGCCGTCGGTTAGGCTCTCTGACGATGCTCCGGTGATGCTCCAGCGATGGTGCCCTGGGTGAAAAAAAATGTGGCACCAGCACATGCTCGAGCCCAGAATGTGAACCATGGCTCAAAATCTTAGACTGGGAATGAACTCCGTATGCTTAGACATTGAATGAACTCCGTAGGCCTAAGCCAACCCATGAAACGAGCATGCGGGCGCTCAGCCAACCGGAGAGGCAGAATGCACAAGCTAGGGATCAGCCCGATCCCCCTACGTGCTGTCGATCCTGCTTCCACAACCCTCGGTCCGATTTGATCTTAGATTGGGAATGAACTTCGTATGCATAAGTCAACCCATGAAACGAGTGTGGGGGTGCTAAGCCGACCGAAGAGGCATAATGTGCAATCCGGGGATCGGCCCAATCCCCTCTACGTGCTACCGGTCCCATTGCCACAACTCTCGATTCGGCTGGGGCTTAGACGTGGAATGAACTCCCTATGCCTAAGCCAACCCACGAAATGGGCATGTAGGCCCCGAGCCAGTTGTAAAGGTAAAATGCGCAAGCCGAGGATCGACTCGGGCCCCCCTACATGCTACCGAACCTGCTACCGCAACCCTAGATCCAGTCTGATCTTAGACTGGGAATGAACTCCATATGCTTGAATTGGGGATGAACTCCGTATGCCTAAGTCAACCCACAAAATGAGCGTTTGGGCACTCAACCGACTGGAGAGGCATAATGCATAAGTCGGGGATCAACCCGATCCCCCTCTACGTGCTGTCGATCCCGCTGCCGGTGGTGGTGCCCCGGGTGAAAAAATGTGGTACCAGCACATACCGAGCCCAGCATTTGCACCATGGCTCAAAATCTTAGACTGGGAATGAACTCCATAAGCTTAGACATGGAATGAACTCCGTATGCCTAAGCTAACCCATGAAACGAGCGTGCAGGTGCTCAGTCGGCCAGAGAGGTAAAATGCACAAGCCAGGGATTAGCCTGATCCCCCTACGAGCTATCAATCCTATTGCCGCAACCCTCAGTTTGATCCGATCTTAGACTGGGAATGAACTCCGTATGCATAACTCAACCCACGAAACGAGCGTGCGGGCGCTGAACCGACCGAAGGGGCATAATGCACAAGCCAGAGATCAGCCCGATCGCCCTCTGTGTGCTGCCAGTCCCACTGCCACAACCCTCGGTCTGGTTGGGGCTTAGACATGGAATGAACTCCCTATGCTTAAGCCAACCCACGAAACGGGTGTGTGGGCGCTCAGCCGGCTGGAGAGGCAGAATGCGCAAGTCGAGGATCGACCCGATCCCCCCTGTGTGCTATCGATCCTGCTGTCGCAACCCTCGATCCGGTCTGATCTTAGATTGGGAATGAACTCCATATGCTTAGACTGGGAATGAACTCCGTATGCCTAAGTCAACCCACGAAATGAGAGTGTGGGCGTTCAACCAGTCGGAGAGGTCGGTCGGAGAGGCATAATGCGCAAGCCGAGGATCAACCTGGTCCCCCTCTGTATGCTACCGACCCCGCTGCTGATCCTAGTGCCATAACCCTCGGTCCGACTAGGGCTTAGACATGGAATGAACTCCGTATGCCTAAGCCAACCCACGAAACGAGCGTGCAGATGCTCAGCCGATCGAAAAGGCAGAATGTGCAAGTCGGGGATCGACCCGTTCTCCCCCTGCATGCTGCTGTTCTTGCTGCCGCAACCCTCGGTCTGGTTCGATCTTAGATTGGGAATGAACTCCGTATGCTGAGACATGGAATGAACTCCGTATGCCTAAGCCAACCCACGAAACGAACGTGTGGGCGCTCAGCCAGCCATAGAGGCAGAATGTGCAAGCCAGGGATCGACCCGGTCCCCCCCAATGTGCTATTGATCTTGCTGCTGCAACCCTTGGTTTGATCTGATCTTAGACTAGGAATGAACTTTGTATGCATAAGTCAACCCACGAAACGAGCGTACGAGCACTGAGCCGATCGAAGAGGCATAATGCGTAAGTCGAGGATTAGCCCGATCCCCCTCTGTGTGCTAGCGATCCCACTGCCACAACCCTCGGTCTGGCTAGGGCTTAGACATGGAATGAACTCCCTATGCCTAAGCCAACCCACGAAACAGGCGTGCGGGCACTCAGCCAACCGGAGAGGTAGAATGCGCAAGCCAAGGATAAGCTCGGTACCCCCTGCGTGCTATTAATCTTGCTGCCGCAACCCTCGATCCGATCCAATCTAAGATTAGGAATGAACTCCGTATGCTTAGACTGGGGATGAACTCCGTATGCCTAAGTCAACCCATGAAACGAGCGTTCGGGCACTCAGCCGGCTAGAAAGGCCGATCGGATAGGCATAATGTGCAAGCTGGGGATCAGCCCGATCCCCCTCTGTGTGCTGTCAATCCCACTGCCGGTCTTGCTGGCACAACCCTCGGTCCGGCTAGGGCTTAGACATGGAATGAACTCCGTATACCTAAGCCAACCCATGAAATGAGCGTACGGGTGCTCAGCTGGCCGGAGAGGCAGAATGTGCAAGTCGGGGATGGCCCTGGTCCCTCCTGTATGTTGTCGATCCTGCTATTGGTCCTACTGCCAAAACCCTCGGTTCGATCTGATCTTAGATTGGGAATGAACCCTGTATGCTTAGACATAGAATAAACTCTGTATGCCTAAGCCAACCCACGAAACCAGAGTGCGGGTGCTCAATCGACTGGAGAGGCAGAATGCGTAAGCCGGGGATGGCCCCAATCCCCCCCGCGTGCTGTCGATCCTGCTGTTGGTCCTACTACCGCAACCCTTGATCCGGTTCGATCTTAGATTGGGAATGAACTCCATATGCTTAGACATGGAATGAACTCCGTATGCCTAAGCCAACCCACGAAACGAGCGTGCGGACACAGAACCGGAGGGAGAGGCAGAATGTTCAAGCTGTGGATCGGCCCGATCCCCCCTCCGTGCTGTCAAACCTGCTCCTGCAACCCTCGGTCTGATCCAATCTTGGACTGGGAATGAACTCCGTATGCCTAACAAACCCACGAAATGAGCGTGCGGGCACTGAGCCAGTCGGAGAGGCATAACGCACAAGCCGGGGATCAGCCCGGTCCCCCTCTACATGCTGCCAGTCCTGCTACCACAACCCTCGGTCCGGCTAGGGCTTAGACATGGAATCAACTCCCTATGCCTAAGCCAACCCACGAAACGGACGTGCGGGCTCTCAGTCGATCGGAGAGGCAGAATGCGTAAGCCGGGGATCGACCCGGTTCCCCCTGCATGCTGTTGATCCTGCTGCCGCAACCCTTGATTTGGTCTGATCTTAGACTGGGAATGAACTCTGTATGCTTAGATTGGGGATGAACTTTGTATGCCTAAGTCAACCCATAAAACGACCGTGCGGGCGCTCGGTCGACCAGAGAGGTAGGATGTGCAAGTCGGGGATCGAACGGGTGGTATGTGGGTTCAAGCACATCGTCATATTTCTGCCGTGCCAATGCCATTTTTATGGCTTGTAAATTCATACAATGGTCCCCTAAGCCTTCATGTGAAGTTTCGTGGCAAGACGACCCGTTTTCTATTTTTCATGATTTTTGAAACTTTTTACAGTTCGAGATTTTTTTAAATTTTTTTAGAAAGTGTTTTGTCCCCAAATGCACAAGTGGAGGTGATCCTTGTATTTTTTTTGGCTTGCATAAAAACATTCAGCTTAAAACTCGAAGTGGAGAAGATTTTGTGTCCGTTTGAAAAAAGTGTCCCCATTTCAGACACTTTAATGGCTACTGGCAGCAAAACTATAAAATCTCAAATGCTCTTTAAGGGGGTGTGAGTTCTCGAGGTTTGGTGAGGGATAGGGAGCCAATATAAGGGCCAAGTACCAGCACCCATCGCACATAATGTGCGCACACCCCCCAATCGCCGGAACCCCCAATGCTGCTGGTTAGGCTCTCTGACGATGCTCCGACGATGGTGCCTCGGGCAAAAAAAATGTGACACCAGCACATGCCCGAGCCCAGCATGTGCACCGTGACTCAAAATCTTTGACTGGGAAAGAACTCCGTATGCTTAGACTTGGAATGAACTCCGTATGCTAAAGCCAACCCACGAAACGACCGTGCGGGCGCTCAGTCGGTCGGAGAGGCAGAATGCACAAGCCAGGGATTGGCCTGGTCCATCCTGCATGCTGTCGAACCTGTACTGCACCCCTCAGTCCAGTCTAATCTTAGACTGGAATGAACTTCTATGCATAAGTTAACCCACAAAACGAGCGTGCAGGCGCTGAGCCGACCAGAGAGGCATAATGCGCAAGCCGGGGATCGACCCGGTCCCCCTCTGCGGGGTATCGGTCCCACTGCCACAACCTTCGATCCGGTTGGGGCTTAGACATGGAATGAACTCTCTATGCCTAAGCCAACCCACGAAATGGGCATGCAGGCGCTCAGTCGACCGAAGAGGCAGAATGTGCAAGTCGGGGATCGACCCGGTCCCCCCTGCATGTTGCCACTTCTACTGCCGTAACCCTCGATCCTATCCGATCTTAGACTGGGAATGAACTCTGTATGCTTAGACAGGGGATGAACTTCGTATGCCTAAGTCAACCCACGAAACGAGCGTGCGGGCGTTGAGCCAACCGGAGAGGCATAATGCACAAGCCGAGGATCGATCTGATCCCCCTCTGCGTGCTGTCGATCCCACTGCCACAACCCTCGGTCCGATTGGGGCTTAGACATGGAATGAACTCCCTACGCCTAAGCCAACCCACGAAACGGGCTTGCGGGTACTAACCTGACAGAAGAGGCATAATACGCAAGTCGGGGATCGACCCGGTCCCCCTTTGCGTGCTACTGGTCCCGCTGCCACAACCCTCGGTCCGGCGGGGGCTTAGACATGGAACGAACTCCCTATGCCTAAGCCAACCCACGAAATGGGTGTGCAGGCACTCAGCTGGTCAGAGAGGTAGAATGCACAAGCCGAGGATCAGCCCGGTCCCCCCTACTTGTTGTCGATCCTGCTGCCGCAACCCTCGGTCCGATCCGATCTTAGACTGGGAATGAACTTCATATGCTTAGACTGGGGATGAACTTCGTATGCCTAAGTCAACCCACGAAATGAGCGTGCGGGCGCTGAGCCAGCTGAAGAGGCATAATGCGCAAGCCGAGGATCGACCCAAACCCCCTCTGCGTGCTGTCGATCTCGCTGCCACAACCCTCGGTCCGGTTGGGGCTTAGACACGGAATGAACTCCCTATGCCTAAGCCAACCCACGAAACGGACGTACCGGCATTCAACCGATCGAAGAGGTAGAATACGCAAGCTGGGGATCGACCCGATCCCCCCTAGGTGCTGTCGATCCTGCTACCCCAACCCTCGGTCTAATTCGATCTTAGACTGAGAATGAACTTCGTATGCCTAAGTCAACCCACAAAACGAGCGTGCGGGCGCTGAGCCAGCCGGAGAGGCATAATGCGCAAGCGAAGAATCGACCCGGTCCCCTTCTGCGTGCTGCCGGTCCCGCTACCATAACCCTCGGTCCGACTGGGGTTAGACATGGAATGAACTCCCTATGCCTAAGCCAACCCATGAAATGGGCGTGCGGGCGCTAACCCGGTCGAAGAGGCATAATGCGCAAGCCGAGGATCGGCCCAGTCCCCCTCTGCGTGCTGTCGATCTCGCTGTCACAACCCTCGATCCGGTCCAATCTTAGACTGGAATGAACTCTGTATGCTTAGACTGGGGATGAAGTCCGTATGCCTAAGTCAACCCATGAAACGAGCGTGCGGGCGCTCAGCCGACTAGAGAGACAGGATGCGCAAGCCGGGGATCGAATGGGTGGTAGGCGGGTTCAAGCACATCTTCATATTTCTGCTGTGCCAATGCCATTTTTATGGCTTGTAAATTCATACAATGGTCCCCTAAGCCTTCATGTGAAGTTTCGTGGCAAGACGACCCGTTTTCTATTTTTCATGATTTTTGAAACTTTTTATGGTTTGGGATTTTTTAAAATTTTTTTAGAAAGAGTTTTGCCCCCAAATTTTTTAGAGGTGATCCTTGTATTTTCGTTGGCATGCACAAAAAAATTCAGCTAAAAACTCGAAGTGGAGAAGATTTTGTGACCGTTTGAAAAAAGTGTCCCCATTTCAGACACTTTAATGGCTACTGGCAGCAAACCTATAAAATCTCAAATGCTCTTTAAGGGGTGTGAGTTCTCGAGGTTTGTTGAGGGATAGGGGGCAAATATAAGGCCAAGTACCAGCACCCATTGCACATCATATGTGCACACCCCCCGGCCCCCCCAATCGTCGGAACCCCCAATGCCTCCGACGAGGCTCTCTGGCGATGCTCCGACGATGCTCCGGTGATGGCGCTTGGCGAAAAAAATGTGGCACCAGCCCATGCCCAAGCCTAGCATGTGCACTGTGGCTCAAAATCTTAGACTGGGAATGAACTCCGTATGCTTATACATGGAATGAACTCCGTATGCCGAAGCCAACCCACGAAACGAGCGTGCGGGCACTCAGTCGGCCGAAGAGGTAGAATGCACAAGCCGGGGATCGACCCGGTGCCCCCCTGCGTGCTGCCGATCCTGCTACCACAACCCTCGGACCAGTTTGATCTTAGACTGGGAATGAACTCCGTGTGCTTAGACTAGGGATGAATTCTGTATGCCTAAGTCAACCCACGAAATGAGTGTGCAGGCGCTCAACCTACTAGAGAGGCAGGATGCGCGAGCTGGGGATCGAATGGGTGGTAGATGGGTTCAAACACATCTTCATATTTCTGCCCTGCCAATGCCATTTTTATGGCTTGTAAATTCATACAATGGTCCCCTAAACTTCATGTGAAATTTCGTGGCAAGATGACTTGTTTTCTATTTTTCACGATATTTGAAACTTTTTGTCGTTCGGGATTTTTTAAAATTTTTTTAGAAAGAGTTTTGTCCCCAAATTTGGTAGAGGTGATCCTTGTATTTTTGTTTGCAGGCACAAAAACGTTCAACTAAAAACTCGAAGTGGAGAAGATTTTGTGACCGTTTGAAAAAAGTGTCCCCATTTCAGACACTTTAATGGCTACTAGCAGCAAACCTATAAAATCTCAAATAGTCTTTAAGGGGGTGTGAGTTCTCGAGGTTTGATGAGGGATAGGGGGCCAATATAAGGGCCAAGAACCAGCACCCATCGCACATCATGTGCGCACACCCCCTGGCTCCCCGAATCGTCGGAACCCCCAATGCCGCCGATTAGGCTCTCCAACGATGCTCCGACGATGGTGCCCCGGGCGAAAAAAATGCGGCACCAGCACATGCCCGAGCCCAGCATGTGCACCATGGCTCAAAATCTTAGACTGGGAATGAACTCCATATGCTTAGACATGGAATGAACTTCGTATGCCTAAGCCAACCCACGAAACGAGCGTGCAAGCGCTCAGTCGGCCAAAGAGGCAGAATGCGCAAGCCAGGGATCGACCCGGTCCCCCATACGTACTGTCGATCCTGCTGCCGCAACCCTCGGTTTGGTCCAATCTTAGACTGGGAATGAACTCCGTATGCATAAGTCAACCCACGACACGATCGTGCAGGCGCTGAGCTGACTGGAGAGGTATAATGCGCAAGTCGAGGTTCGGCCCGATCCCCCTCTGTGTGCTGCCGGTGTGGCTGCCACAACCCTCGATCTGACTGGGGCTTAGAAATGGAATGAACTCCCTATGCCTAAGCCAACCCACGAAACGGGAGTGCGGGCACTCAGCATGCTGGAGAGGCAGAATGCGCAAGCTGGGGATCGGCCTGGTCCCCTCTACGTGCTACCGATCCTACTACTGCAACCCTTAGTCCGGTCTGATCTTAGACTGGGGATGAACTCCGTATGCTTAGACTGGAGATGAACTCCGTATGCCTATGTCAACCCATGAAACGAGCGCGCGGGCGCTCAACCAATCGGAGAGGCCGGGCGGAGAGGCATAATGCGCAAGCGGGGGATCAACCAAGTCCCCCCTGCGTGCCATCGATCCTGCTACCTCAACCCTTAGCCCGGTCCGATCTTAGATTGGGAATGAACTCTGTATGCCTAAGTCAACCCACAAAATGAGCATGTGGGCGCTGAGCTGGCCATAGAGGCATAATGCGTAAACCGAGGATTGGCCCGGTCACCCTCTGCATGCTGTCGGTCTTGCTGCTACAACCCTCGGTCCGATTCGATCTTAGACTGGGAATGAACTCCGTATGCATAAGTCAACCCATGAAACGGGGGTGCGGGCGCTTAGCTGGCCGAAGAGGCATAATGCATAAGCCAACGATCAGCCCGATCCCCCTCTGCGTGCTGCCGGTCCCGCTACCACAACCATCGGTCCGACTGGGGCTTAGACATGGAATGAACTCCCTATGCCTAAGCCAACCCATGAAATGGGTGTGCGGGCTCTCAACCGGTCGAAAAGGCAGAATGCGTAAGCCGGGGATCAGCCTGGTGCCTCTTGCATGCTACCGATCCTACTATCGCAACCCTTGATCCGGTTCGATCTTAGATTGGGAATGAACTCCATATGCTTAGACTGGAGATGAACTCCGTATGCCTAAGTCAACCCATGAAACGAGCGGACGGGCACTCAGCTGGCAGGAAAGGTCGGTCCCCCTCTGCGTTCTGTCGATCTCGCTGTCGGTCCTGCTGCCACAACCCTCGGTCCGGTTGGGGCTTAGACATGGAATGAACTCCGTATGCCTAAGCCAACCCATGAAACGAGCGTGCGGGCGCTCAGCCAGCCGGAGAGGCAGAATGCGCAAGCCGGGGATCGACCCGATCCCTCCCTGCATGATACCGATCCTGTGATTGGTCTGCTACCGCAACCCTTGGTCCGGTCCAATCTTAGACTGGGAATGAACTTTCTATGCTTAGACATGGAATGAACTCAGTATGTCTAAGCCAACCCATGAAACAAGCGTGCGGGTGCTCAGCCGATCGAAAAGGCAAAATGCGTAAGTCGAGGATCGGCCTAAGCCCCCTACGTGCTGTCGATCCTACTGCCGCAACCCTCGGTATGATCTGATCTTAAACTGGTAATGAACTCCGTATGCGTAAGTTATCCCACAAAACGAGCGTGCGGGCGCTGAGCCGACCGGAGAGGCATAATGCACAAGTTGAGGATCAGCTCGATCCCCCTCTGCATGCTGCCGGTCCCGCTACTGCAACCCTCGGTCTGGCAGAGGCTTAGACATGGAATGAACTCCCTATGCCAAAGCCAACCCACGAAATGGGCGTGCGGGCGCTCAGCCGGTCGGAAAGGCAAAATACGCAAGCCGGGGATTGGCCCGGTCCCCCCTACGTGCTGTCGATCCTGCTGTCGCAACCCTCGGTCCGATCCGATCTCAGACTGGGAATGAACTCCATATGCTTAGATTGGGGATGAACTCCATATGCCTAAGTCAACCCATGAAACGAGCGTGCGGGCGCTCAGTCGACCAGAGAGGCAAGATGCGCAAGCCGGGGATAGAACGGGTGGTAGGTGGGTTCAAGCACATCTTCATATTTCTGAAATACCAATGCCATTTTTATGGCTTGTAAATTCATACAATGGTCCCCTAAGCCTTCAAGTGAAGTTTGGTGGCAAGACGACCCGTTTTCTATTTTTCACGATTTTTAAAACTTTTTGTGGTTCAGGATTTTTAAAAAATTTTTTCGAAAGAGTTTTGTCCCCAAATCTGGTAAAGGTGATCCTTGTATTTTTTTTTGGCATGCACAAAAAAATTCAGCTAAAAACTCGAAGTGAAGAAGATTTTGTGACCGTTTGAAAAAAGTGTCCCCATTTAAGACACTTTAATGGCTACTGGCAACAAACCTATAAAATCTCAAATGCTTTTTAAGGGGCTGTGAGTTCTCGAGGTTTGATGAGGGATAGGGGACCAATATATGGGCCAAGTACCAGCACCCATTGCACATCATGTGTGCACCCCCCCGGCCCCCCCAATCGCCAGAACCTCCAATGCCGTCGGTTAGGCTCTCCAGTGATGCTCCGGAGATGGTGCCCCGGGCAAAAAAAATGTGGCACCAGCACATGCTTGAGCCCAGCATGTGCATCGTGGCTCAAAATCTTAGACTGGGAATGAACTCCGTATGCTTAGACATGGAATGAACTCCGTATGCCTAAGCCAACCCACGAAACAAGCATGGATCGGTCAGAGAGGTAGAATGAGCAAGCCGGGGATCGACCCGGTCCCACCCTACGTGCTGTCAATCTTGCTATCGTAACCCTCAGTTTGGTCTGATCTTAGATTGGGAATGAACTTTGTATGCCTAAGTCAACCCATGAAACGAGCGTGGATCAATCGAACAGGCATAATGAGCAAGTCGAGGATCAGCCCGGTCCCCCTCTGCGTGCTATCGATCCCGCTGCCACAACCCTCGGTCTGACTGGGGCTTAGACATGGAATGAACTCCCTATGCCTAAGCCAATCCATGAAACAAGCGTGCGGGCACTCAACCGGTCGGAGAGGTAGAATGCATAAGTCGAGGATCGGCCCGGTCCCCCTACGACCTGTCGATCTTGCTATCGCAACTCTTAGTTCGGTCTGATCTTAGACTGGGAATGAACTCTGTATGCTTAGACTGGGCATGAACTCCGTATGCCTAAGTTAACCCATGAAACGAGCATGCGAGCGCTCAGTCGACTGGAGAGGTCGATCGAAAAGGCATAATACACAAGTCGGGGATCAGCTCGATCCCCCTCTATGTTCTGTCGATCCCGCTGCTGGTGCTGCTGCCACAACCCTGGGTCCTACTGGGGCTTAGACATGGAATGAACTCTGTATACCTAAGCCAACCCACGAAACAAGTGTGCGGGCGCTCAGCCGGTCGGAGAGGCAGAATGCACAAGCCAGGGATCGGCCCAGTGCCCCCCTGCGTGCTACCAATCCTGTTGCTGGTCCTGTTGTCGCAACCCTCGGTCCGATCCGATCTTAGACTGGGAATGAACTCCGTATGCTTAGACTGGGAATGAACTCCGTATGCTTAGGCATGGAATGAACTCCGTATGCTCAAGCCAACCCATGAAACTAGCGTGTGGGTGCTCAGTTGGCCGGAGAGGCAGAATGCGCAAGTCGGGGATCGACCCGGTCCCCCCTTACGTGCTGTCGATCTTGCTACCGCAACCCTCAGTCCGATCTGATCTTAGACTGGGAATGAACACCGTATGCCTAAGTCAGCCCATAAAACGAGCATGCAGGCACTGAGCCAGCCGAAAAGGCATAATGCGTAAGCCACAGATCGACCCGGTCCCCCTCTGCGTGCTACCGGTCCCGCTACCACAACCCTCGGTTCAGCTGGTGCTTAGACATGGAATGAAGTCCCTATGCCTAAGCCAACCCACGAAACAGGCGAGCGGGCGCTCAGCCTACCGACGAAGCAGAATGCACAAGCTGGGCATCGGCCCAGTCCCCCCTACGTGCTGTCGATCCTACTGTCATAACCCTCGGTCTGGTCCGATCTTAGATTGGGAATGAACTTCGTATGCTTAGACTGGAGATGAACTCCGTATGCCTAAGTCATCCCATGAAACAAGCGTACGGGCGCTCAGCCGACTGAAGAGGGATAATGCGCAAGCCAGGGATCAACCCGGTCCCCCTCTACGCGCTGTCGATCTCGCTGTCGGTCTTACTGCCACAACCCTCAGTCTGGCTGTGGCCTAGACATGGAATGAACTCCGTATGCCTAAGCCAACCCACGAAACGAGCGTGCAGGTGCTCAGCCGGCTGGAGAGGTAGAATGCGCAAACCAGGGATCGGCTCGATCCCCCCTTGCATGCTGTCGATCCTACTGCTAGTCTTGCTCTGCAACCCTTCGTCTGGTCTGATCTTAGACTGGGAATGAACTCCGTATGCTTAGACACAGAATGAACTTTGTATGCCTAAGCCAACCAATGAAACGAGCGTGCGGGCATTCAGCCGGTCGGAGAGGCAGAATGTGCAAGCTGGGGATCGACCCGGTCCCCCCTATGTGCTGTCGATCCTGCTATCACAACCCTCGGTTCGGTCTGATTTTAGACTGGGAATGAACTCTGTATGCCTAAGTCAACCCACGAAATGAGCATGTAGGCGCTAAGTCGGTCGGAGAGGCATAATGCGCAAGCCAAGGATCGGCCCGATCCCGCTCTGTGTGCTGCCGGTCTCGCTGCCATAACCTTCGGTTCGCCTAGGGCTTAGACATGGAATGAACTCCCTATGCCTAAGCTAACCCACGAAATGGGCATACGGGCGCTCAACCGGCCAGATAGGTAGAATGCGCAAGCTGAGGATCGACCCATTCCCCGCTGCGTGCTGCCGATCATGCTGTCGTAACCCTCGGTCTAGTCTGATCTTAGACTGGGAATGAACTCCATATGCTTAGACTGGGGATGAACTCCGTATGCCTAAGTCAACCCACAATACGAGCTTACGGGCGCTCAGCTGACCAGAGAGGCAGGATGCGTAAGCCGGGGATTGAATGGGTGGTAGGTGGGTTCAAGCACATCTTCATTTTTCTGCCATGCCAATGCCATTTTTATGGCTTTTAAATTCATACAATGGTCCCCTAAGCCTTCATGTGAAGTTTCATGGCAAGACGACCCGTTTTCTATTTTTCACGATTTTTGAAACTTTTTGAGGTTCAAGATTGTTTAAAATTTTTTTAGAAAGAGTTTTGTCCCTAAATTTGGTAGAGGTGATCCTTGTATTTTTGTTGGCATGCACAAAAAAATTCAGCTAAAAACTAAACGTGGAGAAGATTTTGTGACTATTTGAAAAAAGTGTCCACATTTCAGACACTTTAATGGCTACTGGCAGCAAACCAATAAAATCTCAAATGCTCTTTAAGGGGGTGTGAGTTCTCGAGGTTTGATGAGGGATAGGGGGCCAATATAAGGGCCAAGTACCAGCACCCATCGCACATCATGTGCGCACACCCCCCAGCCCCCCAATCGTCGAAACCCTCAATGCCGTCGGTTAGGCTCTCCAGTGATGCTCCGGTGATGCACCGACGATGGTGCCCCGAGCGAAAGAAATGTGGCACTAGAACATGCTCGAGGCCAGCATGTGCACCGTGGCTCAAAATCTTAGACTGGGAATGAACTCCATATGCTTAGACATGGAATGAACTCCGTATGCCTAAGCCAACCCACGAAATGAGCATACGAGCGCTTAGCCGGCCATAGAAGCAGAATGTGCAAGCCGAGGATCGGCCCGATCCCCCCTACATGCTATCGATCCTGCTACTGCAACCCTCGGTCTGGTTCAATCTTAGACTGGGAATGAACTACGTATGCATAAGTCAACCCATGAAACAAGCGTGGGGGCGTTGAGCCGACCGAAGAGGCATAATGCGCAAGCCGGGGATTAGCTCAGTCCCCCTCTATGTGTTGCCGGTCCCGCTGCCACAACCCTTGGTTCGGCTGGGGTTTAGACATGGAATGAACTCCCTATGCCTAAGCCAACCCATGAAACAAACGTACGGGTGCTCAGCCGGTCGGAGAGGTAGAATGCGCAAGTTGGGGATCGAAACGATCCCCTCTGTGTGCTGTCGATCCTGCTATCGCAACCCTCGGTGTAGTCCAATCTTAGACTGGGAATGAACTATGTATGCTTAGACTGGGGATGAACTCCGTATGCCTAAGTCAACCCATGAAACGAGCGTACGGGTGCACAGTCGGTCGGAGAGGGCGATCGAAGAGGCATAATGCACAAGCCAGGGATCAGCCCGGTCCCCCTCTACATGCTACCGATCTTGCTACCGGTCCTGTTGCCACAACCCTTGGTCTGACTGAGGTTTAGACATGTAATGAACTCCGTATGCCTAAGCCAACCCATGTAACAAGCGTGCGAGCACTCAACCGGCCAGAGAGGTAGAATACATAAGCCAGGGATCGGACCGGTCCCCCCTACGTGCTGTCGATCCTACTGCCACAACCCTCAATCTGGTCCAATCTTAGACTGGGAATCAACTCCATAGGCTTAGACTGGGGATGAACTCCATATGACTAAGTCAACCCACGAAATGAGCGTACGAGCGCTCAGTCGGTCGAAAAGGCCGACCGGAGAGGCATAATGCAAAAGTTGAGGATCAACCCGATCCCCATCTACGTGCTGTCGATCTCGCTGTCGGTCCTGCTGCCATAGCCCTCGGTCCGGCTAGGGCTTAGACATGGAATGAACTCTGTATGCCTAGGCTAACCCATGAAATGAGCGTACAGGCGCTCAACCGGCCAGAAAGGTAGAATGCGCAAGTCGGGGATCGGTTCGATCCCCCCTGCATGCTACCAATCCTGCTACGGCAACCCTCGATTCGATCCGATCTTAGACTGGGAATGAACATCGTATGCTTAGACTGGGGATGAACTCTGTATGCCTAAGTCAACCCACGAAAGAAGCGTGTAGACGCTCAGCCGGCCGGATAGGCATAATGCGTAAGTCGGGGATCAGCCTGATCCCTCTCTGCGTGCTGCCCATCCCGCTGTCGGTCTTGCTGCCACAACATTCGGTCCGACTGGGGCTTAGACATGGAATGAACTCCGTATGCCTAAGCCAACCCGTGAAACAAGCATGCGGGCACTCAACCGGCCTGAGAGGCAGAATGCGCAAGCCAGGGATCAGCCTTGTCCCTCTTACGTGCTATCGATCCTGCTACCGTAACCCTTAGTTCGGTCCAATCATAGACTGGGAATGAACTCCGTATGCTTAGACTAGGGATGAACTCTGTATGCCTAAGTCAACCTATGAAACAAGCGTACGGGCGCTCAGCCAGCCAGAGAGGTTGATCGAAGAGGCATAATGCGCAAGCCAGGGATCAACCCGATCCCCCTCTATGGGCTGCCGATCCCACTGCCGGCCCTGCTACCATAACCCTCGGTCCGGCTGGGGCTTAGACATGGAATGACCTCCGTATGCCTAAGCCAACCCACGAAACGAGCGTGCGGGTGGTTAGCTGGTCAGAGAGGTAGAATGCGTAAGCCGAGGATCCACTCGGTCCCCCCTACATGCTATCAATCCTGCTGTCACAACCCTCGGTCCGATCCGAACTTGACTGGGAATGAACTCCGTATGCTTAAGTCAACCCACGAAAGGAGCGTGCAAGCGCTGAGCAAGTCGAAAAGGCATAATGCGCAAGTCAGGTATCGGCCTGGTCCCCCTCTGCGTGGTGACAGTCCCGCTGCCGTAAACCTTGGTCCGGTCTGATCTTAGACTAGGAATCAACTCCATATGCCTAGACTGGGGATGAACTCCGTATGCCTAAGTCAACCCATGAAACGAGCATGCGGGCGCTCAGCCGACCGGAGAGGTAGAATGCGCAAGCTGGGGATCGGCTCGATCCCCCCTGCATGCCGTCGATCCTGCTGCCGCAACCCTCGGTCTGATCCAATCTTAGACTGGGAATGAACTCTGTATGCCTAAGTCAACCCACGAAATGAGCGTGCGGGTGTTGAGCCGGTCGGAGAGGCATAATGCGTAAGCAGGGGATTGGCCCGATCCCCCTCTGCGTGCTGTCGGTCCTGCTACCACAGCCCTTGGTCTGACTGGGGCTTAGACATGGAATGAACTCCCTATGCCCAAGCCAACCCATGAAACGGGCGTGTGTGCACTCAGCCGGTCAGAGAGGCAGAATGCGTAAGCCGAGGATCGGCCCGGTCTCCCCTGCGTGCTACTGATCCTACTACCGCAACACTCGATCTGGTTTGATCTTAGACTGGGAATGAACTCCTTATGCTTAGACTGGGGAATGAACTCCGTATGCCTAAGTCAACCCATGAAATGAGTGTACCAGCGTTAAGCCGGCCGGAGAGGCATAATGCGCTAGCCAGGGATCGGCCCGGTTCCCCTTTGCATGCTACCGGTCCCGCTGCCACAACCCTCGGTCCAGCTGGGGCTTAGACATGGAATGAACTCCCTATGCCTAAGCCAACCCACAAAATGGGCGTGCAGGCGCTCAGCCGGTCAGAGAGGTAGAATGCGCAAGTCAGGGATCGACCCGGTCCCCCCTGCGTGCTGTCGATCCTGCTACCGTAACCCTCGGTCTGGTTTGATCTTAGAATGGGAATGAACTCCGTATGACTAAGTTAACCCACAAAATGAGCGTGCAGGCGCTGAGCCGGCCAGAGAGGCATAATGCGCAAGCCGGGGATCAACCCGATCACCCTCTACGTGCTGCCGATCCCGCTGCCACAACCCTTGGTTCTGCTGGGGCTTGGACATGGAATGAACTCCCTATGCCCAAGCCAACCCATGAAATGGGCGTGCGGGCACTCAGCCGGTCGGAGAGGCGGAATGCACAAGCCGAGAATCAGCCCGGTTGCCCCTATGTGCTGTCGATCCTGCTGCTACAACACTTGGTCTGATCCGATCTTAGACTAGGAATGAACTCCATATGCTTAGACTAGGGAATGAACTTCGTATGCCTAAGTCAACCCACAAAACGAGCGTGGGGGTGTTGAGCCGACCGGAGAGGCATAATGCGCTAGCCGGGGATCGACCCGGTCCCCCTCTGCATGCTGTCGGTCCCGCTGCCACAACCCTCGATCTGGCTGGGGCTTAGACATGGAATGAACCCCTTATGCCCAAGCCAACCCACGAAACGGGCGTGCGGGCACTCAACCGGCTGGAAAGGCAGAATGTGCAAGCCAAGGATCGACCCGGTCTCCCCTATGAGCTGCCGATCCTGCTATCGCAACACTCGGTCCGGTTTGATTTTAGACTGGGAATGAACTTCGTATGCTTACACTTGGGACGAACTCCGTATGCCTAAGTCAACCCATGAAACGAGCGTACTGGCGCTCAGCCGACCAGAGAGGCAGGGTGCGCAAGCCGGGGTTCGAACGGGTGGTAGGTTGGTTCAAACACATCTTCATATTTCTTCCATGCCAAAGCATTTTTATGGCTTGTAAATTAATACAATGGTCCCCTAAGCCTTCATGTGAAGTTTCATGGCAAGACGACCTATTTTCTATTTTTCACGATTTTTGAAACTTTTTACGGTTCGGGATTTTTTATAATTTTTTTAGAAAGAGTTCTGTCCCCAAATTTTTTAGAGGTGATCCTCTTATTTTTGTTGGCATGCATAAAAAAAGTGAGCTAAAAACTCAAAGTGGAAAGATTTTGTGACCGTTTGAAAAAAGTGTCCTCATTTCAGACACTTTAATGGCTACTGGCAGCAAACATATAAAATCTCAAATGCTCTTTAAGGGGGTGTGAGTTCTTAAGGTTTGATGAGGGATAGGGGGCCAATATAAGGGCCAAGTACCAGCACCTATCGCACATCATGTGCGCACACCCCCCCGGCCCCCCAATCACCGAAACCCCCAATGTCGTCGGTTAGGCTCTCCGGCGATGGTGCTCGGGGCAAAAAAAATGTGGCACCAGCACATGCCCGAGCCCAGCTTGTGCACCATGGCTCAAAATCTTAGACTGGGAATGTACTCCGTATGCTTAGACATGGAAAGGACTCTGTATGCCTAAGCTAACCCACGAAACGAGCGTATGGGTGCTCAGCCGACCGGAGAGGTAGAATGTGCAAGCCGGGGATCGGCCTGATCCCCCCATGCGTGCTGTCGATCCTGCCGCTGCAACCCTCAGTTCGGTCTGATCTTTGACTAGGAATGAACTCTGTATGCATAAGTCAACCCACGAAATGAGTGTACGAGCGTTGAGCCGGTCGAAGAGGCATAATGTGTAAGCCGGGGATTGGCCCGGTGCCCCTCTACGTGCTACCGGTCCCGCTGCCACAACCCTCAGTCCGGTCTGATCTTTGACTGGGAATGAACTCCCTATGCCTAAGCCAACCCATGAAATAAGTGTGCGGGTGCTCAGTTGGTCGGAGAGCCATAATGCACAAGCCGAGGATCGGCCCGGTCCCCCCTACGTGCTGGCGCAACCCTGGATCCGGTCCGATCTTACACTGGTAATGAACTTCGTATGCTTAGACTGGGGATGAACTCTGTATGCCTAAGTCAACCCACGAAATGAGCGTACGGGCACTCAACCGATCGAAAAGGCCGGTCAGAGAGGCATAATGCGTAAGCCGGGGATCAACCGATCCCCGTCTGCGTGCTGTCGATCCTGCTGTCGGTCCTGCCACCACAACCGTCGGTCCAACTAGGGTTTAGACATGGAATGAACTCCGTATGCCTAAGCCAACCCATGAAATGAGCGTGCAGGCACTCAACCGGCCGGAGAGGCAGAATGCGCAAGCCGGGGATCAGTTTGGTCCCCCTACGTATTGCTGATCCTGCTGTGGGTCCTGCTGCTGCAACCCTCGGTCCGGTCTGATCTTAGATTGGGAATGAACTCTGTATGCTTAGAAATGGAATGAACTCTGTATGGCTACGCCAACCCATGAAATGAGTGTGCGGGCGCTCAACCGGTCGGAGAGGCAGAATGAGCAAGCCGAGGACCGACCCGATCCCTCCTACGTGCTGTCGATCCTGCTACCGCAACCCTCGGCCCGATCTGATCTTAGACTGGGAATGAACTCCGTATGCCTAAGTTAACCCATGAAACGAGCGTGTGGACGTTGAGCCGGTCGGAGAGGCATAATGCGCAAGCCGGGGATCGACTCGGTCCCTCTTTGCATGCTACCGATCCCGCTGCAACAACCCTCGATCCGGCTGGGGCTTAGACATGGAATGAACTCCCTATGCCTAAGCCAACCCATGAAACGGGCGTGCAGGAGCTCAGCCGGTCAGAGAGGCAGAATGCGCAAGCTGGGGATCAGATCGGTCCCCCTGCGTGCTGTCGATCCTGCTACCACAACCCTCGATCCGGTCCGATCTTAGACTGGGAATGAACTTCGTATGCTTAGACTGGGGATAAACTTCGTATGCCTATGTCAACCCAAAACGAGCGTGCAGATGTTCAGCCGACCAGAGAGGCATAATGCGTAAGCTGAAGATCAACCTGGTCCCCTTCAGCATGTCGTCGATCCCACTGTCGGTCCTGCTACCACAACCCTCGGTCTGACTCGGGCTTAGACGTGGAATGAACTCCGTATGCCTAAGCCAACCTACAAAATGAGCGTGCGGGCGGTCAACCGGTTGGAAAGGCAGAATATGCAAGCCAAAGTTCAGCTCGATCCCCCTCTGCGTCTGCCGATCCTACTGCTAGTCTTGCTGCTGCAACCCTTGGTTCGGTCCATTCTTAGACTGGGAATGAACTCCGTATGCTTAGACATGGAATGAACTCCGTATGCCTAAGCCAACCCACGAAACGAGCGTGCGGGCGCTCAGTCGGTCGGAGAGGTAGAAAGCACAAGTCGGGGGTCAGCTCGATCCCTCCTGCATGCTATCGATCCTGCTGCTGCAACCCTTGGTCCGGCCCAATCTTGGACTTGGAATGAACTCCGTATGCATAAGTCAACCCACGAAATGAGCGTGCTGGTGCTGAGCCGACCGAAGAGGCATAATGCACAAGTCGGGGATCGGCCCAATCCCCCTCTACGTGCTGTTGATCCTACTGCCACAACCCTCGGTCCAGCTGGGGCTTAGACATGGAATGAACTCCCTATGCCTAAGCCAACCCACGAAACGGGTGTGCGGGCGCTCAGCCGACTGGAGAGGTAGAATGCGCAAGCCAGGGAACGGCCTGATTCCCCCTGTGTGCTACAGATCCTGCTGCAGCAACCCTCGGTCCGATCTTAGACTGGGAATGAACTTCGTATGCTTAGACTGGGGATGAACTCCGTATGCCTAAGTCAACCTATGAAATGAGTGTGCGGGCGCTCAACCGACCAGAAAGGTCGGCCGAAAAGGCATAATGCACAAGCTGGGGATTAACCTGGTCCCCCTCTGCCGACCCTGCTACCACAACCCTCGGTCTGACTGGGGCTTAGACATGGAATGAACTCCATATGCCTAAGCCAACCCACGAAATGAGCGTGCGAGCACTAAGCCGACTAGAGAGGTAGAATGCGCAAGCCGAGGATCGGCTCAGTCCCCCCTATGTGCTGTCGATCCTGCTGCTGGTCCTGTTACCGCAACCCTCGGTCTGATTCAATCTTAGACTGGGAATGAACTCCGTATGCTTAGACATGTAATGAACTCCATATGCCTAAGCGAACCCATGAAACGAGGGTACGGGCGCTTAGTCGATCAGAGAGACAGAATATGTAAGCTGAGGATCAGCCCGGTCCCCCCTGCATGCTGTCAATCCTGCTGTTGCAACCCTCGATCCGATCTGATCTTAGACAGGTATAAACTCTGTATGCCTAAATCAACCAGCGAAACGAGCATGCGGATGCTCAGCCGACCGGAGAGGCATAATGCGTAAGCTGAGAATCAGCAAGATCCCTCTCTACATGCTGTTGATCTCGCTATTGGTCCTGCTGCCACATCCTTCTGTCCGGCTCAGGCTTACACGTGGAATGAACTCCATATGCCTAAGCCAACCTACGAAACGAGCGTATGGGGGCTCAGCCAACCGAATAGGTAGAATCTGCAAGCCGAAGATCGGCCTGGTCCCCCCCTGCGTGCTGCCGATCCTGCTACTGGTCCTGCTATCGTAACCTTCGGTCCGATCCGATCTTAGACTGGGAATGAACTCCGTATGCTTAGACATGGAATGAACTCTGCATGCCTAAGCCAACCCACGAAATGAGCATGCGGGCGCTCAGCCGGGCGAAGAGGCAGAATGCGTAAGCCGGGTACCTATCCGATCCCCCCTGCGTGCTGTTGATCCTGTTGCCACAACCCTCGGTCTGGTCCGATCTTAGACTGGGAATGAACTCCGTATGCCTAAGTTAACCCACGAAACGAGCGTGCGGGCACTGAGCCGATCGAAAAGGCATAATGCGCAAGCTGGGGATCGGCCCGGTCTCTCTCTGTGTGCTGTCGGTCCCGCTGCCACAACCCTCAGTCTGACTGGGGCTTAGACATGGAATGAACTCCCTATGCCTAAGCCAACCCATGAAACGAGCGTGCGGACGCTCAGCCGACTGGAGAAGCAGAATGCGCGAGCTGGGGATTGACTCGATCCCCCCTGCATGCTATCGATCCTACTGCCGTAACCCTCAATCTGATCTGATCTTAGACTGGGAATGAACTCTGTATGCTTAGACTAGGGATGAACTCCATATCCTTAACCCATAAAACGAGCGTGCGAGCGCTCAGTCGATCAGAGAGGGAGAATGCGTAAGTCGAGGATCGACCGAATCCCCCCCTGCATGCTGTCGATCCTACTATCGCAACCCTTGGTCTGCTCTGATCTTAGACTCGGAATGAACTTCGTATGCAAAAGTTAACCCACGAAACGAGCGTGCGGGCACTGAGCCAATCGAAGAGGCATAATGCGCAAGCCGGGGATCAGCCCGATCCCCCTCTGCGTGCTGCCGATCCCGCTACCACAACCCTCGGTCCGACTGGGGCATAGACATAGAATGACCTCCCTATGCCTAAGTCGGGGATCAGTCCGATCCCCCCTGCGTGCTACTGATCCTACTGTCGTAACTCTCGATCCGAAACGATCTTAGACTGGGAATGAACTCCGTATGCTTAGACTGGGGATGAACTCCGTATGCCTAAGTCAACCCACGAAACAAGCATGCGTGCACTCAATCGGCCGGAGAGGCATAATACGCATGCCGATGATCAGCCCGGTCCCCTCCTGCATGCTACCGATCCCGCCGTCGGTCCTGTTACCACAACTCTCAATCCGACTAGGGCTTAGACATGGAATGAACTCCGTATGCCTAAGCCAACCCACAAAACAAGTGTGTGGGTGCTTAGCTGATCGAAAAGGCAGAATACGCAAGTTGAGGATCGGCCCGGTCCCCCCTGTGCGCTGCCGATCCTGCTGTCACAACCCTCAGTCCGATCTGATCTTAGACTGGGAATGAACTCTGTATGCCTAAGCCAACCCATGAAATGAGCGTGCAGTCGTTCAACTGGCCGGAGAGGCAGAATGCGCAAGCCGGGGATTGACCTGGTCCCCTCTGCGTGCTGTCAATCCTATTGTCGCAACCCTCGGTCCCATCCGATCTTAGACTGGGAATGAACTCCGTATACATAAGTTAACCCATGAAATGAGCGTGCCGACGTTGAGCCAGCTGAAGAGGCATAACGCGTAAGCCAGGGATCGGCCCGGTCCCCCTCTGCATGCTGCCGATCCTGCTGCCACAACCCTCGGTCCGATTGGGGCTTAGACATGGAATGAACTCCCTATACCTAAGCCAACCCACGAAACTGGCGTGCGGGCGCTCAGCCGGTCGGAGAGGCAGAATGCGCAAGTGGGGATCGGCCCGGTCCCCCTGCGTGCTATCGATCCTGCTGCCACAACCCTTGATCCGGTCCGATCTTAGACTGGGAATGAACTCCGTATGCTTAGACTAGAATTGAACTCCGTATGCCTAAGTCAACCCACGAAATGAGCGTGCGGGTACTCAGACGACCAAAGAGGTAGGATGCGCAAGCTGATGATCGGACCGATGGTAGGTGGGTTCAAGCACATCTTCATATTTTTGTAATGCCAATGCCATTTTTATGGCTTGTAAATTCATACAATGGTCGCCTAAGCCTTCATGAGAAGTTTCATGGCAAGACGACCCGTTTTCTATTTTTCACGATTTTCAAAACTTTTTGGGTTCCAAATTTTTTAAAATTTTTTTAGAAAGAGTTTTGTCCCCAAATTTGGTAGAGGTGATCCTTGTATTTTTTTGGCATGCACAAAAAAATTCAGCTAAAAACTCAAAGTGGAGAAGATTTTGTGACCGTTTGAAAAAAGTGTCCCTATTTCATACACTTTAATGGCTACTAGTAGCAAACCTATAAAATCTCAAATGCTCTTTAAGGGGGTGTGAGTTCTCAAGGTTTGATGAGGGATAGGGGGCCCATATAAGGGCCAAGTACCAGCACCCATTACACATCATGTGCGCACACGCCCTGGCCCCTCTAATCACCGGAACCCCCAATGCCATCGGTTAGGCTCTCCGGCGATGCTCTGGCGATTGTGCCCCGGGCGAAAAAAATACGGCACCAGCACATGCCCGAGCCCAGTATGTGCACCGTGGCTTAAAATCTTAGACTGGGAATGAACTCCGTATGCTCAATCCAACCCACGAAACGAGCGTGTGGGTGCTCAGCCGATCGGAGAGGCAGAATGCGCAAGCCGGGGATCGACCCAGTCCCCCCTGCATGCGGTCGATCCTGCTGTCGCAACCCTTGGTTCGATCCAATCTTAGATTGGGAATGAACTCCGTATGCATAAGTGAACTCACGAAACGAGCGTACGGGCACTGAGCCAACCGAAGAGGCATAATACGAAAGCCGGGGATCGGCTCGGTCCCTCTCTGCGTGCTGCCTATCCCACTGCCACAACCCTCGGTCTAGCTGGGGCTTAGACATGGAATGAACTCCCTAAGCCTAAGCCAACCCACGAAACGGGTGTGCGGGCGCTCAGTCGACCGGAGAGGTAGAATGCGTAAGCCAGGGATCGGCCCGATCCCTCATGCGTGCTGTCGATCCTGCTACTGCAACCCTCGATCCGATCTGATCTTAGACTGGGAATGAACTCTTAGACTGGGGATGAACTCTGTATGCCTAAGTCAACCCATGAAACGATCGTGCGGGAGCTCAACATGCGCACCGTGGCTCAAAATCTTAGATTGGGAATGAACTCCGTATGCTTAGACATGGAATGAACTCCGTATGTCTAAGCCAACCCATGAAACGAGCGTGCGGGCACTCAGCCGACCGGAGAGGCAGAATGCGCAAGGCGGGGATCGACTCGGTCCCCCTCTATGTGCTGTCGGTCCCGCTGCCACAACCCTCGGTTCGGCTGGGGCTTAGACATGGAATGAACTCCCTATGCCTAAGCCAACCCACGAAATGGGCATGGGGCGCTCAGCAGGCCGGAGAGGCAAAATGCGCAAGTCGAGGATTGGCTTGGTCCCCCCTGCGTGATGTTGATCCTGCTACCGCAACCCTCGATCTGATCTGATCTTAGACTGGGAATGAACTTCGTATGCTTAGACTGGGGATGAACTCCGTATGCCTAAGTCAACCCACAAAACGAGCGTGCGGGCGCTCAGTCGACTAGAGAGGCAGGATGCGCAAGCTGGGGATCGAACGGGTGGTAAGTGGGTTCAAGCACATCTTCATATTTCTGCCATGCCAATGCCATTTTTATGGCTTGTAAATTCATACAATGGTCCCCTAAGCCTTCATGTGAAGTTTCGTGGCAAGACGACTCATTTTCTATTATTCATGATTTTTGAAACTTTTTGCGGTTCAGGATTTTTGAAAATTTTTTTAGAAAGTGTTTCGTCCCCAAATTTATTAAAGGTGATCCTGGTATTTTTGTTAGCATGCACAAAAAAATTCAGCTAAAAACTCGAAGTGGAGAAGATTTTGTGATTGTTTGAAAAAGGTGTCCCTATTTCAGACACTTTAATGGCTACTGGCAGCAAACCTATAAATCTCAAATGCTCTTTAAGGGGGTGTGAGTTCTCAAGGTTTGATGAGGGATAGGGAGCCAATATAGGGCCAATATGTGGGCGCTCAGCAGGCCGGAGAGGCAAAATGCGCAAGTCGAGGATTGGCTTGGTCCCCCCTGCGTGATGTCGATCCTGCTACCGCAACCCTCGATCCGATCTGATCTTAGACTGGGAATGAACTTCGTTTGCTTAGACTGGAGATGAACTCCATATGCCTAAGTCAACCCATGAAACTAGCATGCGGGTGCTCAGCTGACCAGAGAGGCAGGATGCGCAAGTCGGGGATCGAACGGGTGGTAGGTGGGTTCAAGCACATCTTCCTATTTCTACCATGCCAATGCCATTTTTATGGCTTGTAAATTCATACAATGGTCCCCTAAGCCTTCATGTGAAGTTTCGTGGCAAGACGACCCATTTTCTATTTTTCATGATTTTCAAAACTTTTTGTAGTTCAAGATTTTTCAAAATTTTTTTAGAAAAGGTTTTGTCCCGAATTTTGGTAGAGGTGATCCTTGTATTTTTTTTGGTATGTACAAAAAAATTCAGCTAAAAACTCGAAATGGAGAAGATTTTGTGACTGTTTGAAAAAAGTATCCTCATTTTAGACACTTTAATGGCTACTGGCAGCAAACCTATAAAATCTCAAATGCTCTTTAAGGGGGTGTGAGTTCTTGAGGTTTGATGAGGGATAGGGGGCCAATATAAGGGCCAAGTACCAGCATCCATCGCACATCATGTGGGCACACCACCCGGCCCCCCTAATCGCCGAAACCCCCAATGCAGTCGGTTAGGCTCTCCGGCGATGCTCTGACGATGGTGCCCCGGGCGAGAAAAAAGCAGCACCAGCACATGCCCGAGCCCAACATGTGCACCGTGGCTCAAAATCTTAGACATGGAATGAACTCCGTATGCTTAGACATGGAATGAACTCCATATGCCTAAGCCAACCCACGAAACGAGCGTACGGGTGCTCAGCCAGCCGGAGAGGTAGAATGCACAAGCCGGGGATCGACCCAGTCCCCCCTTGTGTGCTGTCGATCCTGCTGCCGCAACCCCCGGTCTGGTCCAATCTTAGACTAGGAATGAACTTCGTATGCATAAGTCAACCCAAGAAATGAGCGTACGGGCGCTGAGCCGACCGAAGAGGCATAATGCGCAAGCCGGGGATCAGCCCGATCCCCCTCTGCATGCTGTCAGTCCCGCTGCCACAACCCTCATTCTGGCTAGGGCTTAGACATGGAAAGAACTCCCTATGCCTAAGCCAACCCACGAAACGGGCGTGCGGGTGCTCAGTCGACCGGAGAGGCATAATGCGCAAGTCGAGGATCGGCCCGGTCCCCCTTGCGTGCTGTCGATCCTGTTGTCGCAACCCTCAGTTCGGATTGATCTTAGACTGGGAATGAACTTCATTTGCTTAGACTGGGGATGAACTCCGCATGCCTAAGTCAACCCATGAAACGAGCGTGTGGACGCTCAACCAGCTGGAGAGGCATAATGCGC